>NC_058024.1:10062118-10369075 GCF_019176455.1 Solea senegalensis | reverse complement strand
AATAACAATATCTTTGCTGACTTTATCCGCTGCCCTGTATTAGAATTGTGTCTCAATTGTCACTGTGCCTCTTAATACAGGGCAAGGACTCGTGTGTTTTGACAGGTGTACTTTGTCTTCTGAGATTGGTGCTGTTTGTCCTGGTAACAAGTGAACAAGTATTAGTGTGATGCGCATCAACACAGCCTAATAAGAAAATCAGTAAGTCATTAATGCAGGCTTTGCATTCATTTTAAAAACCACACGCCGTCTGTGAGACTCCCTGCTTAGAGGCTGAGACCAGAACAAGCGAAAAATACAAAAATCACATCTCAGCCATGTGTTTTCATTCCTCTTTTATTTGGTTTTGCTTCTTTCTCCCATCTGATTTATCACTCCTACTGAAAGCACAAAAGCACACTTCATAGCGATTATGGAGACGTCATCATCTGTGTGATTCAAACCAGAAATATGAACCTATTTTTTTTGTGTTCACATTCAGACCTGTGTTCCTTCCTTATCAACATGTCTTATTCAGCTTTGTTTGCTGTAGAAGAGGTTTTCTGATGTATGTATGTTGTTTTATTTTGCTGCTACCCCACTCTTTGTTCCCCCATTTGTTATAGTTTTTATATTATATTAAGAGAAGTGGTAACCAGTTGACCAAAAAGAAAACATTGCTCAATTCTGTCGCATGAAATTGTGGTGTTTATACAGCTTTGATACAAAGATGAATAACTTTGTTTCCCCTCTAAACGATAAGGCTTTCAGTGGTTATTTAAGAAAAAAAATCATCCTGATTCATTTTATATCAAGTTTGACTTGTTTATATCTTGGCTCAATTCATGATCCATACTCGCAAACATATTATTACAGAAGTATACCTTTGAAACCACCTCATATCACATTTTCTTACAGTAATACAAAGTAGATAAGATATGATGCAAGTTTTCCCCTGAACATGTGTTTGGCAGGAGTGGATTACTGTATTTAAGATGGCAGTATTTAGTGGTGAACTGTGTGCAGAAAATATAGGGTTATATGTATTTTTCACTACTGCAAAGTGAAGAAGTGCTATATTTACGAGTAAACACAGTAAATTGCCTAACTCTTGGAATGTTTGTATTCATATTTGAGTGCTGGTTAACACTGCTGCATTGCTTGGTGTTCGAATAGTGATTGGAAACACCAGTTTGCTGTTTTATGACATTACGCTCAATGTTACGGAAATGAAAAGTGCACATTCTGGATACAGAAGTTGTTTGAGGAGGAAATAATTTTACAAATGGAGTGTTAAAAAACAAACAAAAAAAAACTACGCCTTTTTTTTATTTAAGTGCATTGATTGTATAGTATTCAGTACGTACTAATGCAATGTGTTGAGCGTTGCATGAGCAACAGAATAAACAATGAACTACTTGATGTGTTTTATTTGGAGAAAAGTACACTTAATCGTGGCCTGTGGTCATGGCATATAGCATATTGAAATGTGGGATTGGGTGCCACCATGTGGTTCATTTTAGGAACTACACTCTTCTGTAGTCCTATAAGAGGGTTATGTTCAGGTTTTTTGAAGGATGGGTGTGTGAAAGTATCACTAATTTGATAACATTTTACTTAAGTACAAGTAAAAGTACTGGTCTAAAAATGTACTAAATTTAAAGTAAAAAAGTAGCTTGTTTAAAATTTACTTTAATAAAAAAATTTCTTTTTTAACAAGGTTGGGGTTCTTGTGTCTTGCAAAAAGGACAAGGGGATACAAATCTCACATTAATTGATTTCAATTAAAGGCAAACCTGTATAAAATAAAATAAGCAAACACATAACGTATCAAGGTCACAAATGCTTAATTAATACTCACTCAGGGACCTTCATTAGTGCCAAGTCACCTGTCATTCACTGCCAAGGATTCTGGTGCATGATTGATTGGTTAATTAAATAATTAAAAATAAATGTTTTACTCATTAATTTTAATCATTAATGTGATTTAAAATGTAGCAAAGTACAGTACTTAAAAAAAACCCCATACTTAAGTAAAAATGACAGAAACACGCGGTAAATGTAATTCATTACTTTCCACCTCTGTGTTTGATACAGTACACAGCAAACTGCTTATTTGGAGATGGAGACAGGACAGCCAGGTCTTCATTTACCCGTTGATTTGAAGTGAATGGGCACAACAAATTGAATCAAATCGTAATATAATGTACTCAGCAGAGGAAATGTACTGAAGACCCAAATGATTCCAACTATTTGGAATATTTTCTGAGGTTACCCCAAGTGTCAGTATGTAGCACTGTACTGCATGTTCTCAACGTATTCATATGTGCATGAATGCAGCAGCACATCAGAGGTTTGAGGTTTACTTCAGATTGTCTCCGTGCTGTCCAAAACCCACTGGAAGTATTGCAAATGTAGTAAACTGCAGTTAGAATGTGATTGATATTTTACTAAAAACAAGTTTTCTCTGCTGTCAGACAATATGTATACTGTATGTCACATTTCATAAAACCACAACTCGCCCTTTAAAAATAATCCTTGCGTTTTCCCATGTTCTGATATTGTAGTTTTTGGCTCCAGGCTTTATCAGTGGTACAGTATTTAAACTACATCTCCCGTCTTCCCTGAGTCCACAGAGCTGCACCGCCTTCACCCATTGGCTCTGAGTTTTTTCATCCAGCCAATCCGCTTTGAGGACACTGCAGCGCCGCCAGTGACCTTTATTGGAGTCTTCAGCTACACCAGTCCCGGTGGCGGCGCCTCCTGCCGCTCTGTCATCCATGTGTGTCGTTCTGTGACAGCTGTGCTTTTATTGTTTTTATCTGGTCATAATCAGGTGTGAGCAGCCGCGGACAGCCGGTGAAAATGGGAGCACACGAAAGCACGGCACGGAGAGTGTCATTCGGACTGGACGAAGACATGAAGGTCACAGTTATTGAAGGAGTGAAGGTAGATACATGCATATATAACTGAACGTATCGTATAGTGTGAAGCCAAAGTTTTAATTAGTCTCACATTGTAAACATGCTAATAGCCGTTGTGGCTGGCGGGCTCGACAGGACAGGAGAGTTCCCATGTCCTCAGACGAACTCCGGTCACACACGGTCACATACCCGGTCACTTTCCAGTGCCGTGTCCTCGCTGCCTGAGGTCAGGAGACATGTGGGCAGTGGGCACCCATTAAGGCCCATTTACACTCCATTTTCGTCCGTTTTACGTCCCAAACGTTTTCCTCCCTCACTACCCTACACCTCCACGTTGGTATTAGACAATGCTTCCTCTAGAGGGCAGTGCCAAGTACCAAGTTGCATGCATCAACAAACCACTGATAATGTCATAAATATTGTGCTTTCGGATTTTGCAGTGGTGGAATGTAAGGCCACTAAATGTGAGTCGTCCCAATAATGGGGAATATTATTCATTGGTTTAGTAGCTGATGAGAGAGGAGCCAATGATGAACGTCATTTTCGATATGTCCACCGCAACAATATTTCTAAAGCCCTTATATCGGCTCTTATTGACTCTAAACTGCCCCCATGATTTCCGGTGGTATTGCTGTGTTTTGTCTGTCATCTTAAACTCCCCTGAGGCGTACAATAATGGACGAAATAAACACAAAGTAAGAATGAAAGGTTCCATCTACTGTATCTTCGTCTTTTGCATATAAATGGGCCTTATTCAACCACAGCGTGCAATTAAGCTGTCATTTTCAGAGACATGTTGATGTTTAGCATTGTAATATATAATATTCTATATTAAAGCTCCAGTGTGTGACTTTTTCGTACAAATACTGTCATTGTCAGACGTATGGTGTGTTCCATTTACTTGGAGGTTGGAAGTGGGAGTGGCATTGCCTCTGAGTTCACCGCGTTACAGTTAAGAATTCGGGCTCAGCCTCGCAGTTGTTAGCAATATGAGTTCATAACATGCTATTTTGCGTACAAAACAGCAACATGTCCACAAATAGAAAAACGTACTTCGTTTACGCCTGACTTAATGTGAAACAAATGAGACAGAAGTGCAATTAACAGTAAAACTAGTAAAGATTTAACTAGTGATGCAGCCATCTTGGAATTCTTTGTTTGGATATGTGAGGTTACTTCGACTGTCCCCCTTGAGCATTCTGTCTACAACTGGAACGCACCATTAGCCCACTCCTCAGGTGAACCTGTAGAGCTTTCTGAAAGGACGACTCCAGGTCTATATTCCAACCGTTCTCTTTCAAAATTTGCTTGTGTATCTCACTACCTCACTCATGTCTCAGAGAACCGGAGGTAAGTCTTTAACACAAACTGTCCTAGTGAAGCAAGAAGGCAGCAAAGGCAGAACTAGTGCTAGCTACACACAGATTTAGAAAATAATTAAGACTTCTATGTCACAAGAAGAGAAAAGCTTAGAGATATGTTATATTTTTGATTATTTTTTTAGTATCAATACCTGTAGATTTACTCTTTTCAGTATCTGGTGGGCAAAATTAAAC
Source organism: Solea senegalensis (assembly GCF_019176455.1). Taxonomy (NCBI): domain Eukaryota; kingdom Metazoa; phylum Chordata; class Actinopteri; order Pleuronectiformes; family Soleidae; genus Solea; species Solea senegalensis. The sequence continues at coordinate 10,364,616 of NC_058024.1, read as the reverse complement.
ATTTAAGTGGGCTGACTTTGGCCTGGAGGCCCCACATTGGGCAGTCCTGAAGGTTTTCAAATGTCAGCAAAGTCAGGCCAGCTCTCATGTCACTCAGTAATGTAACATGTGGGCTTTTATTCTGCTGCTTGCCTAGGCAGTCACACACCTGTCCTGATCTGGTCATACACCCGAGGCCTTGTATGTGTGTTTATGTGCGTGTGTCTGTGCAGCTCTCGGAGGATGTGCTCCGGTGGATGAGGGAACATCGGAGGTCCGACAGTGAGAAGTCGTCGACATCGCCAACAGACGGCAACAAACCACCAGAAAGTATGTCCCACGCTCACAGACCTATCCTTTTTGTTATTATTTACAGAACTGCTGTGTCATCCCCATCACATGTCACTTTATTAGGGACAACCAGCTGCATTTATACTTTAATAATAACACCACTTTAATGCAGTTTCAATAAATATGAGGAACTTGTTGTAGGTAGGATTTATTACACTACAGTGCCAGATGAGTTAATGAGAACTTAAAATCATAGATAAGAATCATTTTATTTGAATGGACAGCACACACAGTATACACTTTTTAAAGGTCCAGTGTGTAAAATTTAGGTGAAATTGTTTTCACTTGGCAGAAATTAAAGATAGGATTATTATTATTATTTTTTATATAAGTGTGCAATCATTGAATGCATTGTTGTTTTTATTATAACCCCAGAATGAGCCTTTTATATTTATACCAAACTCTCTTGAGTTTTGATGCTAACTGAAGGCTACATAATTTTCTAGCACTAAGGAAAGATGAGGTGAGGGATATTAAGCTGCAACCTTTTAAATTTTACACCCTATACCTTTTTCAACATGGTGAGCCTGTTGCTGCATCACTGTGCTTTTTTAAAATAAACTCTGCTGTTTGAGTTTGTTGGTAAATGTTAGTGAAATTAAAAATGAAAATGTTTTGGCATGTGAGCGTCACGAGTCAATTTGAAAACAGGAACTTGGTTCTCATTTTAATCAGCTTAATACGGATATGATTGGCCAGAACTAAACCCTCTACACCCTCTACTACTCTATTTGTTGGATCTGTCCATGAAACTGTTCAGGAAACTTTATTTATTTCATTAATTAATTATATTGATATTCTTCCCATTTTAATTACAGGTCCAAAACCCACAGGAGCTTCTGCTACAGAAATACAGAAAGAACTGCGTAAAGAGTAGGTGCTCATAATGTCAAGGACACAGATGTGTTTATATTATTTTATCTTATATACAGTACATTTGGATTGTGTGTTTGTATCAGCTGAGGTTAAAACACTTCTTGTCCTTCCCTGCTTTAGCTTTGAGCGTCAGCAGGCATTTGTGAAGGAGAGTTTGTCCAGACTGGCTCAGAAGGAGAGAGAGACGGCTGCAACCACAGGCCTTGATGAGCTCATCGTAGAGAGAGGGAAAGTCCACGAAGAGCAAGAAAAAGCCAAGTTATTGGTGAGTAAAAAATACACTGCGCCCTCACCGAGGGTCAAAACTATAGGGGAAAAAAAATCCAAAAAATTGTAAAGTATAGACATTTTTCTGTACTGTGTTTTCACCAAGTTTGAAAACTGACTTCACTACAGTATAAATCTATTTATCTACCAATAACATTTTATTCTGTTCGCTTCATCCATACCCATATTCTTTTGTTTCAATTACTAAATGTTTTTAATTCTAGAATTCCTTGGCTTGTGTGTATATGACAATATCACCTTCTACCTTTTTTATTGTAATGCACAGGGCCAACCCCAGACATTTTTGTAAAAATGTGTATAGAAACAGACAATTTATTGCCTGTGTAAATGTCATTAGATACTTTGAATGTATATATGATAAAACACACACACATATATATATATATGTATATTGATATAAGTATATATCAGTATTAATCTGTGCAATAATCCGGTATCTCTGCACATTTTGATTTAACCTTCAGCAGAAAAAAGTGTATATTATATAAATGTCTTAAGAACTATACATTGATCCTTGTCTGCACATACGCCAGCTGACAGCTCTACTTGTTGACAGAGTCTTGTCAACTTCCGAATTCTGACTGATAATGAGTGACATGACATTACAAAGTGTGGGAGTGAAAGACAGGTGATAGTAGCTGTAAATAATGTCTTCAGGAAATCGATAGAAAATGGAGAAATGACTGTACACTTTGGTCTAAGGGCCCTAAAACGATCTACTACACATGGTCTCAGGTGCATTAGGACGTATCCAACTCCACTTTTGCTACTTACACAGCATGTAATCTCAGTGCAGAGTGGTTGTATTTAGTGTCTGAATCAGAGTTTTACTTATCATTCCTTTTAAAGTAATGTAGATCTTTCAAAATGATGATTCAGTTATCAGCAAACACTACCTGGTTGGTTCTTGACGCCACTATCAACTTTGAAGTAAAAGCTCAGTTAACAGTGACTTTCAGTTCCACTTTCACCTCATCGCCACTCTGATTTTTTCCACCGTTGTTGTCTCTTTACCTGGATGGTGTGACAGTACATTTTAGGCGACACACAGATTACTTCTGTAATTGAGCTAAAAGGCTTGTTTTGACACAGATGACTTTTGTCTGAAAATACAGAGGAAACATCTCCCTCTTTAGCCCCTCTTTAAGGTCCAGTGTGAAATGATGTCAGAATTAAACAAAAAAAAGTATACTTTATTTTTTATAAATGTACAAACACCTTCTTTTTCATTGCCCCAGATTTAGTCTTTCAATATTTTTATATTGAGCAGGGCCAGCTCTACAATAACAGCCATTTTTGACCACTATGTTTTAGCCAGTAGCCAACATTGGACAATTAAAAACAATTAAAACTATCCTGTATGTGCAGGCATTGCTTTTTAAACTGAGCCAATCAAGATTCCATGAATACCAGCTCAGCATGTGACTTCCAGATGGAATGAGGGCTCTCCATAATCTGAGGTGTGAGAGTCTCTCCCTGTTACATGCTTGTATCGTTAACACAGAATGAAGTGGAATAAACTTTCTCACTTCTAACAGAGTGTGTAAAAAGGGGCTTCTTCTTTCTTCTTTTTTCTCTCACTTCTTTCCAACTGATTTGCTGTGCTGTGTTTTTTTTCTTTCTATGTGCCAGCTTGCTATAATGAGCACTGGCAGGCTTACACTGATACGGCTCCAAACATTTAATGATTGCAATGAGATATGGAACAGTATTCTCTCTCTCTCTGGAGTCTTGTTTTTCTTTTTTTTTACTTTACTGCTCCTTTACCCTTGTGTGTAACAGGTTTCAGCTCCATGTTGACAGTGGGATTAATGTAACACAAAGTAGGACTTGCTCTAGGGGTCCACCTACAGTTGGTAAATGGTGTTGCTTGTTACAACTTTAGTTTTCATAGCTTGTGTTTTAGACCTGGCTTATTTAACATACATTCCTGATTGTATGGTTATTGTTTGAAACCAGAAGTTGTGGGACATAGTACCATTTCAGGCAACGCAGAGCTGCTCAGTTTTTGATAGAGGTGACATTTAGAGAGTTTAGTTTGGTTTAGGTCTTTCAGATGGCAGATTAAAAGAGTAGATGCATGTGTGAATCTATACAACATGAAACTTCAAGTGCGTGTGTTTGTGTACACATGTCTGTAGTAACCTGTGAGGTCACATTTTGATTAAAATCTGTCTTTGTGAGGACATTTTGGTTGGTCCTCACAACTTTAAAGGGCTTTTTGCAGGGTTTAGATTTGAATTGTGTTTAGGTTAAGTTTAGGGTTAGACATTAACTGGTTAGTTAAGGTTAGTAATAACGCTTTGTCTAGGCTTTCCAAATGAATGTAAGTCCTAAGAATAGCTGCACAAACGTGTGTCTGTAACTAACACTCCCCCCCTACACACACACACACTCCACCCCAGCAGCTGTAACTGTTCCTTTTCCACCTCCTCTTCTTTCTCACCTGTCCTTGAGTGCCACCTCACCTGTATAACATGTTCATTGTTCCTCAGCGTGATTTGTCTGCTGTCTAACATTTCACACATACTTATCAAGACAAAAAAGACCTGAATTCTTCAGGGGCTTTTCCACATGGTAACAGAACTTAACACTGCATCGATTTAAGAAATGTCCTCATCTACACAAATCCCACCTATCCAAAAACTGTGTGTCACTTTAAAGCTGATCCAGAAATACACCAAAAACAGGGATGGAGCATGAACGTTTTAAAAAATAAATAAAACTTTATTTGATTTAGTATAATAATATTTGAACTAGTATAATAAATAGGGGATTAAGGAAATTAAATTAAAAGTTCTCATAAACTGAATAGACCAAAGCTTCTCCAAACACAAGAAGAGGAAGATGATGATAGCATATTGGTTGTATATACGATTTTTCCCACTCTTGAACCAGTTTTCCAAAAATATAATTTCATTGCTTCAAAATGCTAGTTCTCCATGGATAAAAAGCTGACATGTCAAAACAAAAACTTTAGCGGATTCTCCTGAACTAGTTTTCGCGTGTATGCGCCTAGGATTCACTTCTAAGATTTAAAAGATGTGCTTGGTTTATATACTTTTTTTTTGCTGAGTTGCTTCGACTTTTCAAGAAGATTGAAAGGACTTGCAAATCTGCTTGAAGAGCAAATCTGTTTCAAAAGCTCCTCCACTATCAAATCTCCCAGCTTAGCAGGTGGGCTTCCTCTTCCTCTTTGCATTTTCCATCAACCTTGCATCCAACACCAGCGACACAGCTGGAAACTTATAGGAAAAGTCTCTTCACCTCCTCTCGTTCCCTCTTCTCTTCCACCTTAAAATGCTCTGAGTAGTTTGGTAGCTGCTTTATTTCCCAGAGGAGAAGACTAACACACACACACACACACACACACACACAGTCACTGTGGTTGAAAATACACAAACACATATATGGCAAGCGTTATTTCCCCACATGCACTTTTGCCTCCCCCAACATGCAGCCTGTGCGTTAGTGTTGGGGTGACGGGGGGTGAGGAAGGTGGGGGAGGCAACACCTGTCAGAGAGCTGAGCTTCTCCACACACTGCCTCAGGCCTCCTGTCAGGAGCGTTCGCATTAGCCATTTACTCCTGTCTCAGTGCCAACCACCACCACTGGGACTATTTGTGTGTGTATACAGTATATTCGTGCGTGTGTGTGTGTGTGTGTACCTGTGAATTAAACTGGCTAATTTTACAGCAGAGCAATGTGTTTGCTATTGGAAAGGGATTTCTACTTCCAAGGTCCATAAATGGATCAATTAATGTGATATGGTTATAGCATCTTGCTTTTTTATTTATTCATTTTTTTTAATTTTTGTTTAATTGTGCAGCACCTGATAGTGTTTGTTCCTAAAACCTGGCTCATGAATAACTTGCCTCCCCCATACCTTTACTCCCCCTTTTTAGTTCAGGATGTCCTTTGTAAACTGTATGTTTTAATATATTTATAAAAAAATGAAATGAAATCTTCAATATAACAGCTAGATTCTGTGAAAATGAAAATATTAGCGGTGTCGGTGACTGTTTCTGAATCACGGATGTTCAAAAAAAAGTTTTCAGCTTCATCTAAACAATATAAAGCAACTCTTACCACTGTATCTTGATTGGGAATCAGATGAAAGCAAAGAAAATGTCTTCATGAACTTTATTTTCTAAAAAATCTGCTATATAAAAACTGAGTTTTTTTTGCTTTTCCGTGATGGTACATGGTGCTTTTTTTAGTACCTGCTCTGTTGAGGTTCCAAGCGAGCTGAGTCGATACTAAAATGTGATGTCATGAATGCAACGTCCGACACAAGAATCCAACTGAACAATGCCGAACTGTAGATGAGTTAAAAAGACTTAGAAAGGTGTTAATCTCCAACATTTAGCAACGAGAGGAGTCTGACGAAAGCCGGCGATCGTTAGCCGAGTCACAACCCGTTCAGTCGTATTTTAGTTCAGTGACTGTGTCAGACGCCCCCATTGAGGAGGTACTATAATAATGGGAAACGACGTGCCTTATACCAAACCGAGTAATGCTAAAAATGTATAATGGAAAAGCGCCTTATGCATGTCATATTTTGAAGTGGAAGCTTAAATCGCAAACAAAGAAGAATGACATCCATTAGATGTTGGCTAATTCTTACACACTGAAACACCAAGAAATGTGTACTCCACAGTATCATCATTTCTCAGTGTTGTCCACCGTCTCACTCTGCACACAAGTAGACATTTTCAACCTGCCACTCTACCTTATTCAGAGACTATATTTAAAGCTCAGCAGTCACACGTTGAGTGAAGACACGGAAGAGACAGCAAGTTAAGTTAACACCTAGTGTTGCCTCCCCCCATTTTTCCTATACTCATTAACACCTGTTTCTTTTCTTCCCCCGGACGATAGTCTTTCTACCTCAGAGGTGACATTTGTGCCGCAAATAACCTGCTATTAGTATGCACAAGCATTCACACACACACACACACATATACTGAGACAATAGCGAGCATGAGTGAAAAAGAATTGACTTTTTGTACCTGTGTGTTTTTTGTAAGTGAGTCTTTGCTTTCCACACTCACAAATCGAGAGTGCCTCTATTCATTGATTAGAAAGTAGGGCTGCAACGATTCATTATGATCATAATCGATGAATCCGTCAACTATTTTCTCGATTAACCGAATACTTATACATAAAATGTTCATTTTTGTTTCCCAAACCTGGAAATGATTATGTTCTCAAATGTTTTGTTTTGACTATAAACCAAATGTATTTGTTTTGTTGATTTCTTTTTGTTATGTGGAGCAAAAAACTATTAAAGAAAATATTCACATTTTAGAAGCTGAAAAATCAGAAAATTTGTTGTAATTATTTAAAAAACCATTCAAACGGATGAATCGATTATTGAAATAGTTCTTTCCATGTATATATTTATATGTATATATGTATGTGTATATGTATATGTATACATGTGTGTATATATGTGTATATGTGTATATATGTATATATATTATAATAATAATAATAATAATAATAATAATAATTGGGAATGACTCTTATTATTATATGATTATTCATCACTATCTCCTCCCAAATGTCAACAATTCCTTTATCACTATGTTCGTCTCGTTCAGGACTGTCTCATTTGTTGTATTTTGCAAATGTAGCTTGTGACAGATTTTTGACAGAGTAGCTGACATGACTGTTGTTAAATGTCATTAATGATATGTCGATATGAGAATGTCGGCAGTTGCAAAGTTTAAGAGTAAATTATGTGATAAGAGGCCATTGATCGTTCCTAATATTTGATAAATCTCTCACTTCCTCTTTCTTTAAACACCCCAGTCTTTAACGTTGTGGAGGCAATTTCATAAGAAATCATGTTGTTTGGTTGTATTGTGTTTCTTGTGAATGTTGTGCTTATTTATTGGAATTTGAATCTTGATTTTAATACATTTATTTGTTTTTAGTGTAATTTTAAACAACATAGTATCTACCACACATTTTAAATCAAAGGTTGTTGAGGGTATGAGAGGGACACCAGAAGTAGTTCCATAAATAGTCACTAGATGGCATTGGTGAAGTGTGTTTAGTTTACCAGGGATCCAAGATAAAGAGCATAGTCTGCACAGCAACATGTGCTCCAAGGGCAACATGTTCTCCCAGCATTTATTCCTCCTCCTCTGGCCCTCATCTTTTTTCTCTATTCTCTATCTCTATTCAACCCCCTGTTCCTGTTCTGTGTGTGTGTGTGTGTGTGTGTGTGTGTGTGTGTGTGTGTGTGTGTCTGTGTGTGTGTGTGTGTGTGTGTGTGTGTGTGTGTGTCTGTGTGTGTGTCTGTGTCTGTGTCTGTGTGTATGAGTGATGACTCAGAGCGAAGCATTTGACACTGTCCAAAAGAAAGATGATGAAAACGAGAGTGAAAAGCCCAACATTCATTAAAGTCAGACCTGAGATGACAAACATTCAGACCACAGTGGATGATGCCACACATATTAACAGAAATTTTGCTGCCTCTGCTGCTGCCTCTGATGATGCCTCGACTGCTACTGCTTCTGCATCTGCTGCATCTGCATCTGCTGCTGCTTTTCTTCTGCCTCTGCTGCTGCTGCTGCCTCTGCTGCTGCTGCTGCTGCTGCTGCTGCTGCCTCTGCTGCTTTTGCTGCTGCCTCTTCTGTTACTTCTGCTGCTGCTGCTGCTGTTGCTTCTGCTGCTTCTGCTGCTTAGAAACACTGAGAAGTGTCTCACAAAAGGCTGGAAATTATGTGTTTTGCACTGAATATGCAGCCTTTCACTTACGAGATGTTCATGCTAACCAGCAGGCCTCCCTGCTGTCTGAGTCCAGGAGACATTGGTCTCTGAGTAAACTTCTCTGCTCTAGATATTGGTAGCATGGCTTAATGTTATTCCATTATTTATGTTATGTTTATATATATATATTTTGACAATTATGTTTAATGTTAAAGCAAAATTAATTATTGTGGAATAACCCCCCCACCCCACCCCAAAACCTTTCAAACTGTGACTTCCCTCTCCATGGCAACATACAGTACAGTACAGTGCTCTTAGACATTTAGGCTGTGGCCAATTTAACATTGTCGTACTTCATCAAATCTATGACTTGACGGCAAATACAGTGTTAGTATTATAGCATCATATCCACCCACGTCCTACCAGCCTCTGGTTGCATCAGCCTGTCAGTTCAGATCACTTCAGCTGCTTTGAGTGTTTGCTTTGCAGCTGCACGTGGACACATTGGTGTAGAGGTATTCCGTCAATCCAAGAACAATAAGATGATTGTCCTTTAACGTTGTGTATCTGTTGAGCGTATAATAATCTTCCCATGTGTACTGGTTGCCATAGTAGAATATCAGCGTAAATAATAAAAATCAACATTGAAATTAGGGATGTACCGATCCTGGTCCTCAGTATCTGATTGGAGACCAGGGAGTAGGTTCCTAATGTAGCTCAGCTGTGGACTGTAGAACAGCTTTTATTTGGTGCACAATCATTGTGACATTTATTTCATATTGCATGTGTTTCATGTAATTGGTCATATTTTAATATGATGCCTCACACACACACACACACACACACACACACACACACACACACACACACACACACACACACACTCCTCGGGACTTCAACAGTTGAATGTTGTCATAACTGGAGTTTACCACACCACTCGTCAATGTTTATGCGGAATATACAGTAAATGTGCTGGTATCAAACAAACAGGAAGGGAAGTGATATTTTCAGCATTTTCAGCCGTTGATCGACATATTGCCAAATAAATATGATGGTGCAGCGACAGCTCCATCCTCCCTCTATCTCTACCAGCAGTAGCTGGAGTGTGCTCTTCTTCTTTCTCACAAAACTTCAATCAAAGTATTTTTTTCAATTTACAGACAGCAACCATTTTTTTTAATGGTGTACTGTGCAGCTCTGTTATCTCGGCAAATATATAAATACGTATCTGATTTGGACTTGATCAGATTGGGATCAGGGGCCAAAAAAGCTGATGAGAAGATGTTTTTTGAATGGGCACCTGTATTTAATGCAGTCTGATATTTACATGTAAACATACAGGTGTTCAAACCAAATTTATGTCTGCAGTATTTTTTCTTTCCACCTGTGAGAATAGATTTTGTTGTAGATGGTAGTACAGGCAAGAAAGCTCAGAAGAACCTAGACATTGTCAGCATTGGGCTGTAAGGAGCTGAAAGGCGGAGACAAGAGACTTCGATTTTAGCATTGTGATACTTGTTGGTCATCTTACTCTGACTTTCAGTAAGCTAGATAGCCAAATCTGCTTGTTAGCCAAAGACAGAGGGAGGAGAGATAAGAGAATGGGTGCAAATATCCAGAGTGGAAAAATGCAGAGTATGGAGTAGCAAGAAGAGGTTTGTGTTGAAAATTAGTGGGTAAACTTTAGTTTTCACTGCAACCACCGATTTTGAGTCTGCAAGTGTGACATTATTGAGAAGGTGCCGACACACACACACACACGCACACACACACACACACACACGGATATAAACGCTGAATTTTGTTTCTCAAAGACATTGACAATTAAAATACAAAAGCAGTTCACACAAGACTTAACTACTTGTTATCAGCTAGTGTAATCACAGACTTGACATCTTTTCTGCATGTTAAAGCAGCTCAGCCCTTTGTGCTTGCTCTCACTCGCACCCATATGCACGCACGTACACTACCCTCCCATCTTCTCAAGCGGCGGTAATTGCTGACGAGCGGAGCGCTAACAGGCTGAGGAGATTTTGATCAGTACAGAACGACGAGGGTGGGAGGTGTGGAGGGGGAGGCGAGCATAAATCCTGTCGGTTCAAAGGACAAATGTGTAGGAGTGGAATACCGCTCCCCTCAGAGAGCGGTGGTAATGTAATGAGACAGCTGGACAAGACTTATTATCCAGAGGAACAGCCGTGTTTCCCTGTTGCTCGTTCTCCTGAAGGGGGAATGATGATTTATGTCAGAACAATCAAAGTACAGGCCAAAGGTTTTTGAACCGTGTAACATTTCCTGCAAATGTTGCATCTCTTTAAGTTGCATCAGTGCCTTGACAATTGAAAGGCAGTTTACAATATTCTGTAGAATCACACATTCATTGACTGTCTCCTGCTTTATCCACCACATGAGTGTCGCAGGTTGCTGGAACCAATCCCAACTGACAACTGACGCGGGGAAAGGCGGACAGGTCACCAGTCCATCGCAGTGTCAACATAGAGAGATGAACAACTATTCACTCTCAAACTCGCACCTACGGTCTGTTTAGAGTGACTGACTGTGGGAGGAAACTGGAGAAAACCCACGCACACACAGGGAGAACATGCAAACTCCACACAAGCCCTTGGCTGAAACGGGATTCCATCTGGCAACCCTCTTGCTGTGAGATGACAGTGCTAGCCACTAACACTTAAATGCTGCTAAGTCATTACCCGAAAGAGAGAGGGAGAGCAGTTGTATTAAGTTCTATCAGAGTAGTTCTAAAGAAGGTCGTAATATTATTCTAATATCAGTGTCAATTATATAGTCACACAACCAAGGTAACGCCTCCTGGCAGGATACTATGCTGTTCACCTCTATAGATGTATTAACAACACATAAGTCAGGCAATTTGCCTCTTGGCTGGCTGTTTTCATCATAAAAGTGAAAATTGTAGATGGCTATTGTGCCCCGGGATGGCAAAACAGTCAGAGACAGGCTAACGAGAGAACCTTTACCGGATCCCCACAGATCCAGAGAGATGGTGGAGGTGAATAGTTGCGATGAAACCTGCTCACATTGAACAGAAGAAGACGGAGCGATGGTAACTAACAGGCAACGGACTTTGTGGTTAACTCTCTGTAAATAATGGCCTCAGTCTCACTGACATACAGGTCTGCACAGCAACATTTACACCACAATTATTTACATTACACTGCCTGTTCCAGTGGCAACAAAGCTATTCTTAGCCAGTAAACTCCAGAGTTTAATGTTTGTCACAAAGCCAGATTGCATCATTTGTTTCCCTCCAGGCTCATATAAACTTTTAGTCACTCACTGGAGTAAGACAAATGAAAGTTAAACTCTGATGGGTTGAATCCAGCACCTTTTTGCCGCATCTTAGGCTGCCAAAATGGCAGTTCTTAGGGACTGAGTCACGTGAAGTTCCGAGCACTATACAAGCAGTAACAATAATGATGTGAGAACTACTAATAATAATAATGATACTAATCACACAAGTAGATCTGGATCCTGCAGCCCTGGATCTGCAGGCTATAGAAAAACCCACTATTGTATTATTGACCTCCACTCTTTGTAATGTGATATCGGTTCCTCCTGCTTTATGTTCCGGTGAAGATGATAGAAGCTATTATTGACTGAAGCTGTGCATAATGTCCTTGAATTCCAAACCCTGTTGTTTTCAGTTCAGGCTGCTATATGTGGGATTAAACAGACAGACGTAATCAGACTCCACTATGACCAAACTGTTACTGTCTATAGTCGCGTTGGCTAAGATTTCTCAAGGGCATAGTATTGAAACTGATTAGTGGGGAAGTTGAGAGAAAAAGTTAAACTTTGCAGAATGTCACTATTTTGGGCCAAGTGTCGGAAAATTGGAGCAAATGAGTGGAGAAGACAGAAAATGCCTGTGGTTATTGTACCTCCTCACTGACTACTACTGTTTAAATTCTCCTCGTCCTTCACTCTCTTCTCGACAAAACCTACTGCTCTCATTTAAATGACATCTCTCGATCTCCATCCGCTGTATCCTTCTCTTAGTGTCTGGGTTTTTTTTTTTTGCATGACAGTCTGTGGTGGGAAAGCAGGCTGATGATGAAGTGTTAATTCATTGCACCTCCTTGAGCTATGAGATGAGCACATGCATTTAATGAGCAAAGAGCTAGACTAACCAATTCATGCCTCTGGTGTTTTTATGGTGTGTGTGTGTGTGTGTGTTGAAGTGTGATTTCAGGTGCATCTTAGTGGGTACACGTGTGTGAGTGTGGTAGTATGATGGCTCATACACATACATGTCTTTAAAACTCTTGATTGAAGCTGGGTGTTTGGAGTGCAGGTGGTAATAACACAAACATTTGGTACTTTTCCACTAGCCCGACTCGCCTTGCCTCATCTCGGCACAGTTATTTTGATTTTCCATTAGCGGTACCTGGTATACCTGGTAATTTTTAGTACCTGGTCAGGCGAGATTCAAAGCGAGCTGAGCCCATTCTATACATGATGTCATCAGTCATCAGCCAGAGGTGCGACACAAGAATCAAAACGAACAATGCCGAAACTGTTGTTCAGTTAAAAAGACTTAAAAATCTTGAAAACGTGGGTTAATCTCGTTCAATAAACACTTAGCAAGGAAATGTCATCTTTTAATGTCTGGTGTATTTGGCAACAGTGCTGCTGCCGCTGTAATTCAGTTAAGTGACTGTCAGACAGAGTCTGTGCTCCGGTCATGCAGGAAGTACTGAACTAATCTCTTTTGATTAACTGATTCTAATGATTCAGTACATTGAAAACAACTACTGTGCTGTGATGACCCCGCCCACATTGAAGAGGTACTTTATTGTAATGGAAAACCAACTGAACCATGTAGTGTCGAGCCGTGCAGAGCCGAGGCAAGTCGGTACTATGTAGTGGAAAAGTGCCAATTGATGCAGAAACCTGGAAAAGCCTGTGATGCCTGTCAGTTTGCTCCTGGCAGACAATTACCTGCGACTGAGATCAAAGCCTTCCAGAAATAAAAGAAGAAAGAATATGCTCCCTAATTTTTTCTGAAAAATAATAGCTGGAAAGTGTGAACATGCATTGGAGCACTGGGTACTAGCAGGTGCCAGGTACTCTCCTCCTCCTTAAATCAAACAGGTCTGTGTGCAAGGCTTTGATAAGAGGAAGGAGCAGTAACTATCCCTGCTTAGATAGCAGACAGACTCAAAGTGCTGCAGTGCTAGTAATACTTGTTTACAATAAGTAAAGGTTAATTTTGTAGCACCAAAGTGCTGTACAGATAATTCAAACACAAAATACAAATAAAAATGGCAATGGAAATAGAAGTAAAATATATGATATTAAATATATGGTATTGTCAATAATAAAAAAAGTATAATACCCAGACATCAGTGCAGGTTTTAACCAAAGCAGCTTGACTTTGTTAATGTTGGTCTGCATTTGCCTTTACCAAAAGCACAGTAATCAAATGCATTTTAAGTAATAATTAAAATGTGAAATGGCAATATTAACTCTCTGGTATGTAGCCGTGGTTTGGCATGCAACTACAACTGTTTCATCCTTCAACTGACTCTTATTTTCTCCCGTCTTCCTTATTAAAAAGCCAAATCAGCAGTTTGACAACACAGACTCTGTCTGCTCGTGACAGTTTGTCTCTTGCCTCATTTTCGTGTAAGTGCTCTTTCCTCATCTCGGTGATTCTCTCTCTCTCTTCTCCTGTCTCCAAGTGGAAAAAACTCACCCAAATCCTTTCTCCCTAAACATGTAGATTTATTCAAATGTATCATTTGCATAATTTTGTATTTACATAATTGATTTTTAAGGAAGCGTTTTTCACCGTGTGACCAAGAGGTCTCATCTCCATTCTGTCTCTCTCTGACACACACACACACACTCTCTTTAGATTTAAAGTCATGCATATTTCTTCCCACTTTTTGGCACATTCCATAAACGTATGTTTACTTCCTGTGTATTTATCATATATCATACCATAACTATAATTGTCACCCCCTAAATTACCACATACCTTGCAGTTCCAGTTGATTTACCCCCTAATATTAACCACTAGACCATGCTTTCTCCAGACTTGGGGACACAATTGGCTGTCCTCAAGGATCTCGTCTTTGTTCTCAAAGGCAGCCTATGACCTGCACACGCACACACACACACACTCTTTAGTAAGGACACTCACAGACATAAATCATCCACTAACCTTCAACCCTAACCCTAAAACCAGGTCTTAACTTTGAAAAGGCCCTTGAAAGTTGAAACGACTAGCCAAAAATGTCCTCACTTTCCCAAAATCCCCTTGCTTCCTATGATTTATGCATTTCTTTGGTCCTCATGAAGACACACATACAGTCCACACACACACACACACACACTCTCTCTTTAGCTAGAACATTGCAGTTTCAAGTCTTAATGAAGCGTGAAGTGTTGCCAAAGCTGGTGCATCTGCTGACCCTCGTGTTTCAGCCACAGCAGTCATGACTCAGTCAAGCACAGATAATAAAATGCATTTCGATTCACTACATTGGTTTGTTTGTTTAGAGGGGACATAATTGTTTCCACTACCGGTAAGTGTCTTTGACCTTTTTGAGCTGTGGAGCACTTTTGTAGACGCAGGAATGTTCTTGTTCTGGTGTCACAGGCGAACCTAAAAGCCTTATCTCCCATTTGCCGTCAAGGCATACTGACATAACCTTCAGTGAACCCAGGTAAAGCTGGGTCCAAGTCGACTAATGACCATACCTTGCTTAGATTGTAGACTGAGGTGAAATTCATATTCTTGATGCTTTATTAGAAGCAAATGGTCCAACCACTTTGGAAAATCTCTATTGCAATGTTCCTAACTGCTACGCTTAATGCCACACTGTGAAGAAAGCCATTAAAGAGAGGGCAGAGGTGCTGTACTGTTGCTCGGAAATGGGGATTATTTCACACATTTATTGTATTTGTGTAGCTGGTAAAACAGCACTAATAGCTTTGTCAAGTGGGGGGAAAAAAGGAACTTGAGAAGGAAGTAGGTGTACTGTTAGACTTTCTGTTATGGAAAGTAACCAAAGTTGTTTGACACAAACAGTGCTGCTAATCCATTGTTGGAAAGGCTTTTAAACATTTAACTAGCACTTATGAAAAAGTAAATGACGGCTCTTAACTCTTTGTCACGGACAATGAGGTGAGGAAAAAAGAATCACTATTATTCACATACTTAAATCATTCTATTCTCTCCTTGATGACTCTATGAGCCTCAAGTCTGTTCTTTTACTTTGTTGATTGACTGTTTTTTTTTGCCTGAATTGTTGCCCCTAAAACGTGCATACGTCTCCATGACAACCAACTGCACACTATCCTCTGATATAGATGGATATAGCTTTAAATGAGCCGCTACTTTAAGCACAAATTTGCTCTGATTTGCATTGTGGTTTGAGTCACGATAGTTAGCCATCTTTAAAAAGTGGGTCGACATCCTGAAAGTTTGGGAAACACTGAAGTGTTTGAAACGGTTCAAATCTTAATCGTGTAATATTTAATATTCTATGTGTATGTCCTGTGATAATGCTCCATTTATAGCACTAAATATTTCCATGACGCTTCATTATATCACAACTGAAATCGTATTTGCGTTCATATTCACATTTAGATGTTTTACTAAAATCATTCAGCGAGGGCTGTATCTGACAATTATTATAAATGCTTCATCATTGATTATTTTCCATAAAATGGATAAAATGTTGATTATTTTTTTCCCTCAAACATCGAAATAATGATGAATAATTTCTTGTTTCGTCCACAAACCATTATTACTCTTTTAAACCAGAAAATATTCACATTTAAGAAGCAGAAAAAGTACGATCATAAAAGTACTTAAAATGGTCAGTCGTTTATGAAAATTGTGGATTATTAGTGTAGTAATTCAGTGGTTCCCAAACGTTTTATTCCAAGTACCACCTGTAAGTAACACCATTGTCTCCAACTTTAAAATACAGTGGTGTAAATAAGACGAGTACAACATACGAGTACAAGGTCAACTACAGACTTTTCACAGGAGGCAGATTTATTCCCAATAAAATAATTTGCTCTATCATCATCCTCCTCTTCCTCACACTTGACACACTGGTATAGTCACATTAGATTAAGATGGAGTGAGAGATAAGGTGCCTCTTATGATTATTATTATTACATTTTTTTGTTATTTGTTTCATTTTCTACACAGTTTTCTCAGTTCCACTCTAATCACATACCCTGTTATATGCAGTATTTCTGATTTTCCTCCAAGCACCACCAGAGAAAGCTTGTGTACCACATGTGGTACACGTACCACAGTTTGAGAGCCATGGTAGTAATTATAAAATATAATAAGAAGAATTGTACAGGTGCATGATGGGAGGGGCAAATAGTCAAGCAGGACTTTTTTTGGTCCAGTATAAATCAGGTTTCACTCTATTTTTGCTCTGTATGGAATACTTCCCTGGCTGTGTTTTTGCTAGCTCAGTTCATTTAGACTCTTAACATTCAGACTGAGGTTGCTGACTCCTGGTCACTAGGGAGCCAAAAAACAATGAGTGGAAGTACCTGAAATGTCCGATACGGCCCATCAACCACACCAAACTACTTGGGTGTGTGTTTGTGTCTGCGTCTGTACCACAACAAGCCCCTGCACCTCTCTTTGAAAGTCTCTCATCTATGGAAATGGGACCTCCACACTCCTGTGAGCACTCTGTGGGATGCCACACACTCACACACACAGACTGAGACTGGGGCACATATTCAGTTTAGGGCCAGCCACTGAAGAGCAGGGAGGTTAAACAGATGGCAGCGGCTGTATCCGTTACACAGA
The DNA here is from genome assembly GCF_019176455.1 of Solea senegalensis. Lineage (NCBI taxonomy): Eukaryota > Metazoa > Chordata > Actinopteri > Pleuronectiformes > Soleidae > Solea > Solea senegalensis. Next base: position 10,347,562 of record NC_058024.1, on the reverse strand, counting down.
TTACTCAGCACACACACACTGTAGCAAGTGGCTTTGTGAGTTCACCTCATTTAACTGAATGGTGTTTTTATGAGGCATGGCAACATTAGAGCCACCCACTGCTCTAATCTATCCTGTCCTGCTCTGTGTCTAATGCTGGACTGGGAGCACTCGGATCGAGTGGGCAAGGATAGACATACCTTAGTGTCCTGTGTGTTTGTGTGCAGCTGATGCTTTAAGTGCGTACTATTTGATTTTTGCGATAAATGTTTTGCAACCTATTGTAGTGTAGAACGTTACATTACATGAATGTGCCGTTGTAAAATATTTACAGATTTGTAAATCTATCTGTAGATATTTATACAGATCTGTGATTGCATAAAACAGATGGTAAGATGTTAATCTTTGAGTTCTGACTGTTCAAGTCCTGCAAAGATCTGCTGGCAATAAACACACACACACCTGCCCTTTAAATATTAATGTGCAAGCTACAAATGAACATTCACTACACTTGGAAATAAATACACTCGAGTGTTACTGATTTCAAACATTTGTGTTTGATTGTATTGTGTATTGAAAACAGTAATAAAAGAAATGTAGTATGTTGGTAGCATAGTCGTGCCAAAAGTGTAATTTAGACATGAAGCTCAGAGAGAGAAACTTGAAAATAAATTGAAAACACTGGCAATGAACACTGTCAAACAAGTTAAAAGCCTTGGCGTTATTTTGCCTTCAGATCTCAACTTTGAAGCTTATATTAGAAACATGGCAAATTATGCTTTTTACCAGCTGTAAAACACTGCCAAAGTATGTCCCCTTCTCGCTTTAGTCAGATGTGTCGACAAAAATAGATGCTTTCATTACATGCAGACTCGACTAATGCAATGCTCTACTTTCTGGTCTTCCTAAGAATATATAATAGCTGAGTTATAACTACACCACAACTCAGCTGCACATGTGCTGACCAGGACCAGGACCCATATTTTTGAGTCTCTGCATTTTTGCATTTTTCCCGTCTGTTTTGGATTCAATTACTTTAATGGTTTTAAAGCGCCCAACGATCGTCGTAGTTCTCCATTTTTCAGATTTGCTTTTAAATTAAAAACCCTGTAGAACATAAGGCCGTCTGTTAATGGCCTTTCACTTACCCTTTAAATCCCTAAAGGTTTTTTAAGTACTTTGAGAATAGAATAGAATAAAAATCTTAATTGTCATCGGGTATATTTACATGCAGTCGAGCTAAGGCCATAGTCCGACTAAGACAGGCCATTGGACAACTTGCCGAGTCCGAGTATACACACGGAGGAGGAAATGGATTTATTGGTGGTGTACGTCTAACTCCGTCTGTAGGTGGCGCTGTATCTCTCTATAAGCTAGTGTGTATTGAATCAGTTTCCTGTTGACCTTTTATGTCACAGAAAAACAAACAGCAAACGGCATACATTTCGTACCTGCTTTACATGTCTCTTTGTCAGTCCAAAAATGAGTCTTCTCCATAGCTTTAGCTCTCACCCATGCCATCGTGTTGTTTGTTCTTTTCTCGTACTGCAGTTTAGACGTCGTCTAGTTCTACATCCGTGTCAAAGACTGGGTAGATAATTTTAGGGCATGCGCAGAACGGCAAGTCCGACTCCAGTCCGACTAAGCGTATACAAGCAGGAGTAATCACACTATGAATCGCATTATCCAGGTATGTTAGTCCGGCTAAAACAACTCGATTTTAGTCAGACTGACTTGTTTACATGACATTAAGAAAACCAAATTTGGTCATAGGCGGCCTCAAATCTGACTTTTAACATGCATGTAAACGCACTGAATGTATGCTTAAATACAACAAAAGTGTGAGTGCTCTAAAACACATTCACATACACACAAACACAAAAAAGCAGGGGAGGAAATACTAATTCTGAACAAGAATCTACACTTTAAATTCAAGGGAGTGACGAGAAACCAAACAGATTGGTGGACGTGGGCTGTAGATGGAAGGTTGACATGTCACAACGTTGTGCCACCAGTTTGACCATTTGCAAAAAAGAGAGTGCTGTCAATTGCTGTTACAGTACTCTAATAATCATGAGCCATCATTTTGTTTGGAACAAACTGATTGATTCGCCGGCACACCCTTCGCACACCAAATTGCTTACCTGTCTATTTCTTTGTGATAATGTTAAGCATTGTCTTTTTAGGATCAAAGGAGAGCAGGTGTACAGTGTCTCTCAAAGCAAATTTGGCTAAGAAAAGACTTTTTGATCATACTCCTTAAACTCCCTAACATGTGCAACTTGTATGCAATGGTCACTGGCTCTACTCACCTTGTGCCCACCTTGTTCCTCTTTGGAATGTTACTTCTCCCTTTTTCTTTTGCAAAGAGAGAGACGTAATGATACGCCTGTCTTTTACCCTCTTCCTCTCTGTCACCGTCTCTTCTAACCTTGTGTCGTCCTTATACCCTCTACTGTCTCACTAACCACTGTCCCCTCGCTCTTTCTTAGCCTGCAGATCTGGATGCCTGGGTAAGCAACACTACAACTACTAGAGTCTTGTGTTATTACGCTTCTCTCTCTCTCTCTCTCTCTTTCTCTCTCTCTATTCGAATGTCATGTTTTCATTGTGCATTAAAGCAAGGCCGTCAGTGTGCTGCTGCCACAATTCCACACAACAACACTTTGGGAGGTATTCAACTAGAAAATTGCACATCATCTGTAGTGCTGGCAGATGTGATTTTATATGCACACACACACACACACACTGCCCTTAAGCATCAAACAGCCAGTGTATGAAAAGAAAAGTGCAGTGAGCGTAGTACAGGGACTTGCAGATGTGCTCTTTGGCGATACGAGTGTCCGCTAAATTTAAGATAAGATTAAACTGGATTACAGTACATGTAATGCCAATCTCTCTCTCTCTCTCGCTCTCTCTCGGTCTCTGTCTCTGTGTGTACACAGAGCGAGTGAAGATGCTGTTGCTCCATCTGATCTACATCACACCCACTAATGCACAAATCGGCCTCAGCAATCAGTCACCATTACACCATGACACTCACACGATGTATGTGTGAGTGTGTGCGTGCGCTTATAGGGTTACACCATGTCATGATGCTTACTTTCTATTTTAGTGCTACATTAAATCCATCCCCATCACTGCTTTTTGCTGTGTTCATACACCATTATATGTTCACACAGCTGTTGGACAGCTTCACTCATTACCCTTGTTGGTTAGAAACTATGCAATGAGTGTTAAAAGCAGACACACATGTGTAAACTTCTCGAAACAGAATTCAATTCTCCGTGTTATCTTCTCTATTTACCGCGTTCTGGTCATCATCATTGTGCTTTATGCAGCTGTTCAGCTGTATGACTAGACGTTATTGATCCAAAATCATATCCCGGTACACCTTATATATGTTCTAATGTTATCTTGTGCACAGTGTTCAGTTCATTTCAGTTAAGCAGACTGATGAGAATTAACACTCATCGCTCTCCTCCTCACAGCCAATGCACACCACTCCACGTACTATTCTGCTCTCTGGTCAGTTTTCATCCCGCTCTAAAGAAATCACTCACTATCACGCCTTGTACTTGGAGCTGTGAGAGCACAGGTGCTCCCTCATCCTTCCTCCCCTGTTTTCTTATTACGTTTTTTTAAATTCCACTTCCCACTGTGGTGAAAATCTGGAGATGGAAACGCGAGCATGATATAAATCAGTGGTTCCCAAACTTTATTTTCCTTTAAAGCCCCCCACCCCCTTTGCTTGTGTCCAAGACAAACCAGGCCCCCCAACCTGAACCTCTGTCTATACACACCAAAATAATTAAGTGAATAATTACAAATGTTTATATGCAAAAACAAACAGCAGTTGTAGTTTTTTCTTCCTCTTCTCATAGTTTAATGTGGATAAAAACTGTCCTGTGCTTCCATAAAATCAAATCCAAGGAAACTCTTGAGATATTGCCTTGTTTTCTTTTTTGATAGCAGTGAGTCTTTGGTACTTTCACGTTTCACTCCGTGGTGATATTTTGTTGCTCAGATGCTGACAACAGGAACATGATCAGGTATAGCCGCTAACTGACCTGATGAGACTTGTGCTTGCGCAGTAATGGTCACAGAAGTTGAGAGCTCACAGAGACGTTGGTTATAAGTAGCTGAAGAAATTTAAAGGTTGAAAAAAAAAGAACGGGTTTTAATTTGGGTGATGGCGAGATTGGGATTTTCTGGATTTAATATGCACAGATCAGAGCAGGTAAAGCTCTGTGTGATCTCAAGCTATGTGAACTCTGGCTGGGAACCGTTTTCCATTTTCAATCACCTATACCGTGATTGAAAATACATCGATATAACTTGATTAAACTTCGATATAAGTTGATAAAAGCCGCCCGATGAGGTCACAACTGCATGCTCCTCACGGCCTGACCAGACTTCTCATAGATGCATGTAAACCAAACTGCAAGTGCTATTTATTTTGGTTCTAGTAGGCAGCTCAACATAATTAATAACAAATAAAAATGCCACTGTTTTCAGTTGTGGATGGGTGATCTAATGGAAGATAGATTAGTAATACACAGTGAGTTCAGTCGTGAAGCTGAGTGAACCGTTCATTTACACTGATGCCATTTTGATTGTCCACATCCTTATTATTTGTAAATACATTAGTAGGCTCAGTAATAATATTTATGAAAATGTATTAGTATCAACACACTGTGGATCCTCATTCTGTTAAACCAGTATATGTGAATGTTTCCCCAAAGTGAATATTTAATTTAAAGTCCTTCATGCATGTGCATTTCTCACCTAAGGCTGAACTGGCAACTTGTTTTTCGCTGTGCATTTCTCTGACAGCTTGCTTCTTATCTTCCTCTGCTTGCCTGATGCTTCATCACAACCCAGACTATGGGTCGTCCTGCAGCCACTCTGCCATCTTGCTGTCTGTTACAGCTTGGCTCAGCAGGCATTTTAAAGGATTTCATCCCATCATAATGCCAGCATCACCATCTCAGTGCCTGCTTCTGCTGCTGCTGCTGCCACTGTGCCCGTCATATGCCACTTCAATAGTTTTGTAAGTTTTGTTACATTCAATGAAAAACAGGTGCACCATCACCTGATTGTATGAGTTGTTTTCATTTATATCAGCAGCTGCTGTTTACAACCACCATATTTTTACGATATACAAATTAAACAGCTTTTTGCTGCTAACTGAGGGCAACATAGGTTCTCCAGCACACTTGGAAAGTGATGGGGTGAGAGATATTCAACTGCAACCAATTAATGTTGCTAAATTTTGCAAATTGTACCTTGTATTAAGTCATAAATGAGATTAAAATTAGATTACACAAAGGAGTTGAATTGAAATACTGCTGGAGCGCTGGAAATTTAATTTAAAGCCTGCAAATTCTGTTTCTGATCATGTTGTGGAAATATGCGTATCTCCTTTTAGATTGTTCTTATGTGGGATTGGATTAGGGTTGAACTGTATTAAATGTCTAATTGCAATTATTTTCACTGAGATTGAGATATGATTTGCAATGTTAGATGGAGTTCTAATTTTACATAATTATTCTAATTTTTATTGTAAAATGGATTTATGTGTGATATTTGTGCAGATCTGTGCAAAACATAGATGTTTTGCACAGATCTGCACAAATATCTTCAGCCTATAGAATATGATATGTTAGGCAGGACAATATTTAATTACACTTTGGCTTTAGCAGATATTGCGCCACCTGCGATTTGAAAATTACAGTTGGCCATATTGTGATTAATTGTTCAGCCTGAGATTGGCACCTCAAACTTTCTGAACTCCAAGGAGGACAACCCTTTCTATTATTTTTTGATTGCAGTAACTTTTGTATATCTTACATTGAGCCCCTTTAAATCATCATTCCTTTGTTTTTTTACTTAAAGTATAGATTCCATGTCCATTATTATGTTCTGTAGGAATCCATGAAATATCGCCTGGAGGAGGAACTCTTTAAGTCACCAGAATAACAATGCACCGAAACATGAACCTGTAATTTGATGCTTTAACTGCTCCCTCATGAAGGGTATCACTTTAACCATATTCTTCACAAAAATTTTTTTCTCTCCCTGTTAATCTGTTGGTAAGGGAAATGATTTGTTTTGTTTGCACACTGCTGCAGAAAAGATGTGTTGTCATTTTCTAAAAATTTAATTAGTTGTGCATTAACTGATGTAAGAAGTATCATGAGTGCCTTTCTACTCCGTGATTGCACAACAGCGGTTACAGCAACTGCTTACATTTCTATTATGTAGTTATGTACTATATGTTCAAAAGTACAGTGATTATATTGGATTATTTTCTTTTTGTAACCTAGAAATTAATTAGAGTTGTTGGATACAGTAAAAATGGCATTATGTTATAGCCAATAATTATTTATGTTTTCTGTATCTGACTCCTTGTTTCTTTTCCCCTCATCATTTCTGCCTTGTGTCACATGTGCGCAGCATGCTCATCACAAACGGAAGTGAATGAACAGCTTTAGTCCAGTCCATTACCTTTAAGTGTCATATTACCCACTTAGTAACTGTATCAAGTTCAACACTGAAACATAAGAAAGGTTCATTGATACATACAGTATATGGATTGGCTTTGCTCTCCTCCATTTGCTCCTACTTTATTATGTTCTGTCTTTTTATAGATACATGTGGGCTTTTTACAAGCTCTTCTTCAATGTCTTCTTATTTTTCATCTTCAGGCCAAACAACTGCAGAGTAAAGAGATGGAACTTGCCAGCATCTCCAGCTTTTATAAAGAACAAATAGAAGTACTGGAGAAAAAGGTAAGAACTTTTATTTTTCCATCTTATAAACATGCACACATATAACAGCAAAAGCAAATGTCCACAGCTCCACTGAAAGGCCTCATAAGCATGCTTCCTCAAATGTGTCCATTAGGCTACGTTCAGCCTCAAGTCACTCAGATGTGATTATTTTTGTAGGGCTGTGTATCAGATAAAAAAAAAAAACAGATTTGTGTCCGAGATCAGATCCAATAAGTGGCCATGCCACATGAGCACATGAGATGTTGTCACTTTGGGATGTTGTCATCCACCTGCACATGCTAAAATTAGGGTTCAAATTCTCTGCTCTGAGACCCACTGGAGAAGATGCCACACACACACATACTGGTTTTCAGTGTTTGTACAGAATATTAATACAAATGCTCTGGTATCAAACTGCTTTTTTAACAAACATCTACTTTTTCCCCATTTTTGGTTGTGGTTTAATGACATAGTGTCCATAAACGCAAAGCTGGTTTTAATTACAGTCGTGCACTCTGTCTCTTCCCCTTCTTCTCAGTGGCAACTGCAGCCTCACAGCAGGAGTCTGCTCTTTCTGGTATTCTAGGATTTTAAAATGAAGTGGCAGAGCTTTCGTCTGTGTTTTTGCATAAGACATGTTTATGGGGCAAAGACATCTCAGCGAGCAAACTGAAGGCCAAACTGATGTAGGAGCAGGTGCAGTTACTCGTGAGTGAACGGTAAACTGCTGGCTTACTAAGTTTGCTTTTTATATATCATTACAGCATTTAAAGGAATAATTCACTGATTTGCATTTATCTTTGTATTACTAGAATAGGGGTAGTATTTTTAAAAAATTGTGCTTCCCAACCTCAGTTTCCCCTGAGTCAAGATATATCTTCATTCTTTTTTTTGTTACGTGCCCACCAGTGACTTGGTCCGAGGCTTGAAACTGAAACACAGTTTATTTATTTTATATTTAAACATGTAACTTAGCAGCACATTAGCTATAGCACTGGGTTATATGTTGATATTATATCCAGCAACATGATGCAACACTTTAAATATCGCCATATAGCACCTGTGGTGTCATTTCCATATTTTACAGGTGGTTGCATCACTGATATTGAGGCATTTAGTGAAATATTGTTTTGATGATGTTAAATTAAATGCATTAAAAATGCTGGAATTGACATAAAGCTATACAAGAAAAAAAACTCAGTTACCAATTCTTCAATTTTAAAACTGATTATTATTTTTTTATAAAAGTACAAGGGCCTTGCTTCACACAACCACCCGTGCCTGTCTGTCATTACGTTAGGCTGTAGTAAACACGCTCTGACATAGATGATCTGGTTGTCTCTGGGACACTGGAGAAACTGACCATGTGAGGTCCAGAGAAATGACTCACAAAGGGAAGTAAACATGTCAGTCAGTTAATTCGCATTAAGAATTGAACTAATTGTAAATTGGTTATATCTAATAAACCAACCGTTAAAAATCAACATTCCTAGTTTCACACAGTGGAAATAGTAAATAATGCGAGTGTCATGTTCCCCACTGTCCTTGAAGAGTAAAACACAAGACACTCTTCTCGGTCCTGGAAATGTCAAGCCCACACACCAGCATCAAAATGTAAATGTGAATGAATTGAAAGTTCCTGCAGACAGATGGGAGTCACGACTTGCTGTTGATGGACTAGCACTCAAGAGGTTTCACAGTGCTGCATCTCTCAGAAAGCTTCAGCTGCCTAATCAAATGTGCTGTGCTCTTCTTACCACGCTGTCCTTTTGCTGGCAACCCACTGGTCTTTTAACAAAATGGGAAAAAGAATGAAAGGGGGTTTGTTGTGTGCTTTTAAGAAATTATGACCCTGTGTTCACTCAATCTGAGCACTAATGCGCAGTTGATATTTCACACGCTTTAAAAGCACAGTGGTTTGATAAATGTTGCTTGCTTTTTACAGAGTAAACCTGTGTTTGGGAAAGAAGCCACAATGGTTTATTATTTCATGGTCAGAAAACATCTTTTGGTTTTACACCCGTAAACGCAGACAGTGGCGAGATGAAACGATAAATTAAGAGGAAAAAAAGGAATGAATGACAAGGATACTGACAAAAGTCTAAAATCTAAAGGAAAGACACTGAAAATATGCCCTTATGCATTCAAGAATAAATATTTGGAGTTAGTTCATCTGTAATGGCTGTATCATCCCTAGTTTTCAATCAAAGCTATTGGGAATATGCATTTCCTCATACGCTATATGTATTTTTTTAGTTTTAATTTCTTTTATTTATTTTCACTAATTTTTTAGTTTTGTTTTAAACCATTTTGTTTTACTACTTGTTCCTTCTTTCTTTTGTATTTAATTGGCTTGATTTTTACTGTTAAGTAGAAATCTGCTGTATAAAAAAGGTTTATAATTATTATAATAATAATAACTTCATTTTCTATAGCGCCTTTCACAAAACCCAAGGTTGCTGTACAAGGAACATTAGTAGAAAAAAAACAAAGCAAAATAAAAACACGATTAAAAACAATGAGGTGGCAAAAACCTGCAGGATAACCAGGAGAACCAGGAGAACCTGCAGAAAGATAATGTGGAGCGAGTGAATGGAGAAAGTAGGAGAAGTTGAAGATGATGTGGAACTTAACAGGGAGTCAGTGCAGATGTTTCAGCACTGGAGTGATGTGTTGCCAAGGTTTGAGCCGAGTGAGAACCATAGCAGCAGAGTTCTGAACATGTTGTAGCCTGTCCAGCATTTTCTTGGGGACCCCATACATGACAACGTTGCAGACGTCCAGGCATGATGTTATGAATGCATGAATGAGGGTCTCAGCGACAGAATCAGGGTGTGACAGCCAGACACAGCAGAAAAGGATAAGGAAATGCAACTTGATAAGATGAATAAAGAGCGCCAGTAGCTGTTGATCCATGGTGGAACTTCATGGATCCTTCCCTCTATTATGCAAGTATCTTTTGCTTCTTGCACTTAGTCGAGTAATGTTGTGCTTTCTACATTATTCCACACATACCATAGCCCGTCGTGTGATTTCTAAACATCCCTCTTCATTCTCTGAATCTCTCATCTTTGCTCTCATTCACATTCCCCCTTTATTGGTATGCCAACTGCTCTGCCAAATTTATGTGGCTTTTTTGAATTTTCTTGTTTCCATCCAGGTTTTTTTGTATACAGAAATTGATGAAAACAGAACACATGAAAACAGGCCGACTGAAACCCACCTATTGAAAACTGATTTTTAAAAAATGCATAGTTAAAAGGTACAGACACAGATAGACACACATGATTCTCTCCCTCACACACCCCCACTTCGCTCTCCCACCCTTAGCGCACACACAACTCTCCCTCCAGTATTCAGCAAACACTCTCAGGGACTTGACTCCCCCACCAGCCTCTCTACCTGTTCTCTCCCTCTGGCAGAGCCCGTCAGGCAGATGGGGAACCTTATCTAGTCTCTTGCACTCGCCTTTAGGCCTCTGAGAAAACATTTTACATAGCCAAGTTAAATGGACAGGTCCCTTGCACAGTGTGCAGCAGGCGGCACACACCGTAATGCTCGACGGAAGAGACTGATTGGCAGAGAAGTGGAGGACGCTCTATCTTTCACCGCTCGCCAGCACGGTCACATTTTCTATCGCGCATTTCCACCCCTCACTTGCTCGCTGCTGACCTGCATGTGGATGAAGGAGTGAGGAGGAGCAGGCACTGAGACCAAAAGATAAAGAGGTTGTATGGACTGAGTATTTAACAGACAGCCTATCCTGAGCCAGCTTCCATCTTCCTTCATTTTTCCATCTAGCACTCTATTCATCCTGGTCTCCTTTTATGCCCCTTTTCCTTTTTTGTCTGCTTATCGCTCATTCTTTCACTCACTCATACCTGTGGAAAATTCCAGTTTGGTTGAAGTAAATGGCCCTTTATATACTGTCTTGTCTATAGAAATTACTGTACAATGCAGTATATATCAGTTCTCATATAAATAATGATCACAGCATGGAGAGAAATAGCTGCGTTATATATCAAGGCCTCCTTCACCATATTTGTGCATTAGATCACTCACAGTCTTGGGACATTAGATTAATACTACTACTAATAATAATAATCATTTTTTTATAAGCACATTGTCAACACTCACAGACACTTTACAAAACAAACAATAAAAAACAGGCAATACGACGACACAGTAAACAGAAAATGGAGTGTGATTGCAGAGGGTTAGCTATCTTGAACAGTTGAGTGTCTGCAAAGGATATAAATGTCGTCATCTGCTCATATCTACAACAGTGCACTCCAGTACCACCAACACTTCCCCATTCCATTTGGTGGCCCTCTTGTTTTGGTCAAACGAGACAACAAAGAAGATGGTCACCATGGAAACTTGCTCACGTTTATTCGAGGAGGTCTGCTGGTACCCACACATGTACAAACTGCTGCTCAAAGTATACAAGGATTTACAAATATGGCCAAACTCCTGGCAAGAAACTGCCACGACGAGAATGAAATATGAGATCTAGTATGCATGTATTTGTGCATTTGATGTGGTGTGTGACTCCTGTCGCAAGCACAAGTGCCCCCTCCTCCGGGTACAATAAATATTTTCCAATCCAATCCAAAATGTGTGGAACCCGAGACTGCCGCAAACTCTCATTTTAGTATGAATGGCATGGTATCCCATGCATCGTATACATGCATGGGAGAATGAGTAGTTGGAGTCTACAAACACGGAAAGCAGTAGAATATTTTCAGACAGCCTCTGGTTTTTTTGTGCCATGGATTCCACAAGATTTTGGAAACTGTCCTGTGAGATTTGTTTTGCCCTATGAGGATACAAATGCATCACTTCATGTCTGCAGGTTTGACCCCACCATCTGCAGCCTCAGCAGACATTCAAGATTAATTGAACTAAGCTGTGTTTTTCTAGTCTTTCAACCATCGGTGGCCTTGCCTTGGGCAAAACAGCCACTGTCCGAGCAGCATGTGAACAGGTGTAAATTATGTATGATGTAAAATAGCATTTCATATTCAGTGGATGTCCTTTAAGTGAATGGATGTGGATGCAATGGCAAAATTGCCATGTAAAGTGCTTTCAGTGGACAGCAAGATTAGAAAAACACATTCACCTGCCTCTTTATTAGGTCCACGTCAATTTCATCTCAGTTCAATTGCTTGGTAATGCAAATATTTAATCAGTCAATCACGTTTCAGCGCATCCATGCATTTAGGCGTGTAGACACGGTCATCAGAACCTGCTGAAGATCAAACCAAGCATCGGAATGGAGAAGATATGTGATGTAAGAGACTTAAATGCTGGTCCACTGTGATTTTCAAGCACAACCATTCAAACCACAGAGTTTTGTGTCTGAAATCCCCTGGTCATTGGTATGAAGAATACTTGAATCAGGCTGCCTGTAACCAACACTCATGTCCTGGGCAAAGTCACAGAGATCACATTGTTTTTCTCCACCCTGATGTTCAATGTGAACATTAACTGAAGCTACTGACCTACATTTGCATGATTGTGTGCATTGTGCTGCTGCCAAATGACTGTAAATGACGAGCTGATTGGATGATTGCATGGATTAGCAGGTGTACAGTGCAATTGTCTGTGAATAACACTAGCCCGTGGTGCTTTTTTTTCTACAAATCATCTCGGAGCTCTTTCCATACCACTGTATTGATTTTTTACTTTGAAGAAACAATTCTGTAGCAGGGTCGTGACAATCAGAGGCAGAGTTTTAAACCGTATTTATGAGCAGCCAGATTAGAGGAAGATTCTTCTGGTAATTGGTGTGTGATCTTCCCCTAAATCAACATTTTACTCTGGCTTAGTAGCAGCCCCCTCTAATAGGCTATTAACTGTGTGTGTGCATGCATGTGTGTGTTTTACCTGTAAAACTGACACAAACACTCTCTGGTGTCCAGTTTGCCAAAGGGATGAATGTTGGTAACAGACTATTTTGTTTGTCCAAAGGCTGTGGATGCTGTCTTCTACTGACACAACTCACTGTGTGTGTGTGTGTGTGTGTGTATTTTTTTCATTTTTAGGAGCTTTTCTGACATATAAAAGGACATTGTCAGGACTAGTAGTCCTCATGGAGACCAAAAAAAATGGTCCCATAATGAGGCGGAACCTTATTTTCCGAGGAACTGGTTAAGTTTAGAGCTAAGATTTGAATTGTGGTTAGGGTTGGGCGTTCGTTGGTTATGGTTAAGGTTAGAGATAATGCTTTGTTTAGGCTGTCAAAATGGGTGGAAGCCAATGCGTGTTCTTGAAAGGATAGCTGCACATTGCACAGTTTGTGCGTGTGATTGACAGGTTTGTGTGCATACTGTCACTTGAGGAGTTATTGTGACAGAGTGGTCAATCCACTGCACAACTGCAACCGTATTTCTCCTCATCTACATGGTGAAAGGCATCCTAAGATTGAAACAACCGCCAAACATACCAGTGCATCCTTCCCTCCCTCTCTCTCTCATTTATTTGTGGAAACCTCCCTAATCTCTGAGCAGAGTACAGGTGGACTATATCTGTCTTCTTGTGGCAACAGACCCTATGACTCTGTAAACAACCCTCAGTTTAAAATTCACCCCTTTTAATCCCATCTTCTTCCCCATTATTGATGCTGCCTCTGGGAGAAAAAAAAAACTAATCCACCTTAGTCCTAGTGTGGAAACAACCCCTCCTCAAAATCAGCCCATCTCCTGGAGGGTGTTCAGACAAGCATTCAAATACAAACACAGATTTAGTCACACACCTGTGTGTGTGCAAGCTTACACTCAGGCACACTCGCAGAGTATACGTGCACCTACACTAATCCTCTGCATAAGCCTTTCCAACAACCCCCAAACCTAGCTTTCCCCCATTGAGCGTTATCACCCCCCCGAACCCTGTCTCTCCACATTCGTTTTTTTTTGTCCTCACGAGGGCAAATGAGTGGGAAGAGCTCAGGGTGTGTGCGCCAGTGATAGTGCAGCCACCACTCTAGTGTCAGGAGAGCTGAACTGGAGCTGTCTCTCAGGGTTTGTTCTGTCACAAGACACAAAAAACATGTTGATACACACAGTCCCCCAACATGGACAATATAAGATACAGCTGTAAATCCAAATACTTCCTTCACACGTCCACTACCGTCATTGTCCCCACATGGTCTAATTAGAAAGACCAGAGTCATCATAGCTGTTCCAACAACCACTGGCACATTCCATACCTCTCAAACTGTATGCTTGTTCTGTTTAGTTTTTTTAAGTATTCATACATAAAGGAAAGACAGATTATGCCTTTACCAGAATGGGGAGTGTGAATATGAAAAAACATTTGTATTTGCCAAAAATACTTTCAAGCAAGTCCAATTATGTCAATATTTGTATTTGTTGATTTAAAAGCCACTTTATTTTTCTTGGATAGGAGTTGGAAACTGACTGCATATTTTATTTCTATTATATTGCTCTTTCAATCAAGCTTGAACATAAGTACCACATTCCTCCCTTTTGCAACTCTTTTGGCTGCTGTATGATGCAAACTAGGAAAAGGAGATATAGAGTGTGATGTGAAGTACTGCCTGACCCCTGCAAACTTTCAGGATACAGCATTGTACAATAAAGAGAAGTTAGCTACACCTAAAAAAAACACCTTCTTTCCTGCTTCCCTTGCTGGGGCAATACTCTATGTCCTGCATAATCTGTTGCCCCGGTGGACCTAAATCCCCATGGAGCCCTTTTTTTTTTATCTTGGCTTGAATACTGAATGTCCCACAGGGCAACCACAGACTTTCAAGTTCAAGTTCCAGCTCAGCTTTCTTCTGTTTGATTGTACCCACTGAGCCCTTGACCTGGGGCTAAAGGATAAGTTGTTAATATGTGGCTAACTTTTTACCACAAATATTCAGGAAGCAAGGGGAAGTATTTACTGGCTCTCTGAAAATGTGCATGTCCATGACTCCATGGCTTGGTTTGATGTCATTTTAAATCAAAGCAATTATTGGTTGCGTTTAACACTTTGTGGATTTATGGAGCAGTATCTGAGCACTGAGCAGAGGTTCTCAGATGAAGGTTATTTGTCTTCCATTCCTCTGAGCTGCATATGTTACTCCCATGTCAAGGTGTGGTATTTAAGCCATGTCCACAATGGGGATACTTAGTGGCAACAGAAGTCTAATCCTGAACTGGCAGGGGTAAAACCTTGCAACTAGGGATGTTTGGCATTTCAGCACATTTAATTACTCTGGCAGTCAAAATGAAACAGAAGCTAAAAGGAGATAAAGGTAAATTGTAGACGGACACATATTTAATTGTTGTTGTAATTTCTACTGAGCCAGAGCCACTGGGGCGATGGTGGTAGAGTGAGTTGTCTTTCACCTGGTTTGATTCCCAGCTCCGCTAATCTATATCTTAAACACACGTTGCTCCTGAATAGGTATAAAAGATGTGTAATAGAAAATTTGTGTGTGAATTTGAACATTTTTATTTATTGTTGTTGATATTTCTGTGGACTTTTTTTTTTTTTATAAAACAAACACTCCTGTGGCTACATTTTGTCAGATTGCTTGCAATATTTTGTGTTCTGTTTTTAACCACTGCTGCAAACCAAATTTCCCACTTGAGGGACAATATAGTATGTCTGACCTGAACTGAACTGTATGAATGGGTGAGAATGAGTGACTGTAAATACTGTAGTGTAAAGCAGCTTTGAGTGGTCATCAAGACAATTTACCCAAATTCACAATGTCTAAAGCATTTGACAAAATGTATTTATTATTGATTTAATCAACTATTTTATTACATTTGATCATCAAAAGGTGATCATTTCTGTTAAATATACAATATATATAAGTACTGTGCAGAAGTCTTAGGCCGCCATTAGATTTGTTGTTTTAGCAATGCTATAATGACAATAGAGGATAATTATTTATATTTCACTTTACTGGAACACATCCAGAAAATATGTATGCAGTTTTTTGTTGTTTAAAAAAACATCCTCTCAGGTGTCAAGTATTTTGCGTGATCTACCCTTACACTTGACCAATAAAACAGCTCAGTGAATACTGAAGTGGAACCTTAATTAATGTTTAGAGCTAAAACGATGAATCAATGAATCGATTATTAAATTAATCGATTCAAATTAAACTATTTTGATAATCGATTAATCGGTTTGAAGCTTTATTTATGATTAAAACAAGATTTTCAATTGTTTAAACCTCTTAAATATGAATATTTTCTTCATTTTTTTTGCTCTGGATAACAAAGAAATCATTAAAAGTCAATCATTTTGGTTTGTGGACAGAACAAGACATTTGAGAACATCATCATTTCCAGGTTTGACAAACACAGGTCAACATTTTTTAAGGTTTTCTGATATTTTATGGACCAAGTGATTCATCGATTGAGTTAAACTTATTGACAGCTCGCTAATATATAAGACCAGCTTTAAGTCGCATCATTTCATTCCAAATTCCAATGATTACAGAATTTGACAGACAGAAAAAACAACAGAGCTGGTGGTGCCTGAAACTTTTGCACATCACTGTACTGTTTGATTTCCTCTGAAGAACAGAAATAATGGGTGTCGGTTATTATGTAGAAGAGAATACAAGCACATGAAAATAAGTAAAAAGAAATTGGTAATTTTTGAGTCCAAAACGAGAATACAACTGATGGGCACTTGGTGTGCAGAAGGCTAGAGATTGTGGAGATGGTTCATGTTGTTTTCGATTTCCCTGTTGAGTCATTTATCATAGTAATATTTATCTCCTATTAGCTCATCTAGTGGGAAAATATGGACTAATATAGTAAAGTGAAGCGTGTGTATGGCACTTATCAGTTTAAACAGCGATCACTGCTCAGATAAGAGTGCCTAATGACAATGGAGATTTGCTGCATGTTGAGGGCATTTAAGAAAAAACGTATTGACACAAAGAAAGTTGATCATGGTTTTAAATACATTCTCAGCACTGCGGCTCCAAATACTCCACAACCACATTTTCTAAAATGACGTATACTCCTGATTCTTCCTCGTGGCATCACGCTGTAAGCAGCTCAGACCATAAAGCAGTGTAGTTAACACTGTGACCATTGATTACTCCAGTAAAGGTGTGCTGTATGTGACCTTGCCCTCTAGGCATGGGTTCCATTTGAGTAGTAATTGGTGCTTAAATGCCACTGTGTACTGCATGGACTAAAATATTATGGAGTTCCAGCAGTCCATCAGCATTCAGATTTGTTAAGTGCCCTGTAAAATTCAAAGGTCGCTAATTTAACAACAGTGACATTTAAAACGGGGAGTAATGCATTTTGGTTATTATTACTGGCTTATTAGAGCTTGCGTTGAAGCTAAATCATTTAAATTGTGTAAAAGTATGTAGATATGTAAGATGTTGAAAGTGTAGTGTGTAACTTTTGAACATAAACAAACGTCAGTTCCAATCAAACCACTGTTAAATGAGTTCACACAACGCTGATGAAGCCCATCAGCTCCACACGACTTTTTCTGTGTTTCTCAGTATAGTGGTCACCCGCTGACACTTCTGCACTGCACACAGGAACTGAGTTTCACAAGTGAATTCTGCTCAAAAAAGTTATCAAATCATTAAAAGCAGCACTGAGTCAACAGCTGACTTCATATTCATCAAAATAAAAATGGACGTGTGCAAAAACCCTGAGTTGTTTTTCTTTCTGCCTGCAGAACTTTGACATCTACAAGGAGTCGGCAGAACAGTACAACCAAGCAGCGACCAAAGCTGAGGCTCGCATCAGGTAAATACTGTAATACTGTAATAATGCATTATTTTCTGTGGAAAGACCCAAGGAACGTTCTCGATACTGTCACGGCGTGCAGTTTGTGAAAAATTAGACAGAAAAGAGTCTTTAATAAATAAAGCTCACAAAAATGCAAAGGGTATAACTCAAAAAGCAGAGCATGACATAAAAGTTAAACAGGAAGCCAAACTGGACAAAGTACACACAAGGAAAAACTTCAAAATAAAACAGGAAACCAGAAACAGAAAACCAAACATAAAGAACCAAAAAACCACAGTAAGGAAAAGTAAAACCACAAAAAGACCAAAGCAAATAAACTTCCAACTAAAAGTGCCCCGGAAAGTGGGGTTGTGACGCAATGCACCTTTAGTGTCACTGACTCTCTTTTGCTGTGTTATTCTTTTTTTGCCTACTTTTTTTTGGTACTCAAAATACGTTTTCAGAATTCACCTTGAAACTGTTGATTAGTTAAATTTGAAGTCTCAGCTCTGACTTTCAGAATCTCCAAACAACAGTTTTTAGAAAGAAGATGTGGACAGGCAGAGTGTGAAGGCTGTTTGCAGTGTTAGGATGCTGTTAATGCAAACTCCACACCTCCGGAAACTGCCTGTCAAAACAATGTTTTTCACACAGTGGTGGTGCCTGGCTATAAATGACTATTATCACCTCTCCTGTCGTATATACCAGTGTCTCAAGATGTGTCAGCCCAGAAATGCCAATAGCCGAAAGAAAAAGTGATCCAGTGTTATTCATTGGGTGTTATTATTTTAATTACTAAAGGTGATGTATGTAAAATATGTACTTTTAATTGAAACTGTTACTGCAATCCCAATTCAAATGGTTGCCACATTTAAAAATGGAAAGAAAAGGAAATAAGATGCTGAATTCATACACAGCGTAACACTGTGTTCATGCACAAATACAGTACATCCACACTCAGAACTGTCCCATTATCATCTCTTGTGCACATTATTTGGTTGGTTTTCAAGTGTCAGCAACAGAGATTGATAGTCAAAGTGTTTCCAGCATATATTGATGATTTGAGGAGATGACACTGAACTTGTTTTTCTCTTCTGTTTGAGACATTTTTGAAGGGCATCTCCGTCTTTCGGCTTCTCCCTTTAGGGGTCGCCACAGCGGATCATCTGCCTCCATCTTGTCCTCTCTGTTGTGTCCTTTTCTGTTACACTGACTGTCCTCATGTCCTCCTTCACAACATCCACGAACCTTCTCTGTGGTCTTCCTCCTGCCCAGCAGCTCCATCTTCAACTTCCTTTGTGCATTATAATCACTTTCCCTCCTCGTGCTGCACTTGACCAAACCATCTCAACCTTGACTCTCTTACTCTATTTCCAAACCGTTCAACCTGAGCTGTCCCTCAAATATGCAAATTTCTAATCCTGTCCATTCTTGTCACTCCCAATGGGAATCATCAAAGCATCTTGGGCTCTCTACAGTTTTAGACAGTGCCACTGTCTCCAAGCCAAACATCACAGCGAGTCTCAGTACCATCTTGTAGTCTTTCACTTTTGCTGCTCTCCTTCTGTCACACATCACCCCTGACACTCGTCTCCACCCACTCCACCCTGCCTGCACTCTCTTCTTCACTTCTTTTTTACTTGCACCGGACACAGCGTCTCTTTTAGGTTTTCAGTATTTTATTTTATGTTATTCTTCTGCCGCTAGCTGCTCTTCGCTCACTCTGCTGGCGTCCTGTGTGTTGAATTGCTCCAAGCTGTGGTATTGGTGGCACAACAGACCAAAACACTAAACAAAAACACAGTTTGCAGCTTTTTATAAATGTATAGTGGTGGCACCAATGAAGCCAGTATTTCAATATTTCAATAGAACTTGTTTCTTTAATCTCTGATGACACATTGTGTTTGTTACATATTCTTTCTTACATATTGTTCACATCTAATTATTCTCACAGTGACATTTAATCTTAATGATAGTTTTTTGTGATACCTTGTCAAGATTTCAAGCATGTGGAATAACTTGCCAATTTCTGAACACGTTTCAAAAACGTCATATGAATTAGAAATGATTATTTTTTTGGGAATCAGTGGTGTTAGGTTAAACCTCACCTGCTGTAAGAATGTCAGTTCCATTCAACAGTGAAGTACAACCACGCTAACACTTCCAGACTGTTTCGGGATTTTGCCAATTTTCACCCCGGTATAACACCTATCATCACCACTTTATGAAAGGAGAGAAAGCCATACATCTCCATGAAGCCAATTTAGTCAGAAAGCCATTAATTTTTACCGTTTCCCATTTACATGGCATTGATTATTGCAAAACTGATAAAAGTTGCTTGATTCATTCTGAATTGTTTTTCACACACTCATTATTCACCTTGTGCTTTTCATTAACACATAAAGCAGTTGGTTTTCTACCTTCTCTCTTACATTTTACTGCACACGCCGTTACAACATGTACCTCAATTTAAATTAAACACAACTTATTAGACAACTTTGCCCCTCTGCTGCCAGCAGTGCTAAAATTTATTTAAAATTTTGTCTCATGGAACAAAAACTGTGAAATGTCCTGGCAAAAATGCTGTAAGATTGAATCATTTTAATCAGGGCTGTCAGCATCGATGTATTAACTGCGCTTAATTAAAGGAGCGTGTCGGAAGTGAGAGGAAGGGGGGGTCAGTAGGTGTCACTTTTTTAAAAATAGCCGATGATCGTTGTGTAGCTTTCCTGCTTTAGCTCCCGGACTGTTGTTGAGAAGCTCAGGGTAGATTATTTATCCAGGAACCATGATCCTCCACATGAGGGTCATGGGGGCAGCTGGTGCCAATCCCAGCTGTCAAGAAAGGCAGGGTACACTCTGGACAGGTCGCCAGTCCATCACAGGTCCACACATAGAGACAAACAACCATTCACTTTCACAGTCACGGTTAATTTGAGTGTCCAATTTGCCTAATCCCCAAATCTGCATGTTTTTGGACTGTGAGTGGAACCCGGATAAAGCCCATGCACACACGGGGAGAAAATGCAAACTCCATGCAGAAAGACACTTGTTCCTTATTTTTATCAGCAGATGAAACATACAGGCGCTTATGGATATGTCATGCACATTAGTGACTTACATCGTCTCTGCTAATGCTAACTATGCCCAGTCGCCAACGTCTTATTCTCACACATACTCAACTACACACATCTTAAAGGAGTGTGTAACCTCACGCTTATTTCACTCCTATTCTATAATAATAATAAATCTGTAATGACATGTGATTAATTGCAATTCACTGTTTAACTTATATGATTATTTGTGATTAAGAAAGAAAATGATTGAATCAAATAGAATTTAATAACTATATCTGACAGATTAATCACAATTGATGAATTTAGTGGTTTCTTTTCCTTATACATTACACACATTGATAAGCCTGAGTAAATCATCACATCATTAAGGGATAATTTACATGGTCCTGATCACAAAAATATCACTTGCATCAGTAGGCTTAGCATGTTAAGAGTGAACCTTGTGAAGACAACCTTCTAACTTCTCCAAGGACACTCGCTATATGACATCCTTCTCTCTAAAGACTAGGCAAATGTGGAAGTGAATGTTTAAATGCTATTATGATGATGGTGTGGTCAGTCCAATTCTTTTTGCCAGCTCTGCATTTACGGACAGTGACCTCATCTGTGACACCGTCACCCTTATACACCTGCTCCATTAAATGTAACAGCATTTACTTGCGGTCTAAAAATCTGTGCAAATCAAATGATTACATTGTCAGGGATTTGCTGTTGTCCGCGGCTGGAAGAGGTTAGAAAGAAGTCCAGCACCAATTTGCAGAAGGAACAGCATTTCGTTGAGCCATAATGTGTTGATCATTATTTTTTAATGCTTGTGCACACACAAAACATACACACACACAGACACACACTCACATAATATAATGACACGGATGTCCTCTTCCATTTATTATGTTCTATCTCTACCTACGCACACACAGGCACATTTTGTATTCAGGCAACCATGTGCTCATCATGTTCCGTCAGCATTTGGGCAGTGTTTCATTGTGCTGTGGTCATGCTGTCATTTCACACTACACTGACCACCCAGTAATTATTCTATTTACCCATCGCTGAAGGTGACGGGCACCGTGGGGGGACTGCGCCACTGACTAACATGTTATGTCGCAACAATAGGTCTTGTATCTGTCTTACAGTTTCCCCCTCTCTTATTGCCTCGTATTCCTGAAACAACTTTCTATCTCAATCATTTCGCTTTCCTCTTCTTGGCCTATTCATCTTTTTGATGTGTTGTTGCTCCTGCAGACAACAAATTAGCTGATAAACCTAGAAATTTAGCTGTAGGATAGACTTAGATGAAAGGTTGGTAAAAGGTGAGTCAGAGCGAGGGCTTTTTTCAACATTTCTGCTTCTATGGGAAAATCACCTTTGTGTGAAATGCTGGTAAACATTATGTGAATTACATACTGACTAAATATTAACTGATGGTGGGTTTTTATTTTTGCTTTAAGTTTAAATAGACAACGGCTAGATATGAAATGTGCAACTTTTGTACCAGTAGTTATTATGATAGAGATTCCAGTTAAAAGGCTGAAGAGTATGGGGTGATGTGTCGACCTTCATATCTTCCAATTAGAGGTCCTCACCCACCCACACAGAGCTAAAGCTGCTTAGAGGTGGCCTCAAAAGTACAACAGTAAACAAACCAAAAGAAACCACAATAATACACAATGTCCATAAAAAAACATTAGAAACATTAAAAGTCCATAACTGGAAAAAAACTTAATGGTCACAATGTCCAGGGACAGCCCATGACACATGGAGGGTATTTTGTTGATAACAAGATGGAATCCCCTCTTGTATATTTCCCTACACTCCTGTCCTACACTTGACAGGACACAATCCCAAAATATTTTCCTCCAGTGATTAATATAATATATATAACATAGTGTCATTGGTTGCTCAACTCTACTACATGAGACGTTTAAGAGAGTTCTTTTATTAGCCCTGCCTTGGGGTGCGAGACAACCCATATTCACTAAAAATACTTCACTTAAGAGACCCACAACCTTGCAGTTGAGCTTACCTTAAGATCTAAAAATCCATTAATCCTCTTAAAAACCTTGCTTCCTTCAAAGTATTTGCAAAGACAGAAAATAAGCAAACCTCAGGTGGATATCTATGTGAGGAGTCACCACAAAGTAACTGCTGACAGTTTGTAGCTAAAAGCTTACTTTCCTGTGGGTTTGTTATGTCTTCTTTATTCTCTATGTGTGTCTACTCGTGTGTATGTGAGTGTAGTGTGTCCAATTAGTGCAACAGACAGGTAGCTTACTGCTGGGATCTCTGTAACCCCCAAAGAAACAGACTGCTTGTCATTACCAGAGACAGGACCTGTCTGCACTGTGGTCTAACAAAGATTTACCATTAGGACAGAAAGGTGCAGTCGCTTACACATTCTGCCTCCCTGACTGTCTCTAAAGAATACAGAACATAAAAAAGACACACAAAGTCCTGCGAAGGATCACAATCACAGGCAGGTCAGGCTAACTCATTTATGGAGTTAGACAGGTGGAGAAATATACATATGTCTCCTAAAATTACTTAACTAATGTGTGATGTACAAGCAACAGGTAACAGGTAAACAAGGGCAAGTGGTCATGAAGACACCAATAAGAATCTGAATATCTGTTTTGAAGCCTCCAGATTCCCAGTTTAGCCGGTACCATGTTGACTTATTGCAACACCGTGCTTTATTGTCTATTTTCCTCTTACTGGGCATAGAATTTACAAAATGTGCTATTGAAGAGGATACTAAACTTTTGAGTGAGAGCCTTAACTTCTCAAGAAAATGTTTTTCGATGTTACAAATTCAGTGAAAAGTAGGCTCACCTTCCATTCAGACTTCCATTCAAACGCTGTTCTTTTTGCAACCAGCTTAGTCACACCTGGTGGCTTTTTAGAATATTTTTGCTTCTGAATAGGTGTTCTTGGGAGAACTCGAAGGCTACGTCCATTTTTAAAATACAATCACTGCACTTACCCTTGATAGCAGACTGGTCTGATGCCTGGTGGTGGAGGTAGCGATTGGAAGTAACACCTGGTACCTTTTTTTTTTGTGATCAATTTTTTATTGAGAGAAAAAAGAAAAAGACAAAAGCACAATATACATATTCACGTCATATACACAGTGTTTTCCTTCTTCTCCCATTTTTTGTCCTTACTTCCCCTCCCTATAGATTAAGTACAAACAGAAAAAGTCACTTGTACATTTGCAAGGAGGTAGCAGTATTAGAACCCCTCCCTCCCATAAGGAGACTTCCCATGAATCTCCCACCCAATACAGACCATTTACCATTTATTGATCCCCCCTGTCAATTTCCAGTAACTTTACAGATCAATTTATTACTGACTATCCCCACCCTAAAAAAAGACCCTCAGGCCCTCATTATTTACCCTTTATCTCTAAATGGTACATAAACTGATCTTGTGAGGACATGATTGTTCTGTATCATGAAGCTTAAACTTAATATGCTCTTACCACAAAGTGTAATTTACCCTAATGTTGTGCATTGCGACAGAAACGTGACAAGGGACTGTAATTATTCAAGCAGCGGGCTTTAATAAAATGTCAAAGCAAGATATCAGAGCAAAATAATGCACAGTTTTTCGAAGAAAGAGTGAAGTTGAAAATGAAAGGACCACACAAATTAAATAACACACTTTCATCAGTGAAATTGCTGCGAATAAAAACACCAGCGATGAAATGTGATAGCAGTGAAACGCTTCATGGAACAATGTTTCCCCCCACCGTCATCCGCAACCCGAGTGAGTCGTCCAAACACTTCCCTGATTGAAAAG
This sequence comes from Solea senegalensis, assembly GCF_019176455.1. Classification (NCBI taxonomy): domain Eukaryota; kingdom Metazoa; phylum Chordata; class Actinopteri; order Pleuronectiformes; family Soleidae; genus Solea; species Solea senegalensis. The sequence continues at coordinate 10,323,196 of NC_058024.1, read as the reverse complement.
TTATCAGCGAGGAGATGTCACACACAAACACACGTGAACATGTGCACCTTATCTTGTTCACGCACATCTCCGGATTTAATGAAACACTCTCCTTATCCCCTTCCCATCTCTCTCTCCCCCCTCTATCTCTCTGTATGCCCACAAAGTGAGTTTGATGGGGATCAATCCACAGGGCTAACAGACTGTGAATACGTTGCTGTTTCCCTTCAGCACGTCAGCACTTCAGCTGTCAATGTAAGAAGATACAGGGGGATTTCAGTCTGTAGCTTGTTGTTCTCTTTGATTGCTCTTCCCGTTTAAGACAGAGACTTTTTAAGTGCTTCCTGGAGTAAAGTGTAAACTTAATGTTTTGGTTGCTGTCATATTAGAGCCAAGTTTATACGTGTGCTCTGTCACTTGGCAAAGGTGGGATCAGCAGAATAATCATAGCAACAGTGTTATGTCAGTCCTTCACAGGCGTTATGAACTAAATCTGTATTTTGTGTGATTCTAAATGTAAGACTTCTGCTGTTGTTGCTGTCGTCGTTGTTGTTGTTGTTGTGGTTGGGTGTTTTTCTTATAGCGGTCTCACAAAAGCTTTACAAAGCCTCTAACAAAATGAAGATGCATGCTCTGTTATTCCTTTTGATCTCAACCCAGCCATGACATCTTTGATCCTTTCCTCTTTTCTCCTCCACTCAGTGTAATATTAAAATGCAGAAGTACAATGCCATGGCTGCTGCTTTAAAGGAGCCAAAAATCTTTGTCATCATTAATAACCATTCACAACACAAACAGCACCAACTTACACACGGAATAATAAAATGCTACGCCTTTGCAGTCATTCCCTTTTCTTCTTATTGCTTTATCCCCCAATGTCATGCTTTGCAGCCAACCAGAACTTTCTTCATGAAAATAACACACTGTCAAGGCAAGAAATTAGAACATTTTTAACGTTTCAAGCCTAATCATTCTCCCCTAACTCTGTGCGCGCTTATGCAAAATGTCACAGGAGCGTTGTTTTTCCGTTGTCTCCCTGTGAAATTTAGCTATCAAACTTGCAGGGGTGGCTAATGTTTTTCTAATAAGAGCTCACCTTTAATTTCAGTCAAACGAGGCATCCGGCGCAGATTAGCAGAGGCAATTTTCTGCTTCAGATTCCATTATTAAAACACTCCTACTATCAGAAAGTTTCTCTTGTTGAATGGAGAAAAGAATGAGTTTTTTTTTCTTTACTCGAGCTTGGATTAATACCTTCAGGCTATTGTTCCTTTTATCTCCTCCTCTTAGGGAGTGATTCAGAATGCCAACCAGCTGTCAGAGAGCAAAGTCAAACATCAGCCAGTCATGTGCATTTCAAGTAAGAACACACCAACAACTTTGGGAAAATGATGTCATAGCCCCACCTCTCTAACTTAATCCTTACCCATGTTAACTTTCTATGCTTCTTCTCCATTGTTGGTGTATTTCTGAGGCAGCAGTACAGCGCCACATACAGGCCTGGCATATATACTGCAGCGTTTAGACGTTTTAGGGGGTTTCATGTGTGTGAAAACATTTCTCGAAACTATGACTAAGGAAAGTTGTGTTTCGGGTCTACAATTGTGTCTCGGGTCTACAATTGCCATCCTCTGGCAGGAGAATGTGATAAGACAACCCACTGACTAATGCAACTTTAAAAATAGAAATCGTGACCCATCTCTTGTCAGCACATCTGAAGCTGATCAACACAATGCCATTGTCGGTGTATGTGGGTTTAAGGTCCAGTGTGTAACATTAGGAGGATTTATTTTAAGATATCAAAGCCCATTAATATGTTTGTTTAATCACGTTTTTGTCACTAGTTCTCTCACACTGGACCTTAATCCTCTCCCCATTCTATCTCATGCTGACTTCATGTCCTTTTTTTTTTTATATATTTGAATGATTTTGTGCCATTCAGCACAAAATCATATGACTTGTACCAGTGTGTTATAATTACTTTATGAACCAACAAGAGCAAATATGCAGCTACTATCCTGAACACCATGGGATGTGGTTATCACATGATGTGGCACAGGTAGAATACAGAGTGCGGTGGTTGCCATGGGTTACTGTTTGTCCATTCAAGCTGCGAGGGTTATTTGTCATTTGTCACTTTCCTCTCTCTCTCTCTCTGTCTCTGCATTCACTTCTCTTTTCATGAATATTCTCTCATCAGTGATTTGTTTAATCCTCTCACTCCACCCTTGACTGCACACACTAACACACATGCAAACTCAGTGTGGAGGAATTTTCCCTGTTGTTTTTCATGTGTACAGTTTATCTAAGTGTGCACACACACATAATTGCTTTGAGGGATGACAGCAGGGCCACTCTCTGTCTCTCTTTTTTTCGTTCTTGGCGTGTGTGCATGATTGAGTACATGACTGGTAGGCGGTCAGCGTCCCAAAATCACGGAGCATGTCTCATGCCAAATGAAGCCATGCTTTCGCTTCGTCAAATAAACACACATTCTTTGTATTCTTCTCTCTGTCGGTGGCTATTTTTACAGCTCAGACTTACATATCACCTGAAATATTAGATAGCTTCATGATATCTAAGCATACAGAGTTATTTTATTATACTTTTTTTACATTCTATTCGAGAGTTAAGTAATCCCTCCTCGATTTCTTTTCTCTGTGGATCAATAAATTGTTGAACATGTGTAATCAGTGGACAATAAGGTAAACTTTATTTTTGGATGAAGATCATGTGACATGAAAGTAGTCCCAGTGCAGTACAGCTCGTCTCGGTACACTTTGGAGCGGTAGACCCCGATCTGGCTCGCGTCGTTGCTGCAGGGTGTGTAGCAAGATGTATGTTCTTTCTTCTGGGCTTAGCCTTTAGTCCTCTCTCAAGGTACATTTATTCCATTCAACCATGTCACACCAAAGTGATGATTATATGCCAACCATATGGCTCCACATATTAGTGTCCAGACGACTGTGGTAAGAACAGGAGGTTATTTTTGTTTCCTTCACAAACTTTGACCTTCAAAATGCAAATACTTGTACCAAACTGAACGTCATTGTACTGTTTGGTAAAAATGGGGCTAAAATTCATGAACATAGGGAGAATTTGTTCTTTTCCCTTCTATTCACCTGCAGTATGGAGCAAGTTGCAGAAACTCGGAATGAAACAACTGGAGCCAAATTCCCTAAGACATTACTGGTTTTAGTTGAGCTAGTCATGAAATTGAATTCCTCAAAATCTGTGTTAAAATGTGGTTCTTAATCTCAATGGGACTTGGGTCCTGGTTAAATAAAGGTTGGGTAAAAAAATTAAACCTTTCTGTTCTAATGAATTCTGTTCTATTCTGTTGCTGTGCGTACATATGAGAGGTTGTACAGCATGAATGATGAGCTCTCTCTCTCTGCATTTGTGTGTATGTTGGTGCGTGAGTGTGTGTGTGTGTGTGTGTGTGTGTGTGTGTGTGTGTGTGTGTGTGTGTGTGTGTGTGTGTGTGTGTGTGTGTGTGTGTGTGTGTGTGTGTGTGTGTGTGTGTGTGTGTGTGTGTGTACTTATCCATATTTCAATCCTCCCAGTTATGAGTTCTGTCACAACACCAGGTAAATTACTGCAAGCAACAGAGCACTCAAGGATTACCCTCATGTAGGATTAACATTCAGTACCTCTCTCTGTGTGTATGTGTGTTTATGGGTATGATTGTGTGCTTCTCTCTACACATGTACTGTTTGTGTAAGTTAAAAAAGTTTGACTTTGACTCCTAAGCTTCTTTGTCTTTCCATAATGTATGTCTCTCCACAGGCTGCACTGTGGGTTTACCAAACCACCTTAAACAATCTGAGATGTTTTTGTTTTCTTTTGCTCATCACAAGCTCTAATGACACCCACCAGAAACTGTTAACGCTGCTGTTACTGCAGTTTTTTACTCCCCTGTCCCTTGTCTCTTGATTTACTACTTCCAGTATTAATCTGTTGTCGTGTCTGATGTTGATGAAATTTGAGTTTAGCTAAGGATCCATTTTGTGGTCGGCTCCATAATAATTTGATTTACTGTCTCAAAGCAACACAGAGACTCCAAATGAACTTGAAGGTTTATATTGTTTTAACTCCATGTGGTACATAACGCTATCCTGGGATCGCATTATAATTAACATTATTAGGATTTTTGTTTATTAACAACCTCATCTCATCATATTAGCAGTGTTGTCTCACCGTCTTTCCAGAGGTTACCACATCTGTCGCATCTATGGCATGAAGTATGCTTTAAAGGAAACACTTTTGCAAACAGATGCACAGTTTCTGTGAAAATCTGGTCTCATTAAGACCTGCAGTACTAATTTAGCGTCAGAGAAAAACTTCACACATCACAATTGTTCAAAAATACAGCATGACGTTAAGAGTATGGCTCACTATCTGGCAATAAATCAACAGTGGACAATTTACCACTTCTTATTGATGCAGCAAGACTGGCAGTAACATATGGATTAGACCTGCTGCTTTTGCGGCCTCTGTCAAAACACACAATGCAGTGTGAGCTGCCACAAAGCAACCACAGGCTGATTGTGGCCAAAAGATTTGAGCACATATAATGGATGTTTTCAGCTGCCTGTGCCAAGTCGTAGTAGCTCTGACCCTCCTTTCTACCCTCTGTTTCCAGTCCTCACCAGGCCGCGTCTGTGTGCACTGAACTACAGGCCAAGGTGCTCCAGTGCTTCAGAGAGAATCCACAACAGACCCTGCACTGCTCCAGCCTGGCCAAACAATACATGACCTGTGTCCAGCAAGCTAAGAAGGTAGATGAGGGCTTCATACTGGATGTGTGTGTGTGTGTCGTATTTGTGCCAACATTATAGTTCAGCTCCCTTTCCTTTAAGAAGAGTTATTAAATACAAATAAATGCCAGACAAGTTCACACAATATTGATTTAGCCTATCAGCTCCACATTCCCACACTACACACAGAAGGTGATTTGTTTTTTGGCAAAACGGACAGAGGCAACAGCAATATTGCTCTGGTAAAGTGAGATGACCGCAAAATAGGTTGGAGTCTGATTAAAAACACAAAATAAGTGCCCATTTAAACCTGATGGTTCAGCAGTTTAACGGGATAAAAGCTTCTTATCCCCACCCGTCCCTGTGCCGCTGCTGTATACTCACAAACGCTCCCTCGGTCACGTTTGATAGTATTGATTGACAGAGCCCATTTTCAGATGCAGGTCGTGGCATACGAACAAAGTAAGGTACATTTTGTTTACAAAGACAAACAAAAATCACCATAAGTTGTGCACTGTGAGTTTAAATTTGCTCCCACAAACACTGCAGTTAATCAGGCTACATTCACACCACTTTTTCTATTTGAGAACAGCATTTTCATCGTCAGAACTTATTTTATTAGACTAAAGACAGTGTGAAACTAAAACGGAAGGTAAATTTTACTGGAGCTTTTTGTTAACAGCTGATACTGGGGTTGTAATGGCGATACCAGTAACATCACGATATAGCAATACATCAAGAGCTCTGTCTAACTGAAGAAAACAAAATGTCTGTGAAAGGTTAAAAGTGTAGGATTTCTCTATTTATTCACAACATGGGGAACAAAATGCATAAGTCTGTGTATTGAACGTGGATGGAGCATCTGTTAAAGTAGCTTTCTCCGTCATTATCCCACTGTAAACTCTGTCTTCTTAAGACCTAAAGTGGCAGGGATTGTTTATTTTAGAGTGCCTTCATTTGTTCATTAAAATATCAATATTTCAGCCGATGTATCAATTCTTATACAGCACAAGGAAGAATGACGATATATCAATCACCAAACCGATATTTTGACCCACCTCTATGCAGATTTATCCGGTGGAAAATTAGTGTGGAGCATAGGTATAGCCTTAGATAGATATGGAAGGAGCATGACAGTAACACTGACGGGCGGATTTTATAATATAAAACATAAAACCTGCCCGAAAATATGTTTCCAGAAGGTAAAGCAAAGTTTGTCTGTTTGCAGTTTTAATTACGTGCGTTCTATACTGTGCCATATTTATTGTCTATATGTTGTGAGGTCAAGTCGATGAGAGATGGTTATTGAGAAGATGTTTTTTAGTCACAAGGCACAAACAGTGTCTTTTAACCTTCTGAATGGAAGATTACACTGTTGTTAATGTATTAAGATCAAGTTTGGAATGTGGCACTTAGTAATGCATTCTGCTCTCTGCTGATGCTTTCACACATAGCGTTCAGACCCCGCACTTATCTACAAAGTGCTTATTTTACCCAGTTTCTCTATCAAAGAACAATATTGAATGGAGCAATTTGCACATTATTATCCTGACAAAATGTACTGATATGGCTCCAAAGTAGATTAAAGATAAAAGGCACGAAACAACTGGTGAATTTGGCAGTTTTCACAGTTGATAAAAGAAAGGCTCATAATAAAAGCAATCAGTCTTTTTAAACTGGTTCAAAAGATCCATTTGCCAGTGGGACGGTGCTCACTTAAAAAGAAAAAAAACTAAGTGTATGTTTTTTTTAAAGGATTTTTGTTAGCATGTGCTGTATGAATTCAGAGTGTGGGTGTTTTAAAGAGTAGAAACATGAGGCACTTGGAATTCTGATTTAATATCTTTGTCAGAGTGAGTGTCCAAAAGAAAGAAAAAAAGAATTTGATTATCATGAAAATTTGAAGAACTCCATTTGAGTATACACTCCATTACCAGTACTAGTCTTGCAACTGACGACATGTTTATATGCGCCATCCAAATTTCACTGCACAGTTTTCTACTTTAAATTATAGGTGCTCTGTGTACTCTGCACGCCAAATCACTGCATTTATAAAAGTGGCTTTTTGTTTTGAAGTTGTTATCCGTCACTTTTTATCTCCCAAATCTTTTCTATCTAACCTTTATTTACCAGGATAGAGAAAAGTGACCTACACCACTCTTTTTGAAAATGCTGGGATATTCAGACTGACCTTTAATATTTCTGAAGAGCTCCGTCCTATAGGCTCAAACTAAAGAGGCGTATAAATGCGTATTGTGGAGTTAAGATTTAAATGTCTAAATGTGAAAGATCTCCTTCTGACTTATCCAGCCATCTTTTTGTTGTTTTATCTGCACATCTTTGGCTCCTTCATGCTGCTGTCACTGTTGATCCATCTCCTCCTCTTTTAGGTTCCCACTCTCCTTAGCTCCCTCTTTTGAATTTTAAATCTTCTATCACCGGTGTATTAACCAGTACATTAGCTCTGGTTTGCACTGTTTTGCTAACGTGTCAGATGCTATCATGGTCATGCTCTTCTCTCTTTGTTGAACACACACAGTCACACAAAAGAAGGTTGTAATGTTGTGCTGTAGCTTTAGAGTAAAAAAAAGTCAGATTTTACCCTGAAACAACTTGCTGATATGTGAATTATACCCCCACTATTTTGAATAGTGGGAATGGGAATTGTATTAATTGCCTGTACTGCCTATTCCTGCTAATTTTAGTGTAAAAGAGACTTCAGAGACTAGATTGTCACAAACGGAGGATTCCTCCACTCTCTCCTTTTCCTAGGCATGTCAAAGAAGTACGGTGGCCTTCACATACCAGAAAGGATGTCATTCTTCTTCTTCATTTACGTTGTAAACTTCTGCCTCAAAATTTAAAGTGACTCTATACTAGTACAAACATATTTATAGGTAGTATAGTAAATATAGAGTATCTATAACACAGCGGCATGGATTAGACAGGGTCATGTGTTGTACAGTGCAACATGTAGGCAGATGGGGTCAGTGAGTATCGGGCCCTAACAAAGTTCCGTAAAACATAAAATCATACACAGTGTTCTGTCAATAAACAGTAGAAGTTAAGATTATCTTCATTGTCAGTGATGCTGTGTAACATGTGAATATTGAAATAGCATTCTGGAACACTACCCAAGAGGCTAAGACGGGGTCAGAAAGAGAGGGGAGACGGGCAGCGCTGCCGCCAGAGGCTTCCAGTCAGCCTTAATGAAAAGAAATGAGTGGGCAGTCCCCAGACCCCCTGGACACACAGGCATCTGTCCAGTCTGCCTCTCTATAAATGGATCTGACAGAGCCAATAGCTTGGCAGCACGCAGCACTTGAACAAGAGTTTAACTAGGAAAAGTTTGATTATCGCTCCAGGTTGTTAAGGGTCAATAGGGAGCAATATGCACTGAGATTAAGTCACAAGGGGGAGAGCAGTGGATCATATTATGAAATATAATTTTCCTGCAGAACCCTGAGGAAACATTTTGCTAAGGTTGAGACTGTGTGTTAATGGAAGTTTTTTGTCAAACAGCGGTGGCTACGTGCCTTTTCCAAAAGTGGAAAAGTGTATTTGATGATTTATTTATGATCTATCATTCACCTAACCTGAAAGCTCATGTGGTATGTGTGCTAAGAGTTTTACAAACCACATGTGCCATATTACTGTTGTGGAGTGTTGAAAATGACTGTTTCTGAAACAAAAATGACACGGATGATGACGGCACATAATCGAATATGGCTTGTTGCCGAAAGCTTCAACTGGACTGCAGATTGTTATTGTAAAGAAATATTTTTATAGTTTTTTTTAATCCAGTTTTTGATTGCCTGTTTTCTGTTTGTCCATTATTTTTATTGAATACTGTATATAATTGCACTGCAGTGCAGTGTATATACATTATAATATTTGTATAGTATATAAAAAGTAGTTAGTGTTGTTCAACAACTGGTTACTGAAGTTAAGCAATTGTTTGTACTATTTGTTATCATTAAACAGTTGCATTTTATTTGATGGAGGAAAAGGAAAATAAATACTATAAACATTGGCATCCATTATTGGTGTCTGGTTGCCCTGATTTTTAAAAATCTGCACCAGCCACAGAAAAAACAATATTGTATCTTCAACCTCATCAATAAAAACAGAACACTGGTGATGGAACTCATCGTAGAATTGAACTGAACAAAATAATTGACATGATAATCGTCATCAAATTTAATCATGAGACCAGTGAAAATATCACATGTTGTGTAAAATATTAAGGCACCAGCATGGTCTTAAAAAGGTTGAATATCTGTCTTTCCAGTACTTTTACTTTTACTTGTTTGTTTACATATTGTACATGACCTGTGTAATTATGAAAAAAACACGTTTGGTTTTCTTTGAAGGACAGCCGTAAGCACCAACATCTTCTTAAGATGCACTTTGCAGACGAAAAGAGGTTAGTTTTGTTGAAACCAATGAAGCAAATAAACTGCCTGTTCATGGACACCTAAACTACTCGGTGACTTAGAAAATACAACATTTGAAACCAGTCATTTTACAGCTCTGTACAACAATAATATGACTATTCCATAGATGAAAAACCTTTTAGCCTGGTGAAAACCTCCAGACAGCCTAAAAGCTTGGCTCTTTTGTTATCAGTGTGTGCTTGCAAGGATTTTCTCAAGCAGACTCATTCTTTGCAATGATTAAAGGGAAAATGCTGCTGCTAAAAAAAAAAAGAAGTAGCTTTTTCTTGGATATAAAGTTATCTTTCTCGCCTTTGTTCTTCTTTGTACATGAAGCTTTACGCCGTTCAAATATCATCTCTTTGACATCTAACTCTGTTTTCTCAAATCATTTTCAGTCCATTGTTTGAACATAACTATACTTATACATAGGATACCCAATTAAGCAAAGTTAACTGTCCAATATGATCTATTTCAATAGTGATGGTGACAGCCAATGTCAAAATCATCACTTATGAGTTAAGGGCAAAAGGGACAGCTCCATGTTCTTTGGGAACCCTTTTGCATCTCATAGAGGTGAGACCCTGGTGAATCCGGAGGGTCACCTTAAGCTGGATGCTCCAAACTACTTTGGCTGCATATTTTCCATAACCACATGATACCAGTGACACAATATGATACATATTGCAATACACAGTTATTTTGTGTATAATATCCTACACCTGCTGTACTACAGCAGCTGCTTTATTAACTTTTAACAGCAAAGAAAATGGATGTTTTTGAGATGTATCATCACTGCATTGTGTCAGTTGACCTCTGCTGCCACCACTGGCTTTATTCTGCACTGCACCTTCGGTGATGTTTTTATGTCTCAAGACTACCATCACAGCATTCGCTGCTCTCTCGAGTCAGTTACATCTGAATTGAATTACAAATGTCAACACATGTATTATTAATTCCTTCTATTTGTTTTAGCAAAAACCTGTCATGAAGATGAACACATCATTTAAGAGACATCCTGGTCTCTCTCTGTCACACCCTGTCACTTCTGCCCAGCCGCCGCTGACTTTGATGACTTTTCAACAGTTAATTCACGTAAACTCTGCTGTATATACAGCATATATGTCTTACTACCCATCGGCTTGTTTGCGTTTGTCAATCAGTCTGCCAGTGAGACCACCACAAGGCTTATCTGTCTTTTTTCAGCCCGTGTGCTGATCTGAACATCACTCGAGTATCTATCTCCTGATTGAAGTCCACCCAACTCACTATCTACAGTGGCGCAGCTCTCCTTATATGTCACTCAAAAGTTCTTTTATGTTTTATGAATCATGCGTACGCGCTCTTTTCACTGCCATCCATTAAAGAAAGTTGCTCCAGGATAATGGTCCTGCTTTTATTCCCCTGGCCCTCCACTCTCAGTGTCCCTGGTCATGTGCTATTGTCATGTAAATGGGGCCTTAAGTATAGGTGTGGAGAGTGTGTATGGGTTAGTGTCAGCTTTGTTATCTTGCAGCACTGTGGGTTTTGTCCCTGTTAATGTGACATCAGGGAGTATGTTACACACAGTCTAGCCACTTTATTAGGTACAGAGGACACCTTTTATAGGGGCAGGAGCAGCACCCACTGTCTTTTGTTGAAGCCCATCTGCTTAAGGTTCAACATGTTGTGTGTTCACAGTCTTCTGGAAAACCTTGGTTGTTACAAGTGGTTATTTGAGTTTATGTTGTGAGTCACTGTTGCCTTGCTATTGGGGATGTTCATGATTAACCATTAGTGGGTTAATTGCCAATGGGAATTCAACCAATTAAGAATTAATTCATTTATTAACAACTTCTGATTCTTTTTGTTGGTGTGGCTTTTCTCTTTAGGCTGTATACCAGCAGCGAGCACACATGAATCTAAAACTCCAAAGACCATAGAAATGTGAGACAAGATAAAGCGGTATCTGAGCTACACCTTCACCAGGGAAGAGTGCTGTGACTTCAGACAGTGGACTTCTTCTGGAACAATAGAGAAATATCCAAAAAAAAACCTCTCTTTTCTGGATATAAACTGTGTTGACTGGTGGAGAGCAAACATGCCACGTTTTCCCCAGCTTGTCCAGGTAATATCTGTGTATCCCATGGACATCCGTGCCATCAAAGAGTGTTTACTGCAGCTCGACTTAATTACAGGTTGACTCGACACAAGTAGGACACTCAAGGTTTTATTAGGCTATTAAACTGTGACATAAATGTGCTGCTAATGTAAAATGTTATTTCAACTTAAACAAAAAAGAAAGACCTGCATTTCTTTATTTATTGATTCATTGATAACAATTAGCTGTTATTTCTCTCGACAATCTGTTGGTTAAGGAAAATGCACATAATCTGCAACCCTAGTTTCTGTTATTTAAACCAGTCTAACCTCTAGAGAAGTGCTGCTCTCTGGATAATTCCTCCTTTTCAAACCATTCTCTGTAAACACTAGAGATGGTTGTGCTTGAAAATCCCAGCAGATCATCAGTCAGACCAGCCCGTCTGGCACCAACACAACCAAGCGTCCCTTACATCACCTTTGTTCCCTATTGTAATGCCTGACTTTTAGCAGGTTGTCTTGACCGTGTCTACATGCCAAAATGCATCCAGTTGCTGCCATGTGATTGACTGGTAAGATATTTGTGCTGCTAATTTGTGCTTTTCCCCTTCAGTGCTCGGTGGTGTCAGTGCCAACCATTTGCAGAATGCTGCTGCTAGCGCTGTGCCACTTACAAGACCAGCAGGGTCCAACAGCGTTGTAGCAGCATGTTCCCCTACATATACATATATATATATATATATACTGTATCACACATCCTGAACCACATGAACTTTACTGTGTTAGTATGTGTTGTGATGCTTGGTGAAGTGCCACAAGTCTTGATTAGCAAGCTGTGTGGTTTCGTTGCAGTGACAACAAAGTAGAGGGAACCGGTGCATTATTTGTGCTATTTTATAAAAGGTAATCAGAAATCTGTCCAAATTGCAGCTGTTAAGTGCAGTAACCTTTCAAAATCAGCATAAGCATTTCTGATTTAAGGTTTTAAAAAAAACTTGGGGGTTATTTTCTCTTAGGGGTATGGGTTTTGCATACCAAACTCTAACTTTGGTTGAATATACACCACACTTAATGCAAAGTGAACATGTGCTTTGTGACAACCCTGGTGCAACATTTTGTCAGCAGTGTGGAAATATAAATAAGATAAGGTCTGACTACATCCTTACAGGGATTTACATAAGGAGGAATCTTTGATGTGGCGATCAAAAAGCTTGTGTTTACCCACAGCAATTAAAAAGCCTACTGTGTGTAGTCTGGACATGTCCCATCTCCTATCTGGATGTAAATACAGCTGGTGGAATAAGCAAGTATTTGTGTGTCTGTCCCCAAGAAATGAGGTTACCATAGAGGAATATATTCTTAAACTGAAGTTCTGACTGTTGAGTAGAGAATGGTGACTACACTGCGATGACACCAGAGAGCATTTGTATTTGTGTCCATTTTTGGCTGGTGCTCCTTTTTTTTATGGAGCTGTCTGATGGCTTGGGTGAGGAATCTGGCAGGTTTTATAAGAAATGTGAAGACAATTCTATAGTTAAAATGATAAAACGAAGGGTTTGAGGGGAGTTGAGGCAGGTTGTCAACTACAAGGACCAGGTCATACACCTTTCCTCTTTTTTGGTGTTTAACCACAGCTTGTATCCATGATGTTGCACTACTTCTGGAGTAAGAAGAACTCTTACACTGCCCAGTCTGTCTATCGATCCACCACGTTCCTCGTCTACAAAGTGTTTTCACAAATTCATACTCGATCCCACATCCCATTTTAGTTCATGTGTCTGTTGCAGTGGACTTCCTTGTGTAACCTCAAGCAAGTTTCCATGGTAACCATCTTTTTTTGTTGTCTCTTGATCATAAGAGCACATCACCAACTGGACTGGAAAGTGTGTACTCCCAAACTGGAAGTATGCATGTGGTTGTCCACCTTAGAGTCCATGGTGACCACTGCAGAAAACAAGATTTGCATCACGTAGATGCGTTAAGTATGACCCGGGCCCAAGTGCATTATGGACGTTATAGTCGTGTCGTAGTGCTTGAAACCAGCCTTGGTCTCGGCCAATTTTGGAGGTCTTAATTCCTCAGTGGCAATGAAAAGAGACAGCACAATATTATGAATACATTTTGACACATGCTCTCTATTCACATTAAGCTTGATGTGATAATGTGAATAAAATGTGTGGGTGTAACATTAAGAAGGGTTTACTGGCAAACATTGGATGTCCTATCGGTTTTCATAGCGTTAGAATAAGTCTTTTATGTGTTCTTTAGGCAAAGGCCTTGGCTTATGGAGGCCACCGTCTTGGGCCTCCATGTTTCTGCAGCAGCCTGAACAGACAAAACTGTCCAAAGTGTGCATTTCACATTTTGAAGCAGACGCTGATTATGCAAACAAAGAACAGCAACATCTTCTCTGGTGTGGGACGGCCACAAACTGCCCCAACCATACAAACTACTCAAAACTCAACCTGGGTTTGAAAAAACAAGCCGTGGTCGGTGGTATTGTTCAGAAAAATTCCGTTGCTGATCTCAAAGCTTGAATTGACTGGATAAAAGTTTGAAACTATTATTATTATTATCATGTAAATGTTTGCCTGGTGTGCAAAGGCCCATGATTTCACCTCTGTCAATGTGTATGTGTAGCAGAGCTATTACCTCCTCAGTTTGGTTGACATTTTACACAAGCTGCTTCTAACCACAGTTATTTACCAACAATTTTGCAAGGAGCCATCATTTTGTAAGTGTAATGGTTGGAGCATCTCAGACAACATTCAGTGGTAATAAAATGTTTAGACTTCCACTACTCATGAAAAGATCTTTGCTGGCTTTAGTCATTGCAGAGGATTTCCCAGTACTGTTCCCCCGTTCTCTGGACATAAAAAACCCTGCTTCAAAATAACCAAGTCATCTCATTCAGACCTGTTTGATTTGTCCAGGTGAAGAAGTTGATTGATAGGAAAGAGGGAGAATAATGCTGTTTCCGGGTGACAAGAGAAATGCGTAACAGTCATTTAAGCAGGGATGAAAGAAGAATAGAAGATGCCCGTCAGTTGGGGATTGGATGGAGATTGATGAAAAAGTGGGAAACCGGGGGGAAAGAGGCTCAGGAGAACCTGTCAGCGAGGAGGAGTTAATAGAAAACTGTAAGAGCGATACAGTAAACATGGGCAGATGATGGAAGGAATGAAGAGGAGATGAGTAGAGAGAAGTGGAGAGGTTCTGTCAGTGGGAGAGATGAGGAAACAGCACAGAGAGCCGAAGGTGGAGAAGAGAAAAGAGGAGTGTGTGCTGTTGGTCACTGCTGTGTGAGAGGAAGAGCAGACTGAGATGAAGTGTGGCAGACTGTAGGAGAGCAAGGAAATAAGGGAAGTCAACCTTATGTGAAAAGTGGATGTAGTCTTCTGTCTGCAGGAAGAAGGAATGGAGTGGAATGGAGTGGAGATTCTGGAGTGAACCACTGGTTGCAAAAAGAACTACATTTGAATAGAATTCTAATGGAAAATTAGCCTTTTTCTCACGACTTTAACACCAGTAAAGTTTTCCTGAGTATAAATGGTCTCAATCATGACTTTCAGGTCTTTTGCAATAAATGATGTCATGATGTTACGTTCTTCTTCGATGATCTGCATATTGACTTCATCAGTTTTGTAAATGATGTTACCATTTAGAAAAAAAAGAAAAATAAATGGTTTTGGCACTGGAAGACTGCGTACACTCACTTTTTATGTACGGTTTATGGTGTATGGCTATCAGTGGTAGCAGGTGAGGAGCCCCACTGTGAACCTCAGCCTGTCTGCGAAGTCTCATCTGATAACGAGCAATTCAGCAGCAAACTCGTCCTGCACCACCGCACACGCGCGCGCCCGCACACACACACATTTCTGTATGTTGTATAATATTCCTGCTATTAATATCTCCTTTATAGAACATGGGCTGGTAGGCTGATTATAGCTATATCGCTATAGTGTGTTTTTCCTACTCACCAGTATAATCACTATGTCGATGTGTATATATATTTTTTTTCTTTGAGGTGATGATATAAGTTCACACATCTTCCTTTTGAAAGAAAACACCGCATTGAGTGCAAGTGTGCGGAGATCTCTCGCCTACCCTTTTTACCCTCGACACACAATTTTGGTGACTTAAGCCATGTTCCTGCAGTATATAGGCTGAGGCTTTTTTTTCATGTTGTAAACTGCTGTTTTTATTGAAATCCTTTTTTTTATTTTCACGATAAAACATTGATATGTGTGAGAATGCATTCATACCCATACTAGCTGACATATTTTGGTCTCTTTTTTACGTCTCTCTCAGCTCCACTTCACATCCATCATCTCCAAGGCAACCACTCTGTGAAGGCACACGTAAAGATTATCTGTTGTCACTCATGTCCCTCTCTCCTTGTTGTCCACCAGCTATTCTATCTTTCAATTGCACTAAAAAAAAAACTCCCATCAGCGTCCAGCTAAACATCTCTTCCATGCTGCTGCACGTTTCTGAACTACCACACCAGTTTCCTCCCGTCAGGTCTGAGCTGCCATGTGTCTTACTTCACTGGCTGCAGATAAGGTGTCAGGGTGAATTCTGACTCAGGCCAAGATATTTCATTATTGTCTTCATCACTATGTTGTTAGACATTGTAGCTGTTTCATTTGTCAGTAATGGCTTAATTTGATCTTGATTTTTATTTCCAAAGAATACAAATAAGTTTTTTTCTCCTGTTGTCTCAGAGTGAGACGATCTTTCTTTTGTGTGCAGGAGTTAATGAGGTGAATATCTGTGATTGAATGATAAGTAAAGCATTGGGGAAAGTGGAAAAAAAATCTGTTTTAGTTAACAGAATATCATTGTAAGAAATAAATAATTGGGTGTCCTAGGCAAATTTGACATTCTAAATTGACCCTAGGTGTGAGAGTGAATGGTTGTTTGTCTACATGGCCCTGTGATGGACTGACGACCTGTCCAGGCTCTATGTCACCTAGGATTGGCACCGCGACCCTCATGTGGAGGATTAAGGGGTAGAAGACGGATGGATGAGATTAAGAATTTGAGCTCATAGACATGTTAAGTTAAAGGTCCGATATGCAATACTGGAACACCACTAGTTGCAGTTGAACGTGCGTGTCACACCAAACAAAAGTGACACTGACAGCTAATGCCAGTGAGCTGTTATGTCTGTCTGTCTGTTGTCACTATATGTCTCTCTGTCCGTGTGTGTATCTATTTATCTGCTCACCCTTAGAACACCTTATTTGTCAACGGAGTTTTCAACAAATGACATCAGTGACTGATGTTAAATTGGCGACTCAACTGTGTAGCCGATTTACAGACGAAGACACTGATTGCTTCTGTTCAGCAGCTTAACTGACTGTCTAAAGGACGGTTTGACTAAATTGATGAGCAATGTGTCGATTGATGCGTTGATTGTCCAATCACTCAGGCACACGTTACGAATCAAACCGCAACTGACTGACTTACCGACATACAGACAGTCCTTGTGCACATAACCAACCCACCCACTGACTCTACTGACGGAGTGAGATGCCTCTTTAATTGACTGACTTAATTGACTGTCTGGTTGTCTTACTGACTGTGTAATCAGTGAATGCCCGTGTGTTTATAAAGCAGCTATATCCACAGCCACTCGGTTGCGTGTGTCTGATTGACAGTCCTGCCTGGCAACTGTCTCGGTCCCTCCCGAGAAAGAGAGGGAGAGAAGCGAGTGCTGTTAGCATTGAGCAGAGAAGACAGCTATTGATTTTTCTGCTTCTATTTTATTTTTGTTTTTTCCCCACATAGAAAAGGCAAGTGAGGAAGTCCGGAGAGTGAAGAGTGATGTGAGCGAGCGAGCATCTGCAGTAATTATATATTGGACAGATGTGCATTCACATGTTGCTCTGCTGCCTGTGTGTTGCCCATTAACTTATGACAATGGGTTTGTGAGGATAGTTCCCTGTGACTGCTATCTACCCCACACCACTCTCTAATTGGATAAAAACTGACAGGTGGAAGAAAACATGTTTGTGTGTCTGCATTTGTGTGTGTGTGTGTGTGTGTGTGCGTGCATGCGTGCGTGCAAAGCAGTGTTTTTGTGTGTAAAAACGAATCTCCGCTGACACTTTTCCATCTCAACAAGAGTCTGTGATAATTAAGTGCAGCTGCTGCTTCAACTCTGCACCTTTTGCATCGACACAGTGTAAAAAAAAAAAAAGCTCCCATTACAACAGATTGAGGCGCAAAAGACATGAAAATATGAAAGAACAAGGAAATTACATTGTGTGGGGTTGTGACATCACAATAAAGCACTGCAGTGACACTTTACATTTATACTTTGTAAAAAGAGTTCATGTTTTAAGGCAGCCCTAAACAGGAATCTGATATTTCTTAGCCAATATCTTTGTTTGTTTTCCATTCTTATCTCCGTTTTGTGTCTGCACTACAGTACACATGTACTAAATTATTAAATTAAATACATGCAACAGGTACTTTCTTCTAAACGTAAACAAATAAACGTTTTATTGACTTAGCAGTATTTATTAAGTTCCTGAGAACTGATTAATTGCTCTACATCTAGTAATATTATGGTAATACCATCTTATTCCCCATGCAAGGAATTTCATACGATATATTATGTGAATACCATGTTATTTACAAAGTAATAGCCAGGTATCGGCTTGGAAATGTCAATTACTAAAGGCTGCAATCAGTGTAATACCTTAAAAGGAAAATATTGGAGTCAAAATTGATAATTTCATTTGTTATTGCCCAGCTAATACTTGGTGATTTATGGAGAAATAACATCTTATTACCATTAAATTACTTCCATATTACAAAATTATGTGCGTGCTATTAACATATATATATACTGTACTGTAGTACTTACAATACAGTACTACCACTTAACATTTGAATGTGATATTGTAATGCTTAGTTCTAACTAGGAGTTACACAGAGTTAAAGCCAGCATATATAACGTGTGTACGTCTACACTTATGTGCAGACCTTGAGGCAGAATATTTGGCTGTCCCCTCTTTTTTTTCTTGTCTTAAAATTATTCAAATGAGATGGCGACGGCAGCAGTCCAAGTTTAGATTTAGGGCACCGGAGTTAGCTGTGAACTGTGCGCGGCGGCGTTGGTTTAAAATGCAGCAGCCTCCTCGTCGACTGTGCATGCATAATGCGGTTCACTCACACAGACGCACTGTGGTCCTGCTTTATGTTGTAGGACCTGAGTGGCACAGCAAAGCGAAATCCCCTCGTCACATTTGTCGCTCCTCTCTCACTCAGTGGCACAGGCTGTGATGCCCTCCGATGCACTTGGCAAGAGAACCAACTTGCCTGCCAGTGTATCGGCCTGCCAGCAGAGCACCGGGGTAGTTAACATGCCAACTAGTCCACCCAGCAGCTAACGCTTCACTAACTCTGGGTCATCCTGTGTCTCTTTCTATGCCACTGTTTGTTTGTGTTTGTTGTCACATGAGTTGAACTGCTCCCTAAAGTGGACTGACTTTCTAAAACAGCAGCAGAAGACCTTCATTAATAACAGTCCTGTTGATTCATTAAAAAGAATTAACACAGCAGTCGCAGAACTTGTGTGAGGCATTTGATATTGGTCTGTCATGCAACATAACTTAGTAAATATTATTTTTCTCGAGCTTTGTATCCATTTTTAGAATAACAATCCCATTGTATTTTAGCAAACCTTAAAGCTCTCCCAGCTCCTAATGCTCCTATCACCACTGGGACTACAGTTACCTTTACTGCCCACATCTTCTCCTCTTTCAGCCCTGGGTATTTGTGAAGCTTCTCGTGTTCCTTCTGCGAGATGTATATAGATTGATGGATAGATAGATAGATAGATAGATAGATAGATAGTTTGCATGTTCTCCCCATTTGTGCGTGGACTTTCTCCAGGTTCGGGGATTAGGCAAATTGGACACACTGTAGGTGTGAGAGTGGATGGTTGTTTGTCTCTATGTGTCCCTGTGATGGATTGGAGTACTGTCCAGGGTGTGACCCCGCCTTTTCCCCCTATGTCAGCTGGGATTGGCACCAGCGCCCCCCCTACAACCCACGATGTGGAGGATAAAGTGGTAGCTGGATGTATGGATGGATCTTAATCTGTACTTAATCTTAAATTTGATTTGGAAAATCCTGCCAGTTCCCTGATAGAAAAAACAAGGTATTTACCGACCTTAGATACATTTCCCTTGGAACATGTTTCGTAGGAGCAACAACAAGTCCTACATGTTACACACTGGACCTGTGAGATTAGTTAAAACCATGAATGGTCATGAATTGTCACTTTTGCAAACATTGTGCAGTTTAAACCCTTTGTCTCTGGTGTAGATCCATTGTTATGATACATCTCTGCAGATATAGTCTGCAGTGACTCACTGTGATTCTCCGGATGAAAACTGGGAACATTTTGTGACAGCCTCACTCAGTTTTCAGTAGATACGTAGTTGTAACGTCATTGACAGTGAAATGACAGCTATTAAAACTTACAATACATGACGGAAAAAAATTGTAGCTTTCTACTCCAAACATTCACTCAAGGCTGAATTGAATGTTAGGCTCTACTGTACGTGGAGTTTAAAAAAAATGCCTGTTACCTTCTGTCAAAGTCTGAGTTAGGATTCCAAAAAATAGAAGAAATGCTGAGTTTTCTTTAGTGACATTTAAATATTTAGACCGGGTACTTTCTCTGCATTTTTTATAACATACAGTGAGACTCGAGGGGGGGACTGAGTTTCCTACAATGCCTCCTGACTTTTGTAAGTTTTCTCTCGGGTTCTGGAAATGTAAATTTAAAATTTGATGCTCTCTCTTCTTTTCTACCCCTTCCTTGTCTCTCACCTCCCATTTCTTTAGAGCTTACTGACAAATCACGGCTGAGAAACCTCCAGAAA
The DNA here is from genome assembly GCF_019176455.1 of Solea senegalensis. Lineage (NCBI taxonomy): Eukaryota > Metazoa > Chordata > Actinopteri > Pleuronectiformes > Soleidae > Solea > Solea senegalensis. The sequence goes on along the minus strand of NC_058024.1, from coordinate 10,303,033 downwards.
GTCGGAGCGGGAGAAGTGAAGAAAAGGAGAGCATGTCAAATCCGTCCGTTTCCTGACTTCCCTCTGTCCTTCTCCTGTCCATCTACGCGTCCTTTTATTTCGCTTCCACCACTGAATAAACCCAGTTTCTTTCCCACTCTGCAGCCTTTCTTGTTTTTTGAGTGTATTATCTTGATTTGTCACTCTAGAGTGTATGATGTGTTGATTTATTGTCAAGTTGCGGCGGCACATCCCTGCTGCCGCTGAAATAATCCCAGTGATCTGGTGCTGATGAGACTGCAGGTCGTGTGTGTGTGTGTGTGTGATGCATCAGCCCATGGTCGTCTTTTTTCACAGCATGATAATAATGCTTCCACTACTGAAAATGGGGTCGCGTGCACCCTTGTGACACTGCTGTGCAGGCCCACAGGCTTGATTGTGTGCCATGCTCATGGTTTCATTAAGAGAGAGAGAAGGGAAAAGGAAGTGAAGGAAATGAGGGCTAAATGAAGTGGAGGACGGGTGAATAGTGAAGCGTGCTTGTATATTAATATGTACATGAATGTGTATCCCTGTCTATATAGTGCACTTGTGTGAATATGTGTGTGTTGTCACTTAAAGGTGCTCGTGTGAAAAAAAAAAGAAAAGAAGCATGCTCGTGAGCAACACGAGCACCGGACAGGCCGCGCATTGTCCCTGCAAGCTGTGTTTCCATGGCGACAGCAGGGGTTGGTGCTACCAGCAAGGTGTGGAGAAGCCTTCCAGATAACCCTGAAGGTCAGCACACAGAGCGACAGCTCACAGCACTACTCTGTACACACTCACTTCACCCCCCCTCCCTGTGTGCGTGTGTGAGTGTCTTTGTGAGGACCAAACAAATCTATTAACCATAGAAAATGAGGACATTTTGGCCATTCCTTTTAGGGTTCTGACTTGTTTTTAGGGATAGGGTTAGGCTTTTATTTGTGATGGTTAAGGTCAAGTCAAGGAACAAGGATTTCCTGGCATAAATAAATGACTTTCTCAGGAACAGTAGTCCTTATGGTGACCAAAACCTGGACCTAATGAGGCAAAATACAATTTTTGCACAACTGGTAATGATTAGGGCTAAGATTTGAATTATAGTTAGGCTAAGATCAGAGTTAGGCATTAACCAGTTATGGTTAAAGCTTCGATTTTGCTGTCTAAATCAATGGAAGCCAATGCAGTGTCCTAAGAAGAATAGCTGTGCAAACCTGAGTGTGTGTTAGTCTGAAAGAGTGGAACTCTGTTAACATGCATTTCCACTTATATATGGACATGGCTGGCCACCCTTGGAATGACACAGTCTTGTTATCGGTCGAAAACACACACACACACACACACACCCTGCACACACACATTTGCAGTCACAGAGCAGACCCATGTAGAATATTAATGGACTTCTAATATGCCCAAATACTTGTGCCTGGATATAAATCCACATTCACACAAGTGGCAGTCGATATGAATGTAGTCGAGTGCATTTGTTAATGATAGCTGTGAGGAGAAATCTATTGATCACAGTTTGACTCGCCATTGCCGCCATGTCATCGATCAGGACACAACCTACACAGTGCCACTGAAAAATCCATACAATATGTGCTCTATTGTTGAAATCTAGTAAAGAGTAAGACAGCTAAAGTGTGTGTGTGTGTTTGTGTGTCAGTCTGTCTGTCCAGGTGTGTGTGAGTCAAACTACAGACTCATTCCTCACTAGGGATTTGGCAGCTCTAACCGAACGGACAATGCACATATTACCAATATTAAAGCCGACACCATATTAGAGACTCTCATATCCCTTCTCTCTCTCTCTCTCTCTCTGACATTTCTTTACAAATACCAGCCTCTATTCAATCTGTTATTGCCTTCTAACATTCAGCAATTCTCTGATTAAACAAGCTCCTGAAAAGCCCAGGCACTGCTATCTGCCATTTCGCTTTTATTAGAAACTCACCCACTTTAATTAAATTGGCTGAATTACAGAAATATCAGGGATATTCAGGGAGTAAGAGAGCACAAAGGATGGGGGGAAAAAATGGAAGACTGGGCTTTATGAGATGTTTTGAATGTGGTGTGGTGATGAAATGAGATAAAGACAATCTTGATGGAGGGCTAATGTTTGGTAGGAAGCTGAGGTTTGTTCAGTTTGGGTCTCACCATAGAACACAGAGTCACACCTTTTTTCTCCCTATTTTCCTCAGAACTTGATTTATTTTTCCTTCTTCTCCTGATCCATGTCAACCCCACACCTTCAGTGCAGGGCCTTTCTTTTCCCGCCTTATTACTGTGAAAGACATGGGATTGAGGTTGCCATGGTTACTAGCGCAGCTTTGACTCGAGGAGACAGCTGCATAGTGTGCACTTAGGAGACGGCTGCTCACGCCTTTCACTGCTCCGCTATTGATTTCCAGTCCTTGACAATTACTGGACCTAGTTGACTACAACGGCGAGCAGAAAATGTGCATAAATGCTAAGGGCAGAGGGTGTGTGAGTGTGTATATTCTTGTACTTCTTTCGGACCTTTCCTGTCAGGACCAGTAGTCCTCATGGAGACCAAAACCTGGTCCCTAATTAGGCAGAACCTAATTTTGTTGAACTGGGGAAGTTTAAAGCTGAGATGTGAATTGTTGTTAGGTTAAGATTAGGGTTAGACATTAACCGGTCATGGTTGAGCTTAGGATAAGTCTTTGAATAGGCTGTCTAAATGAATAGAGGTCCTCAGAAGAACAGCTGCACAAACCTGTGTGTGTGTGCGCTGTAAACTCTGCAGTACAATATACAGTAATTGTCTTGCTTTTTTTTCCCTGCTCGCTTAAGTGCAGGTGTTTTCATGAAAAGCCATTCTTTGAGTCGCTGCCAGAGCTTCAACGCGTCAGACGTCCTGTAGCCCGAGCTGCAGACAAGTCTGACAGTCGGGCACGGAGCCTAATGTTACATGTTTTTGTAGCTCCACGCCATCTCCTTTGTTCGGCTCACTCTTTGAAACGCTGCGTGTCAGCTGTGCGTTCTCACACTGGAGAGGCTCTGACAAACTGCTGCCCTTTGTTAAGACTTAATGGGGATCAATTTAAGTAAAGTTGGACACTGGAAGGATTCACATGCTGACCCATAAAACGTGTACACTTACATTCCCACTGATATACCTCCTTCTTTCTGTCCTTCCTCCACTTCTGAAGCGCCGCTCCCCGCACATTTCTCAGTCCCTCACTCTTCCCTTCTCCTCTTTTCCTCTCTCTTCTCTCAGCCAACTTGGCGTAGTATGTGAGAAGTCGACAGCGAGCCTAATTGGAGTGTGTGTCTCTGTCATTGACAGCCACGATTCCGTTTCTGTGCGCAGAACACACTCACATTAGGCTCTCTAGCTAATTGAATAGTCTTTTATTAAACTGTGGTAATGTGAACTGGAACTGGCTGCAAGTGAATTGAATTAGACCCCCCACTACAATCACCAACCCCGCACATAAACACATGCGGCTCAGTGAAGCAGTTGGGTGGATGGAGCCTCAGCACGGAGCGAGGGAGGAGGAGAAAGCAGGGAACGTGTGAGGTGAGTGTTTCCTTGCATTAATTGTAATCTGGTCCTGCGACGGTGTTTTTGAGGATCGGCGTTCATCACAGTATAATCAGTCATTACTGTGCTTTCTGACTGTTCTTCTCTCAGTGAGCGCCTGTTTGTGTGTTTGTGCCGTGCAAGTGCACAAGGACGCACATGTTCACACTTGCATGCAGGCACACGTTGGTACATTCCTACCAATGGTTTCACACTATTCCACTGATTTACATGTGGTGGTAATGTGCTGAGACACATTATGCACAGCACTTTACAACAAGCCCGGGGTGAATTCTCAGAGTCTACTTCTCTAAACTTGAGTAAATCACTTCAGATTGTTGGGTTTTATAAGGAAGTGGCTCCTTTTTTTTGTTTGCTGTTTGTGTGATTTGGGTAAGCAGGCCCCTCTTAAATAGCAAACTGGCTGACTTCATCGGAATCACATGTGTGTCCGTTGTTTTCTTTCCCGTTAACTCTGAGGCAGTTTCTTTCCTTGGCTGATCCAATGATGTCACCACAGTTTCATTGTCGGCATCATATAAAGGAAAACTGGTGATTCACTGTTTAAGCTGACACAGAGAGTCTGGCAGGGAGAGATAATACAGCTGAATGTTATATAAATATTCACTGATTACACTGTTTATCATCCCACTGTGGCATGGAAGAAGACAAACTCCATGTAACTCAAAGTTGAACACACCCTCAGCTCATCATCGTGGCTCTGGTGAATCAGTACAGACACTAAGAGATATATCCTCACAATCTTTACACCGAACCACAAAACTGACCAGTTTGTGTTTTATGTACATAACCTTTTGATGAACTCAAACGACCCTCTTTTCAGGTGTATGCATCACATAATAATGTTATATTATTTCTGCTCACAAAGAACAGAGGCAGAATAACAAAAAAAGTTACACACTGCAGCTTTATGTTCAACTTTCTTGAGGTGTGGTTGCATGAAGTTTACCTGGCTGGTCCTCAGAGACAGAGTCACGCTTGGTGAACTCAGTGCTGGAAATGTGTCAGTAACTCATGCACACTTCAAAAAACTTGTAACTATCCCTCAAAAATATTTTCATGTCGGGTTTTCCTTTGAATATGTGATGTGAAATGAGTCCACATCGCTTAATCCTTGAAGTGTGCTGCAGTGAATATTCTGACTCCATTTGACCCGCAGGGTGAAGCACACCCCGTTTCATCCAGCATCTGCACACAGACGAAGAGAGAACGACTACAAAGGCTGGTGGAGAGATAACCAGAGGGGCCTGGAGCAGCAGGGGACCTGACCCAAGTGTCTGCAGTGAATCTTTGGCTGTCACAACATGTGACTGAGGGTGGAGCGGTTCAAGAACCCAGCACTGTCATGGAGGACACCAGAGGAGGAGAGGCGCCTTGGATTAAAGGGAAACCAAAAAAAAAAGGGTTGAGGAAAACCCAGTACACCAATAAGAGTCGGGGCGTAACGAAGTCAAGGTTATCAAGGTCAACGCGTTTCATCTGGGAGTCGGGGCAGAGCGTTTTGGGAGGGGATTGGTGGAGGGAGAGAAAGAGATCGTCCACTGAGGCCTGTCGAGGCATCTTGAAGATGATCGCTCCCTCCTTTATGTTTTATTATATCACACTGGTGGATAAAAAGAATCTGACACCCTCTAAAGTCATTACAGCCCAGTCAAACTGGCTCAGAGGGCTGCCGCCGCTGCTTCTTAACCCTCTCTCAGCACATGTCTGGATGTGTGTGTATCTCTCAAAACATGACTGAATGGAAGAAAGGGTCTGTGCATGTCGGAAGCTCTGAGCAGGCGTGTTTGTGTGTGGATGTGTGTGTGTGTAAGCGTGTCAGACTCACATATTGGCCAAACCAAAGAGACACATCACTTAATCCTCCCCCAGTAACTAGGATAAGTCACCAGTCTTATCTTTCTTCTCCCCTCCATCCCTCAACCCCTCCTTCCTTCCCTCACTCTTTCTTTCTTTCCTCGGGAAACTATTGTCCCTTTTCCCGTCACGCGCTCCGCAACCCCCTGCTGCTCTCATTCTTATTATTACCCTCCTCAGCCCCCAGACCATAATGCTTCATTATGGTCTTCATTATTAGTCTCCTGCACCTGCAGTAGTGGAAAACATGGATGCTTCATTTCTCTGGTTCTTTATTGGCAGGTTCTGCACAGGATTTGAGAGCAGGGAGAAGGATATTTGCTGCCATTGACGATCATGCTGCCGGTAAGGTTTGACACTGTGCCAGGAAGTGTCACTACAACTCCCCTCGGGAAGGGAGCAACAGGTCTGAGAGGAGTCTGAGGTTTCTGTGTAGGTGCAGGAAATAAAGCAGCAGCAGCATGACTGAAAGCACTGGACAGCAGTGATGTATCCGTAACTCCTCAAACCTGTTACAGTATGGTGGATGGATGCTTTGTTTTATGATACAGAGAAATGTCTTTTTTGTGTTTTAGCATCTGTCATTTTCACTGCATCTCCGCAATTACATTATACTCTCCAAAAACTCAGGAACGCTTCAGCCATGTGGAAAAAAAAGACTAATAAACCCACAGTTGGCTACCTGCTTAACACCACACGGCAGACAGACAAAGCTACTAATTAGCTGGGGAGTATTTAACAGCAGAGAAGCCACATATTTCCCTTAGGATGTGGGACAGAGCGGCACAGAAGTAGCCAAGGGAAGTGAAAATTGGGTTTAAATTCCTCAGGTGGTCACTAACATTCCTTCTAATGAATGCTAATGTTATTATTTGCTCGCTTTATGAGCTTTAAAGAAACAACGACTATTGTTGCTGCTTTTAATTGCAGCTTTTCAGCACCATTCTTCATTTGACTGGTAAATAATCGTCATAGAGATTGACCATCTGCGCCTAAAAATCTTTTTGAGACTGCATTGCCACTGTAGTATTTTAATATGAGGTAATATAAGCAGGTTTGGCAAGCTATGATGTTACTGATCAAGATTAACAGAGAACAACAAAGTACAGTAGTTTACCAAATGAAAATGAACATAATCAGCCATATTTAATCTTCTTCATGTAACAACTTTTGTTTTTCACCAGATCCACCATTTCTTGACATTATTACGGATTTAAATATGTGCGCAGTGTGCAGGTCCTGGTACTAGTGGGGTTTTGAGTTGGTTGAATGTTGTTTTTATTTATAGCATTAATATAGTACCAGTGTGTTTCCCTTTGAGACGTTAGCCACAGTTAAATGGTGAACAAAATTGTGTAATTTAACACACAGGGAAAGCACAAACAAACTTTTAACTACCAAGAACCACCTGTGAAAATATTGAGCTCTTAAAGTAACAACATTGTTTAAATAGGTCAAGCAAAGTCAGCTACTGACTTTTCACAGGAGGCAGATTTATTCTCAATAAGATCATTTGCTCTCTCATCATCCTCCTCTTCCTCACTTATACATCACACACTGGTAAAGTGAAATTAGATTAAGATCAACCGGGAAGTAAGGTGACTTAATTTATATTTATTTGTTTTATTTTCTACACATTGTAAGCAAAATTCCTCAGCTTGACTCTCATCACATATCCTGGTATATACAGTAGTTTTTGATTTTCCTCCAAGTACCACCAGAGGAAGCTTGTGTACACATACCACAGTTTGAGAACCATGGCCTTACTATTGCTCGTGAGTTAACCTTGCATGAGGATGGCTGTAAACTGACCCCTGACTGCTTTGTAAATGAAACACAAGTATGCAATTCGGGGGATGCAATTCAATGTGTAAGTTCAAATTTGCAATTCCTACATAAACATTCCAAGTGCCAAAATAGTGTTTATTTGCTCTCATTCATAAAATATTCAACATTATGTCTCAATACACGTGCATACAATGAAATTATGGATGAATGAATGAAACAATGCATTCTCTTGGAAATGCATGGTGTGTATTCAAAGTAATATTGGTATCTATAGTGTTGATTTGTCTGTAAAGTAACAAAGGTTGTTGGCACTTCATTTAACAAATACTGTCGCTGTAGCCTGGTCTTGAGATGTATTTATAACACTCACTTTTCCTTCTCCGCACTCTCCTCCTGTCACACACACACACACAACAAGAGTGTGTCAATAATGGCAGGGTGCTGTTTGTTTAATGGTCCTATCTCCGCACATAGACGGATGCCATCAGCTTTGTCTGTCGCACAATGTGGAGAAAAGCAGTGTGAGTGGAAGTGAATCACTCCCTCCACACACACACACACACACAGACACACACACACGCCAAGGCCTTCTATCATGGTGTCCTCCCTTAGACTCCCTGTGTCAACAGATACTTTGATTAACCAGGAACAGGCAACCGCCTTTGTAACTTCACATTATTTGATACAGACTGACACAGCATGAAGGCTGTAAAAAGAATACATGTTCTTAGTCCATCAAATCATTTTCAATTTTCTTTCTTGCAAACCCGCTGTTTTGTTTTTCCTGCCCCTTGTTTGTGATTAAATGGTTTTTTTTTCCTCCACTTTTTTTTTTAACTATATGCGACAACTCTCATCTTGTAACTTCGGCTGTGAATCTTTGCAGCAGCATAAATTAAACACTGTCAATTTCCTTCCCCACCGACGGTGTGATTTTACTTTAAACTTCCAATTAGCTGCCTTCACTTTATCTATCAGTCACTCTCCAGAAAGCCTTTCTCTACCCACCACATGATGCACATCAGCTGCGCTGAGATCAATTTAACTGATGATGGGCATTCGGGTTGTATCCATCAAACGCGGCTGGTTATGACAGCAAAAGGAAATTAATATTTAGCTGCTTTGCTGTTGTTTTTTCCACGAGGGCTGCAGATATGTGTCCCCACGTAATGTGTATGTGTGGTAGCAGTTCAGTGACGGGGTGAGGGACCTCTGAATGACGCCCTCTGCTTCTTTACCGCCTGGCAGGGAGTCTGCCAAGAGAGGAGCTGGCCAGTGGCAACAGGTCAACTGAATGCCAATCAGCAGCGGCCTGGAGGTCATGCGTGGTCAAATTTTGTTAGGAGAGAAAGGAGATAACCTGTAGTGTGGACTAATTTAGTGTTTTAATGAGCTGTGTGTGTATGTGTGTAACTGCCGTGTGGGACCAGGTTTGCCAAGGTTGTGCTGTAGGCAAGAGACAGATTTTGACAGATACTCAGGTATGAGAGGAAGGACTGTATGTATGTGTGTGTGTGTGTGTGTGTTTGTGTGTGAAGTGACCAGTGAAGCTTTCCTCTGCCTATAGATGGCACCATTACACTCCTGTGTCTCCACGTCAAAGCCCTCTCTCTCTACTGCTTCTTTGCAACTGTAGGTGAAAATATTGTCTTCACAGGTTGTGGCGTCTCACTTTCTTGCTCAAGAACACTGAAACAGATGATGTCACCTGCTGTCGTGAGGCTGCTGGGGACACGAGGTGAGTTTTTAATTTGGTTTCATTAAAATCAAATGAAAAACGACGACAGCCCATTGTATTTTCCTAGTGCTGGTCCCAAGCCCAGATGAATGGGGAGGGATGAGTCAGGAAAGACATCGGGCAAAGAATCTTTGCCAAATCAATATGCAGATCACTGAAGGTGAAGGTAACATCATGATATTATTTACTGCAGAAGACCTGGAACTAGTGGTTGAGACCATAAAGTCCTCAGGAGAAAGTTTACAGACGTTAATAATCAAAGGACAAGTAGACTCATCTTGGACTCATCACAGTTGTCCCCTGGTGGCTACTTCCATCCTTTTTCCTGGGACTTTTAAAACTCAAAAATCCATTTTCATCTCATCTATGGTGTTTTGCTCGATTTTTCTTTTCCCCACAGATAATCCAGACTCCCTGTCCTCCTTGCCAGAAATCTGAAAACTGTATGAATGTGGGACTTTGACCCCCAAACTGTAAGGTAAAAAACTTCTGTTTTCATTTAAACAGAGACAAAGTAGCATGGATTTAACTTAAAGGAAAAATTTGGAGTTACAGACCCTTTGGTTTGTCTGTTGGAACCCTCTCCTCACTACCATAGAAGTAAACTTTGTTTTGTGCACTGTTGCCCTTGTAGCTCTTTCAATCGAAATCACAAAACACGAAATTGATCAAAAGTCAACCAATTGACGTGATTGTGACGCCAACAAAAAATATGAACTCGTTATTATCCAAAAATGGACCTAGAATTCTCAAAATGTTGAACTATCCCTTTAAACCCGGGGCCGCTGACTGATTGACTGACTGATTGCACACTAACACACAGCCCGTGTAAAATGGGTCGCTCCACATGTCGTACACACGTCTCGACATCCTTTTTACCATCACGACCCATGAAATTGATTCCTTTTATCTGTATGTTTGGGAGTGTTTTCGCTGCGTGACACAGGTTTGGTCTCCGTCTTTGCCTTCACGCCGTCACCACGCAGTCACCTGATATGTCTGTGTTCTGTGTGAGACACTCATTTCATGCTTCATTTGTCGCCTCACAAGCTCCGTTAATAAACAAGACCCTCCAGTGCTGCTGTCTCTCCAACACCACACCCTCCATATGTGTGTGTGTGTGTGTGCGCGTGTATACGGGACACATTTTGATTCATATTGACATTGTGAGGACACTTTGGCTGGTCCTCAGGGTTAACACTTGGTTTTAGGGTCAAGGTTAGAATTAGTTTAAGTGATGTGCCTTTAGCCGTGATGGTTAAGGTTAGGCTATTATGTCAAGAATATGTGTGCGCGCGCAGTACTTGTGGGATTAGGTGAGAGGCAGTCTTTTTCCTTAAAGGGATAATTAAGTAAAAGTACAAATATCTTACCAGAAATTGACGTCACTTTTTTATAATATTATTTAAGTAATTTTTCTGATAGACAATGTAATTAAGTTTTAGAAGTAAGTTTTAAAAAGTGAGGAATTAGGATTGAGCCATGCTGGCTCAGAGGTAGGGAGAGTTGTCTTTCAACTGGAATGCTGTAGGTTCAATTCCTGGCTCTGCTAATTCGTGTGAAATTAGGTATGAAAGGTTTGTGAATGAGTGAATGGCAAAACTTTAGTGTAAAGCATCAAGCCTAGAAAAGCTCTGTATAAATACAGACTATTACCAACTTTTCTCCTTCTGATTTTATTTGGTAGTAACAAGTAACAAAGATAGAGGAAATGTGGTGGAGTAACGGCCTAACCCGTGCTGCAAAGGTACAGAATTTATTTAATGATTCCAGGCTTCTACCTCCAGCTGATATAATGTTCTAATGTAATGTAGTGGAGAAAAAATCGCTCAAAATACAAATAACAAAATTAAGTACAGATATGTGGATTTTGTACTTGGTTACATTACAACACTGGTGAGCGGTCTTGCTCATCAGCTTCATGCTTCATTCGTGCTGAAAGTGAAGAGAAATCATGTCAACTTTTATCATCACCATTTATGGATTATAAATCCTTCCATCAACAAATCACTTTGCCTAATTGTTTTCAGTCTGTGTGACAGATGTTGGATTCCCAAATTGGAAAGTGATGACATTCATAGCCACATTATAATGGGAGTTAATGTGTTGAAGTGCAACATCAGTCAGTCTGTCTGTCTGTCTGTCCATGTGTCTGTCCACGCACCTGTGATTAGAGAACAGTGGCCGAGACACTGATTTATTTCATTCATTTGACAAATCTTGAGGAGGAGGAGAAAGAGTGCAGTCACTTAAAAGGGTGATGAGTTTAAAAAAAAGCATATCATATTTGCTGAATCATAGTGTTGTAGCACTAAAAGTATGTGAAAGCATTTCAGCCATTAAGGGAAAACGATATTTAAAGCAGCAGTGGGATTTTATTTACCACAATCTTTATCATACCTTGTTCATTTATTTGTTGTCGTTTTTATTCTGTGTTTTAGTTGTGTAACTTGTGTTGTAATGTGATGCTGCCTGTCTTGACCAGGTTTCCCTTGGAAAAGAGGTTTTTTAATCTCAATGGGATTTGTACTACTTTGATTGATTATGAAAATAATCGTTGCAGCCCTACTTAAATGAAACGATAGCCATTCATTTTGAATGGAGCAGAGTCGTGCTGTGCAGCTGAACTACAATATTAATCCGTTGCTTTGCTTTGTTAGAATGTGTGCTGCAGAAGTCAAAGTACCGGTCCGCTTGTGCAAATATTCCAGCACAGGGTTTACCGTAACCAATTAAATCACATTCACTGTGAAATTCTGTCAAAATGCATCATGAACGTCTTTATTGCAGAATCATAATGGAATACTGTTTTATCATTTGAGGTTTTTTTCTCTAGACCCGCCCACCGTTGACAGGTGATTTGAGTTTGAGACCCCTGCTTTACACGGAGACCGTCGATCACGACGTGTGACAAAATATGACGCTTGTGTCTGCAACACAACAAATCTCTACAGGTGTGCATCAGAGAAGAGGAAAGTGTCGAGTGACACTTTCCTCTGTCACTATCTGTCGCCCGGCACGTTTAAAAGTGTCAGGGGACGGAGCATAAATCAGGTTTAAAACCACTTTGTTTTTCTATTCAACCCCCTCCTCTCCTAGAATATTACATCCTCGGTAGACCTCGGCGACGGTGAAGTCTATTTCCTTTGTATTTTTCTGTCAGCAGCACTTTGGATAAAATCTCACATGACACATTCATCGCGGGCTTACCAAGCAATTTGAGCGTGATATACAAAGTAACAGGGCTTTCATTGTCAGAGGTGCGATGTGATTTAAAAATTAGATTTTCAAAATGTGCTTAATGAACTCAACGCGGACACGTTCACAATGATGGAAGGATACAGCAATCCAGTTATTTTCAGTGTACGCTGCCGCCTTTATTTGGGCTTAAGCTTAACATAGAATTCTGAGTTTATTTTCTCCATCCATGAAGGAGTGTTTATGTACTGTGTTATTAAAAAGGAGAGAGCGGAGACAGTGACTAATCTATTTCCTTTCTCACACAGCAGCCAGTAATCACTGTTCAATGGAGCTGCTCACTCATCCATCCATAATGTTATCAAGACACATTATCAGTGTGTGCGCGTGTGTGAGCTCATGTGTGTCCGTGTCTTTGTGTGATTTTCACGGGCTTTGAAAGCAGGTGTTAGAAATGTTCGTGTGGGCATTTTGGTGAAAGCAAAGGTTAGTGTGCATTTGTGTTTCTCGGGATTTTAGATGTGTGTGTGTGTCTACTTGTATTTATGTCTTTGTGAGGTCCCAAAAAAACTTAAAAAACCTTTCTTTGTGGGGACATTATGTCTGGGCTCCTGAACTTTAAAGGCCTATTTCATGGGTTAAAAGCTGGTTTTAGTGTTAGGATTAGGCACTTAGGGGCTAGGGGAATGCATTATGTCAATGATGTGTCACTCGCTAAGATATACAAACAACTTTGTGTGTGCGTGAGTGTGTGAACCTGCGTGTCGGAGCTCAATCCAGGCCGCAGAGCCAAATGCAACACATTCACCCTGCAGCCTGTAGCTCCATCTCACATTGTCAGACAAAGGAGGTCACATACAGTAATGTGTGAACATCGATTCCTCTCCTCAGACCTGAAAAGCAGACGAAGGCTTCTGCTCGTACGACACCTTTCTCAGCTGCTTTTTTTTTTTCTATTTTACAGGGTGCTGCCACCACTTTCTTTGTGTTAGTAGCAAAGTTTACAGAGCTTTGGAGAGCGCGCAGTTCAATGCAGTGTGTCAAAACTTGTGGTCAGATGTCCTGAAATCATAGACTGCTTGTTGTCTTCTGGTTTGCAGAAGGAAGCCAATATGGAAGTAAAAATATAATGAGTAGCCACCAGGGGGCAACACAGTGTGAGTGGGTGTGACGTCACCTTTGAGTTGAGAAGCTGGGGGTAAAACATGGATCTCTAGGTAGCCATTCTTAGCGATACCAGTCAATAACAACACTCTCGTGAATGTGTTGATGTGTACGATAGACTTAATGTGGAACAAATAAGGCAGAAGTGCAATTGTGTTTTAACTGTTAATGGAAGTGGCAACCATCTTAGCCATTGTCTGCAGCCCAAATCAGATTCAAATCAAATGTATTCTTAAAACAGTCGCTTAATGTTGGTGTTTGAATTCCTGTCCTGCTCGTGCTGAATTCTGCTAAATTGAGGCATGTGTTACGACATTCAGCAAAAGTATTCCAGTTGCTTCTTCTCAATGGGAACTCAGGCAACTATATACAACAGAACCCTTTTAGTCTAAAGCTGCTTTAGTTTTTTCATTCACTCCTGACACACTGCCATCTGCGGATCTGAGACACTTAAACCCCATCAGCATGCATCGAAATAAAATACTGTATGTTTGTATTTTCAAAATACTAAAAATACACGACAGTGTAGTATTTTGATACAAAGTATGAAGGCCTTTTCATCAACTTAATAAAATACAAATGTTCTCTATTTGAAATACATGCATCAGAAATACTGGCCGTCCCTGAGTGTCTCGCCTTGAGAGACACATCAGCTCCACCACTGAGCCGCAGCCTTAAATACGATACAAATAAGGAAAATGAAGGTCTATTAGGCTACTTTATTCCATGTTGCACCCCCTTTTTGCCAAGGTTTGAATGTTGTTGAAAAAAGAAAACTGATGAATAAGAAATGAGCTAGTGAGTTGTTGGCTGTTGACTTTTATGGACTATTTATAAAGGCTGTCAGTCGGCTGAAAAACAAACTAATTGATTGCAGAATTTGCTGCGATTTATCGTGATTAATCATATTGCCGCCTCGATACTGAAGCTTATCATTGGTGTCGCATGCATCCTTGTGAATGATGTATACGGCCATATTAGTATATATTAATTTATCCCTCTATGGTTCACTATAGTATAGACACACGTTTAACAACATGCTGAGCTATTTTAGAAACTGCAATGTGAGACCGGGCTCACACAGCAGGAATACATTCATTGGATGTTTACTGTGACATATGTGTGTGTCGATGATGTGTAATAGTCGTGCACTGATCCCCGTGAGAGCGTCAGGACTCTGACCTTGACCTCCACGTGACCTCAGCTTCGTTTTACTGCCCTCAGCCTGCAACTACCCCCCACCTGTCGTGGCCCAGTAGATAATATAGCACACGACTCCACAGGCCGAATTCTCCTCCGTTCTTTGACCTTTGTCTCAATGACATACTGATACTGTATATGCATATTGTAAAGACAGACAGTAAACCTTTGTGTGTGATTCTCCCCTGTTGTTACATTGAACTCTGAGGGAAACACAGGGGGAGGGGGACTGGTCAGCTGCTGTCCAAGAACATTATATCAGCTGGAGGTAGAAGCCTGGAATCATAATATATTAGGTTCTCAGTTCAGTGTGGGCCAGGTTTCATCATTCCACTTTAATAAACTAATTTAAGTATGTATATATAACGCACTTACTGCAATTGTAAAATGTTGGTATTGGTGAATTTGTATGTTGTAAGAATATCCCTTAACTTCCCCTTCCCTTCCAAGTGTGTTGGAGAACCTATGTATGTATGTCCTTCAGTCAGCATCAACATTCAAAAAGGTCATTCATTATAATATAATTATAAAAGTCAATCAGGTGATTGATAAAAAATTAAGTGTAATTAATTTGTATTCTATTTCTGCCACTGTATAAGAATTTTAGACACTGGACCTTTACATCCATCACACAGAGCACAAGGCAACATTCATTCATTCATTCATTCATTCATTCATTCATTCATTCATTCATTGTCTTTATCCTTCTCATGAGGGTCACAGGGAGCCTGAGCCAATCCGAGGTCATGGTCACTAACCCGGGTGTTTTTGCTGTAAGACAACGGTGCTAACCACCGCTCCACCGTGTGGCCCGGATTCAGCTGGAAAGGTACTGTATTTTTAATTGCTATATAAAGGAATAGGACATTATACAGTATGACCCTGCTATAATAATAATAATAATAGTAGTAATAATGATAATAAAAAGAAACAATAACTCATTATGAGTTGATAGCAGTGAATTTCCATTATGTTGATAATCATAAATGAGGAAAGTGATTTGAAAATTATATATAATTGTCATGTTATTTACTTGTAATTGTAATGTATGCTTCGTAACATGTTGTGACATTTTATACAGAAGTTTATGGTCACGTAAGTCGTTCTGTTACATAAGTATAGTTCATCTGGGTTTTTTTCTCCCCATGTAAGCTTTGATAATGTGACAAACTATCGTTAATATTGTTGTATTGTGTACATTTTCCTGAAAGACTGTGTGGTTTGTTTCCACCACGCCTCAAAGTTCCAGAAAAAAGACACTCTGTCTTTTTGTGTCGCAGACTCACGCAAAAGTCCAGCTGAACCTCCTCCTCAGGAAATACGCTCAAAAGAGCCTGGACCTCGTCGTCTGTCCACTTGTCGTACGTCCTTTTCTTTTCCTTCATATTTTTGGAATGACCAGTAGCGAAATGAATAAGTTCTCCTTTTTTTGTCTTCTTGTAAAGGTCTTGTTTAAAGGTGGGTTGCAGCCACGCTGGTTTAAACAGCTGCAAAATGTGTTCTACCAATCAGCGTTCTTCAGCACACAGCCCCGCCCCTCTAAAGTTCTGAAAACAAGTAGGTTCTTCTTTAGGTGAAAGTTTAGGGTCGAGGGAAAATTTTTCCGCACGTAATTTCAGTGGAAATGTGCCATGATTTTTCAAAATCCTGGGTTAAATGAAAAAAAGTTCCTGTAGTGGAAAATGAGCTGTTGTCTCATACCAAGCTACAGTATATGTTTTGTCAGAATAATGTCTTATGTTAAGATATTTATGTTGCCATAAACTATTAAAAATCCAAAGCCTAGTTCAGTTTGTTGTAAAAAAAAAAAGAGATATATGGCTGGAACAATAACACGAACCAGTCTGAGCTGAACAGTATATGCTCATGAATGAATCAGGCACCAACACTGACACTTAATCAATCAGTTAGACTGTATTATTTATTGTTAATATTTGTGGTGGTAAATGCAGGTACATTGAAGAAAATACACACCATTTTTGCTTAAATTACTTTATAATTGTTGTTGTTTTTGAGTGCATTTCACCTTTATCTGCTGATATACATCATTAAGATGCCACTGATCTGGGAACCCCGATGATCCTGAACCTTTAAGAGAAGACTTCAGTGACCATCATCAATATTATCTCGAAACAACACGACAGACTGATTAAGTGTCCAGTCACTTCAGCACTAATTACACTCATATGTGTCAAATTTGATGCATAACTCCTTTCAGCCTCATCCCCCTCCAACAAAATAGGTGTTTTTGAGACAAACCATTTTTCAAAGAGAAGGTCACAGCGGGCGGCAGGTAAGGTGGAGACATATTTGGGTGAACGGTGAGTCATACAGCGCTGGTTTTTCTGCAGCTCCTCTCTGGATATTGACTCATTGCGCTCTCTCCGGGGAATCCTCTCTGTCAGACTGCTCAGGAAATTGACCTGTGAATAAAGCAGACTTTGGTTGGAATGGTTATTTATTGAAATGCTAGAGAGGAGACTTGATGACTCACTGACAGGTTCAGTCACAGACTCCTTCAGATGTACACACACAAACTTGGACTCTGGGAGAACTTTTATTTTACTTTTTTTTAAATGGTTGAAATATTGATGTCGCTTGAACTTTGAAATGTTGTAAAGATTTCCTTTTTTTTGCCTTGCACTCAGGATTGGTTTCTTTATCCTTGTTTTTGTTCTCTGAGTCACAATAAAGCTTTCTTTAAGTACAATATGATCCGGTCCAGTCAGTATAACTCTTTCTTGAGTGTCTCTTATACGGTTTTACCACCTCTTTGTCAGATGAAAGCATTCTGTAGCTTTTCATGAGCATAGAAATACTTTATATGAGTTTATACAGTGGTGTTTGAAACGGTGGAAAATGTTTTTCCTGGGTTTTTTTCCCCTAGACCAATTATGTTAGTGTTGTACACGAGATCTGAATTACCAGCTGGATCTCCAAAATTGTCAGAGAATAAGGAAGTGATAATGAAATGGCACTCAGTCTGATTATCAGGCTAGATAGATGTATGTAATCTTTCATCAGACGTGAAAACAAATCATCAAATTTGATTCATGAGGTCTCCACTTATCATCCATGAAGATGCCTCTTAACAAACCAGAAAAATAAAGTTATTAGGGCTGTCAGTTAATTTAGTACTTTGTTTTGGCCTGTAAAATGTTGAAAAATGTTGGAAACTTGGAAATGATGACGTCCTTGAATTATTCAGTTTAAATGATTTCTTTGTTATATGGAGCAAAGAAACCCAGAAAATATTCACATTTAAGAAGCTGAAAAATCAGAAAACTTGACCATTAATCCAGCTGAATGACTGAAACTCATAATAATGATAAAATGCTATTGTTATACAGTACTACATTCACATACATTTATAGTGTGTCTACATACAGTATATGGGTTACATTTTCTATCATTCATATGCACTCATGCGGTGCCAGTGCAGCCACCATCAGCAATGTGGGGTCAAGGTTAAGGGTCACACTTTCTGTGTCTTGCGTGTTGTTACAGGTTCGATGTAAATGTCATCAAAAGTCATGCTCTCTGTAGCACAACATTTTCCAATTTAGTTGGTGGCACATTCTTGTTTGGGTCAAAAGAGACAACAAAGAAGAGAGTAACCATGGAAACGCGCTTGTTTTTTCAGTGAGAAACACCTTGGTGCATGGGGGAGAATCGCTGACCATCGAAGACGGAGCATTGGGACTCATCACTTCATATCAGGTACATCAGGTACAACACTTACTAACTGTAATATTTTCTTTATTTTACATGCTTTTTATTGTGATGTCTAAGTGTACAGAGTAGGATGAAGTGAATGAATACTAATTAATATCTAAGGCTGCAATGATTCATCGATTATTAATCAGTTTGAGTGTTTTTGAGCATTTGTGGACGAAACAAGACATTTGAGAACATTGCAATTTTGAGGTTTGGAAAACAGCAATCAACGTTTTGTGATATTGTGTGGACCAAACCAGTAGAAAACAATCGACGATTATGAAAATAATAGTTAAGGTCAGGATCAGATATATTTAGTCTGGCATGAAATACAATAAAAACCTGTAAGTATCAGCAAAAATTAAGCAATCCCCCAGGTCATATGTTGTGTACAATATGAGTATTTTAATAATTTTACGTCACAAATCAGCTATTTTTTAGAGCATTTTGGGCAGATTGCAGATTGGAGGTGTAGTAGTTGCATCACTGGCTCCAAAGCTGTGAGCCTTTCATCTTTGCAGAGTCTTTTCCTGCCAACATGGCAGCATAAATAAACTGAGTCACATGACATCAAAAGCTCTATATTAAATTTATCCTAATAAACCCACCCTACATTTTAACAAATGGACCTTCAGACATAAAAAGAGACATTTTAAGAAGTCAGCTTTGAAATCCTTTATTTAAAAAAAAAAATAATAATAATAATAATAATAGACATTGTTTTATTCTTGCCTAACAACTGGGTTCAACCAACACAGACAAAGAAACAGTGAGGATGCCTCGAAAGCATTTCATGATACAGTTTTTCACACAGAAACGGTCACCACCCAGGCCAGCAGCTCAGCTGATCTGATGCTCAGTGACATGACCTTCTCATCTGGCCCACCACTTTTCCCTCCAGGCTCTCTCTCTCTCTCCCACCTCCCTTCAAAATGCTTTCCCTGTTTTGGTCTCGTACCTACAGGCGTGGCTATACCTCCACAACACACTGGTGCTGCTGCGCGCGAGTGAGACACGCAAACAATAACATACATTCATACACACACACTCAACTGTGTGCACATATGACAAACTATAAACAAGAAACAAGAGCAGGTTGAAGAGAGAACCTGGGGCAGACAGGAAGGCAAGGAAAGATGTTTACAAATGAGAGTTCTGATACAGTTTTGTCTCGATGTGTGTGACAGAATATTTGGCCGATTTGTTTGTGTGTGACTATCTCTTTGTTCTCTCCAAACGCTGTTACTGCTGTGATGGAATCCAACAGGACACAATGGGTTAGAGGTACAGTAGTGACTGACATACACTGGTTTCTGGTGTGTGTGTGTGTGTGTGTGTGTGTGTGTCCACTAACAGGCAGCAGTGTAACATGGCTCCTAGCTGTCCTGTCCTGTCCTGACACGAACTGGCCACTTACCAACCTGAAGGCACGCTCACTCTGACAGCTTACATTATAATTCATGAGGTGGATGTTTGTCTCCTCTAAACACACACACACACGCACATGCGCACACACACACACACACTCATATGTAACCTCTGGTGCTCTTAGACACAGCAGTGTACAGTCACAGATACAAAGATAGCCCCGCAGCCTTCCTGCATTATTACTGCAGATTGTTTTCTTTAACACAAGAGCGACATATAATCTGTGGTGGTGAAGTCTCACACTACACGGAAACCTCTGACCATGTTAATTGGGACTTGTTTTGTGTTGCTTTCATCATCTGCTTTTTACGGAGAAATGCCAGTTTGATGAGTGAGATTTCCAGAGAGAGGATCATTGACACAAGCACAAAATCATCTTCCTTCTCATTTTGAACGTGCAGATTGGCAGCAATTTGTAAGTCATTCCATAACATCCTTTCAGCATAATGTAAAGCAAGTGATCTGAACTAAATCTGTCACATGGGGAGACTTTGCGACCAATCACAGGGCAGTTCAGAGAGGCAACAGGTGTCTCTCTTGGCTGCTCTACTTCACAGACTCTGCATTCAAGTCCTTTCTGGTAAACTGTGCAAACTTCTGCCAAGAAACCTAAGACACTCTAAAAGACAATTTGGCATGAAATACAATAAAACCTGTCAGTGTCAGCAAAAACATTCAAAGATTAAGAAATCCCCCAGGGTCATATGTCGCGTACGATGTGAGTATTTTAATAATTTTACGTCCCAAATCAGCCATTTTTGGAGCATCCAAGGTGACTGTAGTCGTTACATCACTAGCTCCAAAGCAGTGAATCCTACATTTTGAGAGGTTACTGTAATCATTTTAAACTGCCTGCAAATTATTGTCTAAGATTTTAATTGCTCCCTGATTTATTGTTATGCAGCTGCAGGTGCATCATGCACAGCGTAGCTCAGATTTAGCCCAGAATAAAGTACATTGTTATCCATGTAGACCAGAATGTTTTCAGCTGCTTGTTGAACTGGTGGAATTTTGTCCAAATAGCTGAAAATACATTTTTATTTTATTCCCAGCAAACACTAAATAAAGTCACCTTCACACGAGGAGCCAAGAGTCAGTTTTTTCTCTCTCTCCACTTTGTATCAAACCAAATCTATTCCTGACTCTCTAATGAGAAGGAGGGAAAATTTAGAAACCTTATGGTGTAGTCAGCCCAAAGAACATCAGATCTGAGCCAACGTGGGTATAAAAATAATCAGAATTTCTGTCGGCATAAATGGAGCCTCAGACGTAGGAGCCAGCACTGGTATGTGAGGTTTTCAACAGCACAGGAACACAAACATGGAGCGTCACCTGTGACATGAGTAGAAACAACCACAGGACATTTCTGCTTCTCTTTCTTTCCCCTTCACTCTCCCTCTGTTGTGTGTTTTCTTTTGCTGACTGTGTAGGAGAAACACCGGTGTCGTAGTGTTTCTGTGAGGAAATACTTGTGTTTCTTGGTGATGAATTAGAGTGTTTTGGTCCCTCGGGATGTGTTTGTTTAGGGGAATTTTACTTTGGCCCATAAAGTTACTAACACACACTGTGACGCATCTGTCCGGACAAAGTCAAGGTCAGATTCACACAGTTTCTCTGTTTTTCTTTTTGGGGTTGTAAAAACTTGTTTATATCAGCGTCTGTGCTCCCTTTTGCTTTCGGAAAGTTTGAGTTTTCATTTTGCGAAATCCATGGTCTTAACAATGAATTGTGCCACAGCTGCATTGAAATACTTTTTTTTTTTGTCTCATTGCAGCAAGAATGAAGCCAGTGAGAGCAAATGATTTGGATTCGTGCCCTGCTGCATTAGATACTTGGAGAGCTGGATAACGTCTGTGCGATGAATAGCCATCTCCAATCTGACCTCGAGTGACCCAGCACATTATGGTGTGTTGTTCACTGTTCTCACACACAAACACACACACAAAGTTGACCTGAAAACATCTCAACACAGAGTGCATGAAAGTGTCAGACATTGCCAGCAGACATAAGAGAATGACTGCGTGTGTTCCAGGTATTTGTCATGTTGTGGGGACTTAAATCTGTTCACACAATCATATTATGAGGTATTGTCTTCCTTATGGGGACAAAAATCCCCAAAGCATATACTTTTAGATTTTAATTCTGTTGTATGGTTCAGGCCACTAGTCGTCTTTATGCACCCTATGATCTTTTCTCACATATCATACTGTTTTATAAACTGGTCCAATAGAAACAGGCAACAACCAGAGGAGACTGTGTTTTACAATACAGACGTTAGAAGAATAGCTCTGCAAACCTGTCTGCCTGTCTCTACCTGTCTCTGCCTGTCTGTCTGTCTGTCTTTCTGTCTGTCTGTCATGCCTGCAGGAGCCAGGCATGAGTGTGTGCTCATTCAAACTCATTCACGGCTTGTTTGTGTAAACCACCTGGGGCTTGTTTTCACAAATCTGGCCCTAATTTTTTCTTTGTTATTGCAACATTTTACTCACCAAACGTCATAAACGTGTTGAACTTGGGCTTTAACGGAGTCCAGAAAGCCAAGAACAAGCAGAGACGACCTTTGGAACTTGTTACCAACTGTACTGGTCATAGAGACTTAACTGAAAAAAAACACCTTTACCTGTTTTACCACCTCCAAGAATGTTGTGATCACACAGTTGTTCTGCAAAATGTAGTTCAGCAACATTAAAACCCAGTATTTCCAGATTTCCAGAAACAGAAATACAAATTTGGCTGTAATGTGCAGTTTAGCACAAGATGCACCCAATGCGTCCTGAATGTATATTAAAATCTAATCACAAATGAACAAACATGTGTTTACAGTGTTTTAGCTTCATGAAGGATTAGAGCCCGCCTTCTCCGCTAACGTTCTCCGTCCTGCTGCAGTTTCATAGTATTTTGACACACACTGATTTATTTGTCGCTACAGTATTAACACTGTTAACGCTGTTTTCCCCAAATACTTAAACATACTTACACATACATATTTCATGTTAGAGTAGTGTGAATAGAGCTTTAATTCACTCTACCTGTCACTCCTGCTGATACGCACACACACATCTGTACAGTTTGTGAATAGACATCAGTATGTGTTTAGAGACGTGAGACACATCCTGGACACATGATATTTCCAGGTGTGAACAGTCGTACTTGACGCTGTCCACATGTGACTGTGACCTCACAGGACAGATGTTAATATCGATACACACACACGAGACACAGCCTGCAGACAGGTGCACTAATGTTCAAGACACTTCCTTTTCTCTAATATCTCATCTCTTCCTTCTTTCTTCTCTCTCCTTCTCTCTCTCTCACTCTCTCTGCAGTGTTCAGGTGGGAGGTGATGCATCAGCTCGAGCAGGCGTCTTATTAGCCGAGCGCTAACAGGCAGCCTGTGTTCCCATGGGGGCTGAATGCTGCTGAGTCATCCGCTACAAGCTAAACAGTACAGTAATTCTTCAGTTTTCTCCCAAGCGCACACACACACACACAAATGGACAACTACACTCACATGCTTGTGCACAGGAACGTCAGACTGAATGGAATCCAATGGGAGTTTTAGTGTGTGTGTGTGTTTTCTTGTATTTGTAGCTTTGTGAGGACCAAAAAAGAGTATAAACACACAGAGTGAGGACATTTTGTCTGGTGGGTTAAGCTTAGGCATTAACTGGTTATGGTGAAGGATATGAATAATGCTTTGTCCAAATAAATGGAAGTCAATGCAGTGTCCTAAGAAGAAAAGCTGCACAAACGTGTGTGTGTGTGTGTGTGTGTGTGTGACTCAGTCCATCACCTGTGCAGCTTGTTGAAGCGTCAGCACGAGACCAAAGCTGTTGACAGTTCCTCTCTGTGCCTTCAGTCTGCCTCTGATTACACTGACAGTGAGGTTGAAATGTGGCGTACAGTTATGGATCACTGTGGTGAAAGACCAATCACTGCGTTGTGGTTTTCTCATCCCATTTACAGCCTCCTCATCAAGAGTCATTTCATGTATAGCTTGTTTTCACGTGGCAACTCCCCGAGTTTTTTTTGTCCCTTCCTTCCTTGTTTTTCTCCTTTTGTCACTGACATGAGTTGTACTGGTGTAAAGCTGAAGTTGTTGTTTTACTGTTGAGTTGGTTGAATGTGTGAACTGATCAAAGTGACTCCATCACACCTGAACCTTGGTCGCCATGAAATAGAGTTTGACCAATATGGATTTTTCTATACAAATCAGTGCAATGGTCGATAATGGTCGATCCATTTTTGGGCTGATATGTGTGACCAGTTTTCTTTTTTTATCCGATGAATTTAAGTTTAGAAATTTAGAAATAATCTTCACTGCATTGAAGATTATTTTCATAATTGATTAGTCTGTTGATTATTTTCTAGATTAATCGAGTAATCGTTTGGTCCATAAAATGTTGATCAGTGTTTCTAAAACCTGGAAATGATGATGTTATCAAATGTCTTCTTTTGTCCACAAGCCAAAATTTAATTTGTTATATGGAGCAAAGAAAACCAAGAGATATTCACATTTTAGAAGCTAGAAAATGTATTTATTTAAAAACACCCTAAATCTGATTAACTGATTATCAAAATAGTTGACAATTTACTTAATAATCAAATAATATATTGTTTCAGCCCTAAATGAAATCCTACATTGCTTTACCTAAATTGCTTATCTCCAATGTGCATTTTGTGTCTGTACTGCATTGCACTTATATAAAAAGAATGTATAGACTAAATATTAAATACACTTTACAAAAAAACGTAAACTTTTGGATGAAAACATTTTAGTGACTTAACAGCATTAACTAATAATTATCAGAGAGTTAATTAAGAATAATCACCATACATATTGTTACACAATGGCAGGGTAAACACATAGTGAAAATACAAAAGCAAATCTAGGGTATAATCCTAATCTTTAAGGCAAAACAGTAGCCACCAGTTAAGAAATACTGGTTAGAAAAAACTAATCAAGGGGGACGCAGTGTTAATATAGTGATGCAATAAATGAACCTGTGATAGACTAGCAGGTCAAATGATGTCATGGACAGACTGGGATTATTCAGACCTGTATTTAGCACAATCCACACCTTATCCCAATCTCTCAGGATTAATGGAACTGCTACGTTTGAACAGGTTCTTTGTATTTATTATAGATTTATTTAGCGTGTTGAGTTTTAGTTATTCAAAGACAGACACGAGTCAGTGTTGCCAAAGCTGTTTGCTCTAGTAATAGCACGGTTCTCACACTGTGGTACATGTACCACCAGTGGTACACAAGCTTCCACTGGTGGTACACGGAGGAAAATCAGAAATACTGGTTTACTGTATATACTCTACCAGTGTATGTGATTGGAGTGGAGCTGAGGAGTTTTGTGTGCAGACAAATATTATAATGATATTTATAATAAAATATAATAATTCATTCAATAATAATAATAATTAGAGTCACCTTATCTTTTGCTCCATCTTAATCTGATTTCACTATAGCAGTGTGTGACGTGTATGTAAGGAGGATGATGAGAGAGCAAATGATCTTATTGGGAATAAATTTGCCTCCAGTGAAAAGTCTGTAGCTGACTTTTTTCGTCTTATTTACACCGCTGTATTTTAACGTTGGTGATAATAATGTTACTTTGAGAACTCAGTATTTTCTCAGGTGGTTCTTGGTACAAAAAGTTTGAGAACCTCCGCTCTAGTACATTTATTCTGCCACTTTGTGTTTTTAGAGTTTTATGTATGGATTTCTTGGAGTTTATGATGTTCGCACGTACACTGTGGAAAGCACCGGTTTCCTCCCCTGACAGGTGTTCACATACCAGGACGAGCGAAATAAAGAAAGATGGTGTGGAGTTGAGCTACACACCCACAGAGTGAATGTGAGTGACAGACAGAGGCAAATACAGGGATAAAGAGAGTGTTTGAAAAAAAAAGGAACGAAAGAGCAAGTGAGAGCAACAGTAAACAGTCAAATGATCGATGCATTGCCTGACGTGACTCAGCTCTTGGTTGCCGGCCAGGATTTCCATGACTGGCGAGCTGCCTGCACGACGAAGACAAACGACCCAGCAATGAAGGAAAATGAGGATTTTATCACCCATTTCCCTCTCACACTGTTGCTGGCCCACACTGCACTGCTATGCTTGTGTGTGTGTGTGTGTGTTTTTCTGCACTGGGAAGTTAACCAAATGTGGATTACACTTTCCTGTCAGGCTGGCTTATGGTTGAACGTTGGCCCAAGGGTGCAGTTTAGAGAGATCTCTCACTCAGTCAGAGACTTGTGGAGAATTGCCCAAGGTCTGGAGCGTCTAGTATATGTTACCTGTGATCCTGTGTGTGTGTGTGTGTGTGTAAGGGAGTCTGTTTAAAAGGACATTTATCTCATCCTCAGATATAATTACACTGCCCCGGGGTGGAGGACAGTTATCCAGAATGCCCCCCTTTTTTGTCAGACCCCTCTGTCCCTTCGCTTCAACCTCTCTGTTTCTATCTTTACCTGCCCTTTTTATTTCTGCCAATCCAAGGCTGCCATCGTCAGAAGTCCTTGTGGATTTAGGTTATTCCCAGAGAATGGATACTTTCCTTGGGACATCCGTGCTTAGCTCACTCCAGCTGGGGTAAACACCCGTGCAGCCTGGAGGTCCACCTCGAGGAAATCACTCCTCACCCCCCACTTCATCCAAAAATATTAATCTTCCCCAAATCTCCTCAAAAATAAATAACAATTCTTTGAGGATTTTTGAAGAGGAGTGATCAGATTAGATGGAGGGTTATGAAAAATGTTGGTGATTCCTTTAATCTTTTAATCTTCACTCTGTAAAGTAATAGCTCCGACTGCTGCTGGAGCTGACGAACAAACGAGCGAGCGCTCGTGTAATGATAATAACTGCGTTCCCACAGACCTGACAGGAATTCACTGCCTGGGGAGAAGAAATGTAATATCAGCGCTTCCTGTTTGTGAATCCCTCGCCCCCTGTGGGCTGTGGGGTAATGACACCTGCCAACAACTCTCACTTTTTCACTCTCAGGGCAAGATGAGAGCAAAACAGTTTGTTCTGGAGGAGAGAACCTGATTGAGGAGGCTGTGGAAGGGATTGGAGGTTCCACACCTCAACCTCAACAGTCAGTTTTATCACACAGCATATGTTACAGAGTTTATATTGTATGTTATTCCATTTGCCGTGATGTAGTATTCATGCTGTATATTTTGAGGGAAGTGTGGCTTCAGGGCATCTTCTCCTCGAGCAGAGATTCTCAGACTTTTTATACCAAGCACAACCTGAGAAAATATTGAGCTCTTGAAGGTTCACCATTGCCGAGCAACATCAGCTATGGACTTTTCACAGGAGGCAGATTTATTCCCAATAAGATCATTTGCCCTCTCATCATCCTCCTCTTCCTCACATATACTGCACACACTGGTATAGTGCAATTAGATAAAGATGGAGCGAGAGATAAGGTGACTCTGAAGGCGTTTCCGTCATGGTACAGTTTGGTTTGGTACAGTATGGTCCGGTTTGTGCCTGATGTGTTTGTGCTCGTACCAGTGCAGCAACAACATCGAATGCGACACAACAGACAACATCCAGCAGCTCATTTGTTCCTGCTCGGTTTGTGGCTGTTTCAATGCCCACCGTCTATTTTCGAAGTGACGCTTTTCTGTCGCCCAATCAGCTGACTGTCGTGGGTCTAGCTCCACCCATACCGTACCCAAGTGTAGGGTTCCAAAGAAATGGAACAGTTGGGGTCGTTTATTTTGGTACTATTCCTAATGGAAATGCAAAAAAATACATGGAGTACCGTTCCACTCGATGGAAACATGCCATAATTATAATAATTAAAAATGTTTTGTTCATTTTCTACGCACTCCTGCCAAACTTCCTCAGTTCCACTCTGATCACATACCCTGGTATATACAACAGAGCAGTATTTCTGATTTTCCTCCAAGTGGAAGCTTGCGTACCAGTGGTGGTACATGCACCACAGTTTGAGTTTCTAAGACCTAAAACTAGGGAGTGAGACGATTAACTCCTCATGAAAATGTCTGCTGACGTCATATGTTTTTTTAGTGGCGATTGAATATTTTCTTATTCTGTGGTTCATGTGAGAAGGAACCTGGAAGACTACATCCATTTTTTTTATATATACTGCCCACATATGTCTGACCAGTACATGTTCTGTTCCTGTTCAGATTTAAAACAGCGACAGATATAGAAGAAAACTCATCTCCTGCTCATTATGAATAAAAATACACAAAGCAGAGTCAGGAAACGTCTGCACCAGTGTTGCTGTGCATGGTTACACACATGCAAGTTTGGACACAGACACCACTGCTCTGAGCTGTACCGTAATGAATGTCAGAGCCTGGACTCGCCAAAGCTCTTTATGACTTAGCCTCAAATAAAGGAGAGGGGGGGGAAAAAGGCACTAAAAAGTTATTAATTTGTTGTGCCACACAATGTGTCTGTTGATGGAATGGTTGAAGGATTTCTCGAGCCACAAGGCATCATTTTATTAGCGCGCTGTATAGAGAAATCGCTTTTAGTAGGGCCTTTCTGTTCTCCACTGTCTTCACAAGTGTGCAGCTGTCTTCAGCCTTGCTCAAGGGCATAATAACCATGTGTCGATGCCACACACACGCACACACACACACACACACACACACGCATACGTGCAGTGTTATCTTCAGAGTCACAAGTTAGTGTTTTTCTAAATTGAGCCATGTGGAAGCCTTCTGTTACAAAGAAGTCACACATATTTGAGTGCAGGCCAGGCATTTATCTAATATAATGTGATTGTGCTGATGTGCCCTCGCTGTCCGGGGGCCACAGGTCAGGGAGGGCCACATGGTTTGGGGCCTGCTCCTCCCCTGGGTTCTGTCTTTACTCACAGAAGTGCTGGCCTTTGTTTGTTCAAATATCGTCTGTCAGCTGAGCCTCCTTTCCTCTTTCTCTTGACTTGTTGATTTCAAGACAGTAGAATTTATTGTTTCATGTTCACTGCAAACCTAAAACTGTAAGGCATAACTTTGAAATGTCAACAAATGTCTGCTTCTTACAAATTATTGTCAAATGAGTTCACACACACACACAATACTGAAGCCTATATCAGCTCCACACACTCTCTGTGTTTTTCAGGATGTGTTTAGATCTTATGTTGCCCAACAGCTTTCCCACACTTGTTTATTTCAAGATAGACGAAGGCAACAGCAACATTGCGAGAGTAAAGCAAGAAGGCTGTGAACCGAGTGCCAGTTTTTGACACTTTTGACAATTTTGATGAGATAAATGCTTCTTGTCACCTTTTGCCTCTGAGTTGCTGCTGTAAACACAAATGCTCCCTGAGTCAGGTCTGATAGACGTGGCATCCAGCTGTGATCTTCTGCTGCTGTAGCATCATCTGCATCAACATTCAACATGTTGTGTTATCAGAGACCTGAATTGCTTCTGAACTATTTTTCTTTTTTGCGACAATTTTGTGTGAACTCTAGTGATGGTAGTGAGTGAAAATCCCACTAGATCCACAGTTTCTGAAATACTCGCCTGGCACCAACAACCATGTGCGGCATGGTTGTTGGTGAAAGTCACTTAAATCCCCTTTCTTCCTCATTCTGATGTTGACCATTTCTACAGGCCCCAATGAAGTGAATTGAGCTGCAGCCATGTGGTTAGATAGTTACGTATGCAGTTGAACAGGTGTACCTAATAAAGTGGCAGTATACAGTATATATGGACAAATGCTGACAGCACAGAAACACATCCTTGAGGGGCATTTTGGAGTTAGTCTATTTAAACCTGTGTGTGTGTGTGTGTGTGTGTGTGTGTGTGTGTGTAAAGTCCATCTGTATTTTTTTTTTCTTTCCCTTGGGCTCAGGTCTCCGTCAACCAAATAGGATTTAGTTTTCCTCGCTATACCACTCCTTTATCATTCTACCTTTTCACCTTCCCTCCTCCTGACCTTTTTCCCACATTCCCCGTCTTTCCCCAACCCCTTTTCTTCCACTTCCATCCCTTTCCGTTATCTCCACCCTGCCCCCATCTCCTACAGGGGAGTCCATCTCTCTAGAGTAATGGCTCGTTCTGACCAAGTGCTGCGACTCTTTCAACCACAAACATCTCCTGAGTGACAGACTGAGAGGGGAGAAAATATCGGTCGGATTGCTGCTCAAGATTGGCCGGGGGGGGTGAGACGGAGCAGTCAATCTCTGCTGCCGGAGAGTTTAAATATTCCTCCTAGAGTTAGCGTTACAGTGACAGCACTGCGAGACAAGAGTCTCAACTTCAATAGCAATTTCCTTCTGCAGCAATAGCTCCGGCGAGGGGCAAAGGAAATGTGTCCTTGTGTGGAAATAAGTGTGGGCATATGTTGCTAACACATGACATATGAGGTCCATCCTGAGCTTGTTCCTCGCTTTAATGTCACTCATTTACTGCGTCTAAACAGACCCATGCACTGACTCATCAGATAAACCATCCTCCCATATTCCTTTCTCTCTGTCACTCTCCCCTGCTCCTCTCTGCCTCTTTACCTTCCCCCTCCCTGCTCTGGCTGCTCTCCCTGCTCTCCGTGTTCCTCTGCTTTGCTGCCGTGGTGGGTTCAGTTCTTGACAAGGCCCCACATCCTGCTCGTTGCTAAATGAATAATACATGCATGTTCCAGCAGCGCTGTTAGACAGAGAGAGCGAGCGAGGGAGGGAGAGAGACAAAGCGAGTGCATTAGAGCTGCAGCGCTCGCGCGTATGTGTGTGTGTGTGTGTGTACGTGCAATGACTGTTTGGTCTTGAAGTCCCTTATGGAAAAGCTACAGCTGCCACAAAAACTTTAGATTCAGTTTTTTAACAGCGTGTAAAAGAGGAGATGTGGGCTTTTGATCCATCCATCTTGTCAGATCCTGTGCTTTATTT
Organism: Solea senegalensis; assembly: GCF_019176455.1. Taxonomy (NCBI): domain Eukaryota; kingdom Metazoa; phylum Chordata; class Actinopteri; order Pleuronectiformes; family Soleidae; genus Solea; species Solea senegalensis. The sequence goes on along the minus strand of NC_058024.1, from coordinate 10,272,478 downwards.
AGGCCGTATCCACACTCAGGCAGAACTTTCCCTATATGAGCTTTTGCTTTTTTGGTTTGTAAGAAAAGTTTTCCATAAACACGGCATAGTTTCAAGAAATGTCTTCATACACATGAAAGTATATATGCCAGGCCTGCATGTGGCACAGAGTCAACTTCAGGACTCTCTAAACCGGTATCAGCCTCAGAGGTTAAATACCTGGTTCTTCCTAATTGTTAATGAGAGGTGAAACGTCTTCAACTCAACTCAAGCAAGTCCAGTCCCCCCCAGCTAACCACTGAAGACGATTATGACCTGAAATACAAAGACGAAGGAGAAGAGAGTTCCCTTTAACCCAGTAGAACGACAGATGACCTACTTCTTTTTTCTTTTCTTTTTTACAGCTCCCCTCATTCAGTTTTGATGGAGATCAAAGCAATTTGCCAGCAGCCTGTATGACATGCATGCATTATCAACCATGTCTGTGGCCTTTTGTTGTTCGCGGAGAAATATTGCTGAACAGAAAGATCAAAAGGGAAAAGCAAGGTCATCAGTGGCAAAAAAATGTTTTTAGTTTTTTTGGATGCAATAGGTACATTTGTACAAAAGATATACTGTACATGCACAACAACTGTAAATTACACATGTGCAACTGTGACGATTTCTCTTAACTCTCTCTCTCAAGACTTAAGACATTTCTGGTGGAACCATGACACGTTATCTCAAAGGACGCATGCAGATTCAAATAATTTTGCCTCACACTCTGAACTATTTTTGCTCATAGGAGGAAAATAGGGTAAATGAATGGGAGCAGCAGGAGGTCTCTGGGCTGAGGAAAGTGACAGCAAGTGAGAGCCCCGTTTGTTTGCAGGCGACATCTGTGGTTTCTGGAGATGGTGCTCAGCCTGAGGTGCAGTCTTAGCTGATACCAGTGGTCCAGTAGAATGGAGGTTCTGGCACCTTAGCCAGAACTTTGCTGATTGATGCACCATGACTTCACACCTCTCACACTGACAGGCAGCCCAGGAATCTGTCTGAGCTAGATTCACACAACCTGACACAGGCACCTTGTTTCTAGGCAGAGTAGAGTCTGTGTGAGGGCAACACTGTTAACCTTGACACTCACTGCACATGACCCAGATGTAGGACTGCTGTTAGTAAAATAACAGCATAATAACCTCTAAACAACAAGCACTCCATACATTTAATGAAGCATCTTTTTACGAAACTTGAACAACATGAAATTTCTTAAGAAAAACAAGTGCAATTTCCACAGCTATCTGCAACTGAAAAATGCAGTATTTCTCATGATGATTTCATTTTTTGACACCCCCAGACCAATGTAAACAAATGTAGGTTCGTCTTGGCTGCGAACACTTACAGGCCAGTTTCACACATCCAGTGCGAAAGACGCCTAAACACTATTCAGAAGAGAAAAGTAATTTTTACCACACGACATCTGTCATAGGATAAAGTGGTAGAAGATGGAAGGATGGACAGGCATCTGTCATATTAATGACCAATTTGCGTATCGCAATCATATCATGAGATGCCCTGTGATTCCCACCCCTAATCTCTGTGACAGTTACAGAGTCTTGACATACTAAGCTTGTTATTAAATTATAATATTATATTATAATTTTATATATCAGGCAGTACAGGCACCTTTTTTTTTAAACACTCAAGGTCAAATACAACAAAAGCAAACAATGAAATACTATAGGTACAAAAAGAAAAAGTGTAATTTGATATCTTTTCCTGTGAAAATATAGCAATGCTTTCTTGATGCGCTGCATAGTTTCACTGGCCTCTCTGTCTATATTAATGCGAGTGAGTCATAGCCAAAAAAATCTGCCATTTGATGTAAAATGTCGTCTCTCCCTTTGAAGTTATGTATGTGACGCTTAACGTGTCAGCAACTCCGCCAGGGGCATAAACAGTCACTCAGCTGTGAGATCACTTTCAAAACACTTCATTTAAACGTCTGTGGGAAAAAAAAAAAAAATCAGAACACTCTTCTTCTTCTGTGATTTTACAAACCACTGCTGCTGCTGCTGCTCCGACAATGGTGCTACTGAGGTAGGTTAGGATAAGGGGGAGGTACTCGGCACGTTTCCACCGAAATTACTCCGAGAATCACTTTTTAAACGATCGATTATTTCGAAGCCTCCAGAATTGCAATTTGGCTGACACCCTGTTCAGAGTTCACAATACAGGACAACGCCAGCTGTCGATCACTCGTGTCCATTCATATGTCCCATATTTTTTATTGTCTATTTTCCTGTAAATGAGAAGATGGTTGGAAAAGAGCTGAAACTAGTGATTGAGACTACATTAACTCTTCAGGAAATTGTTGACTGATGTTAGAAATCATGTGAGAAGTAAAGGCTCATTTTCCCAGTTCATTTTACAACCATCTGCATATCATATTGCACATATCTTGAACTTGCCATACACACAAGAGGCAGAGAGCTGCAGCACTCAACCTGGCCTTTTGAGTGTAGAAACGATTTAAATATGCAATGTTTGCGCTCTCATCCATGTGTGAAGTGGGTTTTAACAAAGAAAATGTTTTTATTTGTTTGCTGCTCCTTTAAAACACACGAGTATTTTTATCTTTAACATGCTGGTGCTACAAATAATTTATGTGTTTTTCACTCATTATGTGTTTGTGGTTTACTGCAGACCATGATGCAGCGGGGGCTGCAGTGTGAAAGCTGACAAATTTCGCCACCAAGCCAAAGCTGTAAAGAAAAAAGAAAGAAGGAAAAAAAAGTAAGGCTCTATTTGTATTTGAACTGGACAAACTTTGTTTCCATAGCAACTGTACTGGCAGCTTTTAAGAGACTGTGTGAGTATGTGTGCATATTTCATAGTGGCTGTCTTGGTGCAATGTGTCTCTTTATAGTGCAAGCATACAAAAATCACACACATGAAGAGAACAATTTCACCTAAATGGCACAGGATGCAGTGATGGACAAACAGGACATGTGCATGGGTTTGATGATAGTTGTCCTGGTTTTGACATGTTTCCACTCCATTACTGTGATGGTGCTGGTGCTCAGACTGATATTTGGAAAAAAAAAACACGAAACACTAGAGATTTCAGTGACTGTCAATTGGTGCTTTTTAATACACAGTTCCAGCACAACTCGGCTCTACTCGTTTTTGGGCTTTTTTTTTTGCTTTTCCATCAGCAATAGTACCTGGTACTTTTTTGGTACCTGCTCTGGTGAGGTGATACTAAAATGTGACATCGTCAGACTGCCGGCCACTGATTGGTCAGAGAGTGTCGTCACTGGAAGAGTCATGAGCGCGACACAAGAATCAAAGCCGAACTGTAGATCAGTTAAAAAGACTTAATATCATCAAACATGCATTAACTTCCAACATTTAGTAAGGACATTTCTAACATCTCGATATTTAACAGTGGAGTCTTGTGTATTTAGCGACCGTGAGCAGAATCACAACCCATTCAGCCGTATTTCAGTTCTGTTTCTGTGCTCTGGTCATGCAGGACCGATTATGTGAACTTATATTTTTAATTAACTGATTCTAATGATTCAATTACACTGAAAACAACTGCTTTACAAGTCACCAGTTTGTGTGTTTGTGTCGCGTATAAAACAATGACACGGCAGTTTCATTTAGCCATGCTATGATGACTCCGCCCACGTTGAAGAAGTACTATCGTAATGGAAAACCAAACCAAACCGAGTAGAGCCGAGCCGTGCCGTTCCGAGCCGAGCCGTGCTGGAACTGTATAGTGGAAAAGCGCCAAATGTTGCATAGTTGTTGAGTTTTTCAGAAAACTGCTGAACTACTGGGATTTTCCCACACAACCATCTCTGGGGTTTACAGAGAATGGTCTGAAAAAGAGAAAATATCCAGTCAGCGTCAGTTCTGTGGGTGAAAATGCCTCGTTGATGCCAGAGGTCAGTAGAGAACGACCACAGTGATTTGAGACGTTAGAAAGGTAACAGTAACTGCAATAAGCATTTGTTACAGCCAAGATATGAGAAATATTTTCAACAGTGGTGCCGCTGAGCTGACTCTATTATGAGTGATAAGTGATTAGCATTAGTGGCACATGGATATTAATGATCACATGAAATGTTAGCAGCGGTGTTCAATAATCTAGCAGCTGTGGTGCACTGCTGCTGAACAAATGTAGGGAAAAGTCTGAACCATCTCTGAACTCACAACATGTCGCACTAGAAGGCCACTGCTGTCAATGGTCCGTATTTATATACTTGTATAGTATTGATGCTTTACACTACAGTTTCTGCCATTCATTCATTTTATATCACACATCTGTCACACACATTCACACGCTGCCAACACAGCTGGGGCTTGCTCGGCATGTATTACTTTTGTATACACTGTACTTGGATGTGTGTGTGTGTGTGAACTTACAACCTTGGTTCTAGACCTGGGTCTCATGAGGAAACCTAATTTCTGAGGAACTGGTTATATTCAGAGCTAAGATAGGAATTGTGATTAGGTTAAAGTTAGGGTTAGGAATTTACTGGTTATGGCTAAGATTTAACACGGTTGGTGTAGTGGTTAGCACTCTTGCCTTTGCAGCAAGAAAACGCAGGTTCGAGCCCTGTTTGGAACAAGGGCCTTTCTGCATGGAGTTTGCATGTTCTCCCCTGTGTGTGTGGGTTTTCTCCAGGTTCTCCAGCTTCCTCCCACAACCCAAAACATGCAATATGGGGATTAGTTAAATTGTTCACTCTAAATTGACCATAGGTGTGAGAGTGAATGGTTGTTTGTCTCTATGTGTGGCCCTGCAATGGACTGGGTGTACCCTGCCTATCGCCCTATGTCAGCTGAAATTGGCACAGCACCCCCTGCGACCTTCTGGTGGAGGATACAGTGGTAGATAATGGATGGATGGATGGATGGCTAAGATTCAGGAGAGTGCTTTGGCGAGACTGTCCAAATGAATGAAAGTCAACGCAGTGTCCTAAGAAGAAGCTTTTGTGGGTGTGAGGACCAAACAACCTCTCAACCAAAGGGAGTGAGGACATCTTGGCTCACGTTCTTTCACCCATTAAAGGGTCTTTTTGAGGATTAAGACTTGGTTTTCAGGTTAGAATTGTGTTTAGCTTAGGTTTAGGCATTTTGGCTGTGATGGTTAAGGTTAGGGTAAGTGGCTAGGTAATGCAGTATGTCAGTGAGTGTATTCAAAATCATCAGAGGATGCACAGCAGAGACAGAACGACAGCGAGACTCTCCTGATTAACTACAGGGAAGACAGAAGCTTTAAGCTGAGAGCAGATGCTCCTACACAACCTGGCATGCTTCAGCTGGCACAGCAGCTCAGTACAAACACAAGTAGCATGACACAGTAGCACGTGAAGCCATACTGCCGCATGACAACCTGCTGCTCTTAAATATGCTTCAGCATAAATCACGGGCATGGCTGTAAAGCCCCGATACGTCCCTCTCATCTGCATCTCCTGCTCCGAGTACACCAACGTTGTAGTTTGATTCTTGCTCTCGCACACTAACCTGCACTCTTTAATTTATCTCAACATCCCAAGTGCCTCTTAATCGCTTCTCCTCTTTTCCCTGCTTCCTCCCTCTCACTTTCCTCCTCGCCGCCTCCTCTGCCCGGGAATCCATTGAGGATTCACTACAATAGAGTTGTAGACTGGATTAAGCAATACAATGTCTGATGGAGGGGGTGCAGTGCAGAGAAATCAATGGGCAGATGTGATTTCCTAAGCCGCTAAACATCCTCTGACATGCCGTCCAATTAGCTGTGTCAAACGGGGATATCTTCACCACGTGTACAAGGTCATTAGATAAGTGAATCTGCAGCGCCAGAGCTTTCTGAACATTTATTTGAATATGTGTGTGTGTGGAGACAAAAGGATGTATGAGATAGGAGCGTTTAACAATAAAGCTGTGTGTTGCTCCTTTGTCTTGATTACCTGTCTGCCTTGCTGAACAACATTGGGGGTTACACGACTCACAGCTTGTGACACTCTGTTTAGTACTGTGTGGAGAAGTGAATTGAGAAAAGACAATTATGTCATCATATTTGTGTCTCACATGGTGAGTAAATGCACTCTTGTTTTGTTTCGCTCCCACTGCTTTGCCATACTCATCTTTCTGCAGTCACAGGGACAGACAGACGCAGAGGAAAATAAATGACACGATGAAATGCAAAATAACCAGAGTAAGTCAAAGTAAATCTCCTCATATGATGGTGCATTATGGGTGCAGCTCATCATAACAGGGACGTACTTTGGTCTAATCAGATTAATTTTTACAACTTTCCTGAAGTGTAAATGTTGAGTTTTTCATCTTAGAGACCTAAAGAAATCTTAAACACTAAGCATATGAAGAAATACAATCTCACTGTTACCACTGCCATTGAAATTTGAATGATTTGCTCACCTAACTCTCTGGTGTTTCTGCAGAAAAATGACCACCAGAGGAAGTTAATATGCACTCCTCACATTAGACTTTAGGGGACATTTTTTTTCAATTTGGCCGAAATGGAATATAAAATATTTATACTGATGTTAGTTTTTGAGCATACAATCAGACGCAGCTTAATACCTTTCAATGGTAACTGAGCACCACAATAGATTTGGAAGAGATGGGTGAAGTGAGCGATATTTGGCTGTAACAAGCAACTTCTGATCTTAGAGTTCTTTTTTTTTACTTATTTGATCTAAATTTCACAATAACAAGCTACTGACTATCATCTGTGTTTGGTCTGCCTGCAGTGGTTCAGTGGAAGACCAATAAATTATACTGTGTTTCCACACCCTTATTGGTGCTGTTTTGCCAGCATTATTAGTCTGGAAGGCCGAGTCAGCAATTCCCGGCTATTATATTTCTCTTTTCTTTATGATTATTATTGTTGTATCATCGTCTTCTACCTTTTTTGTTCTGTTTTATTTAGCTTTTGGAGTTAATTTCTCCTTCTACAGTTTTTCAGCTGATTTATACAGACAGTATTTCTGTGAGTGACTTTGTTTCGTGGGTGATAGAGAGCAAACACTTCTATTTCCTGATCCAACAGACACCACTGAGCATCTTAATGTTAATTTTGACTCAGTTCTCTGTCCAGCTCAGTGATGCACAGCCACCGCTCAGTCTTCCACTGATTTTGTTTTGCTCTCCACTGTTTCCTGAGGGAAATACTTGGCTCCTAATTTGGCTTCACGACACAATATTAACCAGGTAGTTGCGAACCATTTCTTTACTCTACAGTGCTAGATGTGTACAGTTGATTTGTCAGATCTTGTTATTTTCCTCCTGAAAACTGCTGCCTGCTCCTGTAAATGACGCTGGGAGCTTTACGGAAATCAAAAATCCGAGCTGAAAGACACAAAAACCTTATGTAGCAATGAGTTTATTACAGATTTCTCTGTGGTTTTGTTACCTTCCATATTACAGGACATAAATGTTTCGAAGCATGACTTTAAAGCTGCAGTGTGTAACCTTTGTTGACATTATTACTTTGCCTCAGTTTGGTCTGTGTCAGCAGAAACAATTTATCATGAGTGTCCTTCATTTGGTTGAGCTCGGACTGAGGGAGCGTTTGCGTGTATACAGCAGCAGTGAAGCAGCGCCTGGGGCAAAACACATTGATCCCGACTCACTACTGAATGACTGGGTTCTTTGAGCAGGAGAATTCACTTCTGAAACTTTTCATGGGCTTTGTCTTTTGCGGCCTCGCTTTACTCGCTCAGTGTTCCAGTTTTTTTCTGTCAGTTTTCACATAAAACAAATCGCTTCCTGTGTGCAGCACAGCCATGGTGAGATCTAAACACCACATATATACATATATATACATATATATAGTTGAGATGAAGCACATTCAGATGCAACATAAACATGAATCAACTACGTTCAGATGTAGTACATTGCTTTTAAATATAAACAAATGCTGATCAAGTATATATATATATATATATATAAAAAGGTTGAAAAACCTATGCAGCCATCAAAATGAAAAGATTGTCCACTGTGAGCTACTGTTAAAACACTATAGTCCAAAATGGCGGCCTCTGCACAGCTGACCGTGCTCCTAATATCAGTCAGTTAATTGTACACTTACAAATATTATTATTTCATCAGCCAAATTAAAACAATTTCAACTGCATTTTACACACCAGACTTTGATGCATTTATCTGCCTATACTGGCCATTTTTTCTCTTTATCTTATGCTGTCCAGACATAATTTGCACATTGTTCGGATTAGTTGCAGAACAGCTTCATTGTCTTCTTCTGCTAACATGAAGCACTGAATCAGTAAAACAACCCCGTGTGGCCTTGCTGCCTCAGAGGATTTATACCTGCTTTTATCATCTCGGCCTCATGCATCACATCCTGTGTGACCCATCCAACCAGGAAGTCATCGGGAAGCTTTCTAGACCAACCGCGACAGGTTGCATTGTTTTGCATATAAATCACTCCCTCCTCTAGGAGGACAATTGCACCGGCAGGCGCATCTTAGCATCGTAGCGTATCGTGTTGTTTTCCAGGTTTGAGCCGTGTCTGGCTGACTGAGTCCGGGACAGCTGTGAGTGAGGGCCACTCACTGCTCTGTCAGGAGTGGAGACAGAGGCACTCAACTGAGGCCAGCAATCCCAGGCTACTCCTACATGTCACCTTTTCTCTCCGTTATAGGTTTGCTGTGTGGAAGACAGTTGAACGGAGTAGATATTCTATTTTCTTTCTTCTAAACTTGCTGAAAAATTCTCAGGTCAGCATCAAGCCCTCCAGCACTGATTTACACAAACCTCAAGGTCTTACCACAGAATAGATTATGTAAGCTCCCTTGTGTGGATTATATAAGAAACACCGAGTGTGACTTGGTGTGACCCTCCCACAGTTGAAGGAAAGCAAGATTCTCCTCACCACAAAATGCTTTTATAAAAGGTGTCATTTAGAGCTGTGAGAAATGTTAAAATGGTCATAATTGACTGTTTCAGACAGTTCAAGTGGCACTGCTTTTAAAAACAACAGCAAAAAGCTCAGTTTGTGCTCAAATATCATCTCGAGTGCTGTGGGTATCTTGAGCCGGCAGTGATGAGCTTGTCACTCTGAAGTTCCACTCACGAGTGTCTCACTGTGAAATGTGTCGCCACTTGTTGATTTGTCAAGAGAGTCTCTGGCTGAATTGATTTAGTCCACAGCTTCAATGAATGACACTCACAGAAAGTAAGAATAAGAAAACAGGAATTGGAGGTGAACTGTGAAAAGGAACAGGGTGAAAGTTATGCTTGTTTTTCAGCTATTGCTCCCATTGTGACATCATTCTCTTCTTTGTTCTCTTTTATTTGCAGAGGATGTCTCTCACGTCACTGTTACTTTTATTTGAATTATTCCCTCTTGGTTTAGAATTGAAGCTATTTCGAAAATCAACTAATAGGACACAGTAATTCTGCGTTTTCATATTCAATATTCCACTTTTATATTCATTTCATTTAAATCAAGTGCATTGCAGTGTGTGACACAAAAGGCGCATTGGAAAGATGGCCCGTGAGGGTAACTAAATAAGTATTTTGTTAAGTTAAGCAATTTTGTGTATAATTTGTTGTTATTAAACAGATATTAAGTCAGATATAGAGGGGAAAATGGAAACCAACCAAAAATATTGTCCCCAAAACAATATCTGTATCATATATTGGCTATAAAAATCAAATTAAAATCCTGAAACAAACCTCTGCTGACAAGAGAGGCAAACACACGCAGTGTCTGTGCCAACTGTTTCTCTGCATTTTCATGTCAGAGGCACAAACTGCAGACTCTGCACAAGCAAAGACTGCATTTCAGAAGGCTGTGACAGGGTTTCCTGTGTAATGACATTTGTCTGAAGGGGGTTCTGGCATCTGCACTGACATTTGTATTATTATCAATCATAAAAATACAACAAATGTCCATCTTATTTCAAAGAAAGCTCCTATTTATAGTCTTCCACATGTTGTTGACTTTGTTTTCAAGGGTCCCAGTACTTTGCTTGACATCATAGATTAGATTCTATCGTTTAAAGTTGCCAAAGGCGTTTAAAGCACATCCCAAAATAAGCTAGGACTCCATATCCTAGAGGCATTGCATGCATACAAAGAGGCTAGTGTGCATAATTAAATTCATGTCCACATTTTTCACATCTTCTCAGAGGAAAAGTAATTTAAAATTTGACACTTGAAAAAACCAACAGGAATATAGGTGTTGTTAAAATAAAGAGTCAAAAACGCTGTCACGAGTGCAACAATAAACTGTTTGTGCTGTTGATTGAACTCTCAGGTGACCTACATTGGCTGCTGGGGGAAAAAAAAAAGACTCATCTGCAAGTGGCCCGTTTCTCTGCAGCGTCCATCTTGGGTTTTTACCCCGAGGCCAGTGGGATGTGAACGGTGCTGTCTCTCTCTACATGGGATCTTTTGTCCTCTCCACCTTCTCAATAATTCAATGGAAAGAGGAGACATCAGCTCTGGTATAATTACTGTGTGAGTGTGACAAGCTCCTCTGTCAAGGGCAAGATGAGGCCGAGCTTTACGGTGCTGGAGAAGGCTAAAAGACACAGTAATAATCTGTACCATGAAGGTACAGCTACTGGGACATGATGAAACTGCAGGTAATTTGGAGAAAAAGCTTCTTCTTTTCTTTTTGCCTTTCTGTAAGAACTCAACTCAATGTCTAATCGCTGCAAAGCAGCTCCCCAGCGGTGATGGCATCAGCAGCAACTTTTTGCACATTATTCTCAAATGTGCACCTGAAAAATGAATCACTAGACTACAGGTGCAACACTTTAGTTCTAAACTTTAGTGAACGCCTCGGGTTTAGGTAATGCTGGGCTATGTTATGAACGGTCAAGAGGCAACATGATTCATCACTGTTAGGAAAGAGATCTGATTTCAGCTCTGAGCACAGCTGAGATGACACATTCTGTTAATATAACTCCAGCCAAACCCCAAACTTCCTGCTCAGTAAAACCCTCGACGTAAGCATACCTGCCAAGATATGACTAGAACTGTTACTGTCACCAACACTGGCATGTGCAAAGGCCTGGCATAGTGCCCCAGTTTAAAATGAGCCAGACAAAATAGGCAGTAATTAGAAGTAGATGTTTTGACACACTTTCTCCCACAGGTACTCCGGAAAAGGTCTGGACTAAAACGTATCAAGTCTCTTGCTGTAGGAGGGATGACATTAGATCACTGAAGAGGTTCCCTGACTGTCTGTGACTCACGATGTAAAAGCCTGAGCTGATCCAAGACCAGCACCGATAATGAAACACTTAATTATGTTTTCTGAATCAAATTCCAAAAAACATTCAAAGCATGAAGAATGATCCAAGCATTCAAGGGTAAGACATGGCTTTTTTATGATCTTTGGATTTGATATTTTAGCAGATTAACAGTACATACTAACACTAAAATATAATAAAGGAAAGTGTCACCTCACCACAGGAACTGACATGGTCACAGAAACATGCATGTGATGTGACATGGGGAAGGAATAGGGAATCATTTCACTTGTCTTTTTCCTTTCCTGCGTCTTCTTCTTCTTCTCTGGTGAACGGGTGTTGGGTTTTCGCTGTTATCGTCTCTTCCTGGTGTCTGATTGTCTCTAATTGTTTGGGGTAAGTGGATCTTTAAAAGTGACTGCTTTCTGCCAATAAAGTGCCATTTAGTGACAATTACTGGACACTTGATAAACTCAAACTCAGAATGACCTGGGGGGCCAGTGAACTTCTAGTCTGGTCAGGAGAGGACCAGAGGCCAGTCAAGTGGAAAACAGTTTCAGGAAACTGAACTGTTCAGTGATTTGAATTTAAAAGGATATCTGGATAATCCATCATGATGTTGCAAATTAAAAATAGTCAGGGTGATATCTTGTTGTGCTTGTTTTGATATATAGTTCACAAAAAAGAACATGATGATGATGATGATGATGCAAAATGAATTTATAAATAACAAAAACAGGCAGAAATTAAACATGTAGACAATTGTAAAAGTAAAGTAAAACACTTGACAAGCTTGTACATAATTAAAGGTGGATTTGCTTATTAGCACTTAGCAGCACTACATTTGGGACTGAAGGTCTCTCATCAAAGTGTTGAAGATTTTAATTCACTAATTCATGCATTTCTATATGGCACATTATTCTATCCACTTGTTCAGATATTTCACTATTAAATTCCCAAAATATGCATTTGCTTGTGACCGATGAAACACCAGTAAAGTTAGGAAGGTTTACCCTCTTGGTACCGTGAATGTCTGAACAAAAATCACAAGTAACCCCTTCCTGCTCTTGGATATCATTAGCAACTCAGTCAGTATCAAACCACAATGCCTCACCATGTGGTATTTTAAACTTTTTTAGTTTCCAGAGAAGGTTAGCTTTGTGATAATTGGTTTACCTTATGTTTCAAGCCCACACACAGAGAGATATACACTTAAAGAACAAGCACAAGTAGTAAACATCAAAGTCCTCTTTCTTCATGTCTCTTTCTCCTTCCTTCTGTCCTTCAGATCACATGCCTGTGGAGTAAGAAAACAAAAGCTGCCCATATCAAAAGAATGTCATGACACAAGTTCCTGTCATTTTTGATCCTAATTAAATGTGTCACATTCAATCAGAAGGCTGGTGCTCGCCGGTCTCCGCGCCATGCTCGCCCCCCAAGGCGAACACATCAGAGGGCGGCAGAAAAAGTGTTTGATGGCAGCTGCGTGGCGACACAAAGAGGCTGTTTGTGACTAATTAGGTGCTGTTCGCCTCACCTAGATTTTAATTATGATCGGGTATACTTCAAAAACGTTCAAACCAAATATCTGTGTGCCCCCTTTCAAGCGTCATGAGAATGAAAAGGTGGGCAAGGGGATGGAAGGCTAAGCAGCTAACTAGCTTAGCCTACGAGTAGCTTAGCCCGACGCGACACACAACACCTGGAAAATTAATGTTACTGCCTTTGAAATGCAGCACTTTATTGATGTGCGACCTGGTGCAACATGCTTCTAATCATACTGTGCTCTTCATGTAATATCAAAGTCACAATAGCAAAGTATTCACATACACACATCACAAGCTTCATGGTGTGCTCAACCTACATTTTCTGCTGCAATTACACGACCTAATTGTTGATAATAAAGATCTATGGTCTTAAATTTACAGTAGACCGCGGGCAAATGTTTTTAGGGGACAAATTACAGCACAAATTAGCCTATATATTCACCCTGGTCCTGCTCTCCTGTCACATTCATTATAGGAAGAATCGGTTTTCAAGCGTATCACACTTTCAGTGTAAACGCAAACCTTTAGGATTAAAAACACTTTAACATGATTCATGAGGAAACACAAATTGTTATCATACCAGGCTTTTTCTCCCCGCTTTGACAGATTACAGCCCAGAGGAAAACATTCAGCAGCTGAGGAGCTTCAGCGCAGGTGATTCACTTCTAATGGATGTTAATGTGGACGACATGACTGAGGATATTCCCAGTGGTGTACACTTACAGTTAATTGATAATTGAGGTCTATGAAAAGATGCACATTAAATCATGGCCAACAAGCCTGCCTATAAGGTTGCAGCAATTTATAGAACAAGTCTCCAGAGTCTCTTAAGGTTTCCCCCACAACTGAAATGCACTCTAGATGAATAATTAAGGCGGAAATATTCTTCACTCATACTGCTTTACTTAAGACGTCCCAGTTTCAAAGATGTAACAAATGCATGCACATTTTGAACCTGTGCCATCTCCAGGTTGCCCAATCCTCTAATGATTTGATGTCTCCTTATGTTACTGTTTAATCAGTGAGTCTCCTAATGAACCATGTGCTGAGATATATTTAACATATTTAACATAAAACATCTGCATCATGTTGCACATAAATAAATGTCTGATTTGGTTCGGTTTGCGTGCGACTCATACCCGCAAACAAGCTTTTTATGTAAATTGGTGACAGACATAGTTTCGTGTTTACATGTTTTCAGTATGACACTGCAATTAACATGTACAGTACAGTGCTTTTAAAAATAAACAACAGTCTGCTCTACTGTACATCAGACAAGTCGTCAAATGTAGATGTAGACTGGAGCCATTTATTTTAGTGAAATGTATTTACTTTAAATAAATCATCACAGCTCCACCGAGTGTTGATCAATAACAATGACTCAACTTAACAAGCTGATGCTATGACAATAAAAATACCCCCCACATTAAAAGCATTTTTTAAATAATAGTTTAAATTTAATTTACCAATACAAGTTGCTAATCACAATTTGATATTCATCAAGAGAAAGTGAATTTTTGTCACTTGCACAATGGAAAACCATTGCATTGTCCAATGAAACTCATTCTTGCAAATCTTAGCACAATATAATAACATTTAAATATAAAGGATTCTATACTGAAAATATCTAAGACAGTCCATGCCTTTGTCTCCTCCAGACCAGACTTCTGCAGTGCACTTCTCACCTGGATTCCCAGCAATAGTCTTCAATGACTACAGTGAATTAAGAGGTAAATGTAAACACACAGTTCATGAGAGGGTGAAGATATGAACAGATCACACCATCAGTACAAGATCTCCCTCCTCTCCCACTGCTGCATCCATGGCAGTGTTGTAATAGACAACTGACAGTTTTTTATGGATTCACACATTTATGGTGATTGTACTGTATGTGTAAGCTTTGTTCACACTTGTATGTGTATTTTAGTGCTTTGAGATTTGTTTCATTATGTATATAATGTGTTACTATCATTATTATTAAGCATACTGACAAATTGTTCAGAACAGTGGTTCTCAATACTCTCATATACAGTGGAACAGTATTTCGGTCCCAACAGAGGACACTGGCGTACCACTGGTTGTACACGTACCACAGTTTGATAACCATAGGTTTAGAAAAACATACAACTGAACAACAGAGCAAAGGATTATGGGATAGTTTTGATCATATTTACATTCTCATCCAATGCAGAAGCCAACGGCATGATTATTTTAAGTGACAGTGCACTTAAGTTCCAAATAGATAAATCAGGAAGTTTCTTTCTGCCCTTCTCTGGTGGCACCGTGGAACAGATGGCGTGGTTCCATTTTGGCCCAGGATCCTGAGGCGGGAATGGGATTGGAGCGACTGTACGAACAGATCAGAGAGGTTAAACCAGACGAGCTCCTGTAACAGTGCTACCCAACGGTCAGCCGTCTTGTTCTTAGCCAATTAATGGGTCATTAAATTACCTGTTTCAACAGAGCTGCGCCTCCTCAGGTTACAAGGCCATCAAATCTGCACTTCGCCTGTCGGCTCGAATCTGATTAGTTTTATGTAAGTGGCACAGATTGTTGTTTTTTTCCCCCGCTTCCAAGTTAGAAGGATCCACTTACATGAGCAGTGGAGAACACAGCACTGATGAACAAACAGTGATCATATTTGTTTTGTTTGTTCAGTTCTAGACCTGATTATTATGTCTTGATAAGTTGTCTGTTTATGACGCACGGACACCAGTCTGTGCATTATTACTGTAGATAAAAACACTGCAGCATCTGTTTGCTTTGCACAATAATAATGCACACATCTTTGCTTAGTTGTGTGTTTGCACAGACCTTATGTACAATTATGTGTGCCTGCACTCATGCAGGTTAGTGTATTCTCTGCGTGTGTGCTTTCAAGGACTACTGGGATTCTTCCTTTTTCTTCCCACTGATCAGTCATTTCTTGTATCTCTCTGCTCACTTAAATGTTTGTTCTTCTTGCCAAACACTGCCCCGTTAATAGTGCATGAATAAAAACAACAATGACAAGCACAAGACGAGAGAGTTGAACAGCAACAGACCCCAAAAACAGCCATGGGTAAATGTATTTAATATTCTCTGTGCTTTTCTGCCCAAGCTGCTCAGCCTGTGCACCGTCTATTGTCAAATTGTGACAACCAAGATTAATCTGGCTCATTAAAAAATAAAGAAAAAACAGTCACAGAGAACTGTATGAAAAACCCCTTTAGTTGAAGACTATTCTGAAAGGCAGAGTAAGCATATTTAAGGTGCAATATCTTTATTTTAATACAAGACTTATGATTATTAAACACATGGGTGTGTTTTAGTGACAAAGAATAACTGTTCTGTTGGCATTATGGTAATTCAGTTTGTTTTAGTTACTCCCTGGTTTCTGGGTCTCTGTGTGTGTGTGTGTGTGTCTCACATTGTCCCTGATTTGTCTCAGTTATTCCTCACAGTGTGTGCTGCTTGCTGCTGGGTGTAGTCTAAGATTCCTTCTCCTCCTGCTGATTTACCTGCACAGCTGATTCATGTCATGTCATCTCAAACACCACTATGCTTGGACACCTCGGCATGATTGAGTCTTGTTATTGGTCAGCACTTTGCCTGCTGCCTCTCTTTGTACAGCACAAATGTTCATTACTACATCATATTGCCTCACTCCACGTCTCGGCCTGAGTTCTGCCGTGAGTTCTTAACAAAACCTTAAAGCTGCTCATTTTGTATGTGGTTCTTTGATCCCGGTTCACATAATAAGACTGACTTTGAACTTGCTGTGTTTCAAAGATCCCCACTGGAAGTTGCAGTGAACCTGGTTCATACAGACCCGCACGCTCAGAGCTAATCAATGTGCTTGTGTTTCAGTGTGAGATAGAGAATGCCTTTGTCCAAAGGCCTTTCACATGGTAAGCAAGGCTAATCTCCTGGAATTACGACGGCCAAACCGACCATTTCTAATGGCAAACAGGAGGCTTTTACAAACCTCTGAAAGCAGGCTGGTGTGATAGATCGCTGAAATTTAGCTGCTCTTTTATTCATTTAACACACAAATGTCTTTATCTCCCCCAATCAAAAACACACATGCCCCTTACTTTTATCAGACACACACTCTCTCTTTTTCTTTCTCTCTTTTACACACACACACACAAACACACACTCAGCGTATGGGGCCAGGTGGTGCGGTTAGTGCCAGATCTTGCTCTCTGCTCTCCTGAGTGCAATTGGTAACCCGAGCCGCCTGTTTAAATAACTCAGTTATCCCAAAAGCTTCCGTGCTGCACGGACAGCATGGAACATACACACTCTTGATCTTCACTCTATGTGTGATAAATATTGAAATTCAGCTTTCAAAGTCGCTTTTGCTGTCCGGAGGTAGTGTGTCATAGGAAAGGAGTTATAACACAAATGTTCTGAAGTAGCCTTACAGCCACAGCTTGTGTCCGAAATCTGTCATCAGAGTGTCAGTCTGTGTAAATTATTCGGTGTGAATGTGTCCACTGATGGTTCATGACAGGCAGGCCACGGGCCTCCTCATTTAATTAGGAGTCTCCCTACATTTTAGTTTAGCTCACAGCCAAACCTGTCTACCAGGATTGTTTTCTATTTTTAGGACACAATTCACTGTAAACGTAGCTTAGATTTTTATTTTTTTGCCTCAGACATAACATGCAATTTTTCAAAGCTATGCATCACATCAAGGCTAAATTCAATTGTAAAGGATTTGCTTTCTATTAATGTTGTGCACAATTAAGTCAAGCTACGTTTGTTGACGTTCACAACTACTGCCCTTGCCCTACTATACAAGTAACTTTTCAGTTGTTAATGTAAGGCAGTTTCAGCTTGTTAGCGTGTCGAGCGCCATTCAGAGTCACAGTCTTTCCATCTATTAACGCAGAAATGTCCCATTTTGTAAGACGATGGAGCTTCTTCTGTTGTTTCAGGGTGTTTCCGGAACGGAGAGGATGCAGTATGTATTTTTAGACATTTGCATTAGGAATAGTACCAAAATAACTGCCCCCAACCGTTCCGTATTTCAGTACCCTTCCTTTTGGGTACCAGGGTAATGGTATGATACAGTACAGGTGGAGCTACACCCACGACAGTCAGCTGATGGGGCGACAGAAAAGCGTCAGTCAGCTGCTGGATGTCCTCCGTTGTTGTCTGTTGTGTTGCGATCAGTGTTCGCTTTGTCAGTGCACCAGTACAACGTCACGCTACGAATCTCGCTGACATGGCCATCGAGCACAGTGCACACCCCGCCTACCACGTAAACGTACTGTTCTCAGTTGAAAAGTGAGCCTGACCAAAAGCTTTACCGTTCTAAACCATACCGTACCAAACCAAACTGTACCATCATGGAAACACGGCTTTAGTCAGAGGTCCCAAACTCGCTGCCCTCCAATCGATTTCATGTGGCCCACCACTCCATATCTAGTTATTTCTGTATGTTTTTATTAATTCACACAAATTCACAAATTCTTGTTATTGTAAACTATTCCAAATCACAACAAATTGTGATATATTTATTTATATCAGATATTGCTGTTGCAGCTTATAGAATTTTAAGCTCATAGTTGCCCGCCTCTACTGAACAGTTGCTTTTTCTGAAAAAGTTGGACTTTTTTTCCACTTGACCGGCCCCCTCCTGACCAGAATAGACACTCAGTGTCCCTCAGGTCATTTGAGTTTGAGACCCCTGGTGTTAGTGTTGATGTTATGGAAACATACCAGCTCAGTTGTCCTGCAAATATTTGCACTAACCATTTGCCTCTTGCCACCATCTCTGCCTCACACGATACTGCCTGTGTTTTTCCTTTGCTGCTGTCTTTAGTCTTATGTAACCATGTCTATTTTTGACACTCTGTATCAGAAAGGTGCTTTAAAATGCATTTTTGATGACATTGACAATCGTGACAGAGATGATTTAATGCTTATGTGATTTGTGGTAGTAAAATAAAATCAAATAAAATCTGAGGATCTTAGTGGTAGTTTAATAAAATGGCTTTTGAAGGTACTGTTTTGGCACCAGTGACGACTTATCTAAAAAAATAAATATTTGTGTCTATGGGTACTTACTTATACAGCTAATATGAGATTACATGTCAAGCAATATTATACCTAATGTGTGACAAAGGTAACGAAGCCAGGACATGACGACCAGAATAAATAGAAAGACAAATCATGGAAAAATAGTCGATTAGTGATTATCTGCAGGTTATTAAAAAACTCATGTTTTGTGTTCGCAGCTCTCTGTCCTGATCTCCGCTCATCAGATAAACATGCAACAAACGCGTTTGATTCATCGCTTCTCTTCATCTCTGAAAGTCTCTGCTGACAGTGACGTGTGTTGTGTTGCATTCATTGTATGACCAACACTGTGGATGTTAAGGAGTGTGTGAGCTGTTTGTGTGTTCATGAATACTTGTGACTAAGATGACGATCATCATTTTATGACACATTTATGCTGAAAACACTTAATTCTAGTCTTAATTCTATGTTTTATTGTCTCTTTTTTTTGCTCATTCTTGCTCTGTAAATGCTTTTCTTAATGTAATTGTGCCGTCAATTAAATGAGTTTATTCTTTGTCTTCTTTAATAGTTCATCTTATTGTCTCGTCAATGTGTTTGTTGTTGTATTTTAATAACTTACTTGGCAATAAAACTGATACTGATTTTGATAAAAGTCCTGATGGAAACTGGGGATTAGAATAGATTTACTCAGCATTGCAAATAATGTTACACTGACTAAACAAAGACAGAATAATAACATAAAGAATTCACCAAAACTGTATACATTTCTTTTTTATATCTTTGGTTTTTATTTTATTCTATTTAAATGCACCAAAACACCAGGTCATAATGTCATTTTATCCAATTTAAACAATAATTATTCTACCAAAAGTGAACATTTGCATTAATAATATGCAATACAACTATTATCCTCACATTAATTGTAATGTTGACAGTCAATAAAGCTTTTTTAAGCCCACATTTGCCTTAGGCCCCAAAATGACTCCACCCGCCCCTGGGCTCACTCCTCAGCCTTTTAAAAACCAGGAGTCGGGCCGGGGGCGCCCTCTATGGGCTGGTTGATGTACTGCATGGGCAGCAGAAAGCCGCCTCCTCCTCCTCCTCCCTCCCTCCCTCCTCCACCTAGGAGCGGAGCCGCATTCCTGTCTTCTCTCCATTCACACGCAGGGAGCTGCCGGAGAGAGAACACCTCCACTCACTCCGCGACTCGAGTGGAAAATTATGTTCCCAAGTTTTGGAATTTAAAACCATGGCGAGGATATCTGGTCCCAGGATCACCTGAATCTGTAAGTACCGTGCAAACTCAGGAGCAGGGGCTTTTCTGCGGGTGGAATCGGCGGGCTTCTTCTTCTGTAGTGGAGCCGGTTTAAATATTTAGGTTACATGTTTTTTTTTTCTCCCTTCCACGCGTTGCTCTGTGCGGGTGAGTTTTGTCGGTATATGTGTGTCACACTCTCTCCTCTCCGCTTTCCACGACTTGTCTCTCCAGCTCCTCTGCTTTGAAAGAGCTTGAGGAACCAAACCAAACCCGGTGTCGTGGAAAAGACACGAAGCATATACCCAGTTATTCCTGCGTGTGTTGGTGTGTGGAGGCGTGTGTGTGTGTGTGTGTACTCATTTGTGAGACCTCTGTCGGACCTTTTCTCCTGTCAACATTATGGGGACGAGTGGTTCTCGTGGGGACAAAAGCTTGGTCCTACTGAGGTAGAATCTTGATAAAGTTGGGATTAATTTGTGGATTAACTGGCTATGATTCAGGTTTTGTTTTAGCGCGCGCGTGTGTGTGAGAGACCATCAGTCGGAATAATGCTCACTAAACTGAAACTGGTGATATTTTTAAGCGTGAACTCGGCTTTTATCTTGCTAAATCAATTATCTGCTACTGTAAATTCACTTAATTATGTCATGTTAAGCACCTGGTGCCTGAAACACGAGGACAGCGATTTTATTTTTTAATGAAACTTAATAAATAATAAATGTGGTGCACACTGCACCAAATTGAAGCCTTTATTTGTTTTTGTAAGGGTAACGCACAGAGTCTTTTAGCTAAATAAATCTGGTGGTTTAGGTGCTGGGTGAATATGTGTGGGTTTTATGCAAAACTCAATAACAATCTTGAAATATCCTTAAAGTTTGTACTCCCAATATTTGCTTTTACCATTTTGTCGAATTTGGTTTAAAATTTTCATTTGCATTACATTTGTAATACATTTTATCCTAGCTACGGACTAGCTAACAGTCCTAAGAGTTGGCTGTCACATGATATTATATGATATTATTGCCACATAAAGCACCCTCAACAAAACGATAATGGCTAATTTCTTTTTATTGCAATAGTGAGTGTGTAAACTGTCTGTCTAGCTCACCAACATACAGTCATAGTGATGTATTTTGAATTTACCACAAGGGGGAGCCTGCATCTCTTCATTTATTCAGGTAACTCATGTTTTATAATGATCTTATTTAAGATTCTTTCTTTTCACTTCAAATATTTACTCCTTTTAGTAACATTACAACATTTTGTAACTTTTTTGCTTGCATGAGTCATTTTTTTGTCATGTTAGAAACAGTTTTATGTAATAGCAGTGTTGTTTTTTGTAACTTTAGTAACATTAGTTTATCTCTTTCTTCTATGACTGTAAGCTTTTGGAAAATGCTATTAGTTTTTTATTTGTTTGATAGCTTTAAAAACCAAGTCAAAAGGTAGACCATGGACAGACTGTATTTTCTTAACAATTACATCATGAATCACCGTGATTTTGGTCAGATTTATCCTGACATGAAATGTTCCACATTGTCCCATGCCTACTCGGGCAATCCTATGTGTGTGGCTGTTGCATTGCCTCAGCAATGCCAGCTCCACCACCACCAGCAGCAGCAGCAGCAGCACTGTACATAATAACAGGTATTCATGGAGCTGACACTCACTGTCTCTGGGATAAATAGTCCAGGGAGACTGGAGGAGGCTGCGATGGCTCCAGATTAAACATTTGGCTTCGTGCTTGTACATTTCATCACATTTTAGTGGATCCTGCAGAGGTTTTCTTTAAACGGACCTAAGGGAGGAGTTGCGCTGGATTTCTCTCGGGGGAGTGGGTGGAAGTGGAGGTGGTGCTTGCTTTAAAAGAAATCGATTCCCTTATTAGCTTTGAAATAATTAGAAATTGTGTTGGTGTGGTGTGAAAGGAGCGCTAATCTGCTAACGAATGAGAGGCAATTTGTAAGCTTTGGTATTCGACAGCAATTGAATTCCCCCTCATGTGAGTGCGGGTGGAGTGGTGAGGGCTGCCTGTCTGTGGGTGTGTTGAGTGCGCAGTGGCTGTCAGCTGTTGAAAATGCTCCATTGGATTCTCTTCAGTTCTGTGTTTTTAATCAAATCCTGGTTAACCAAATTAGACTGCCCACCCTGTCCGTGCATGCAACATGATTTCAATTGGAGCCCATTTTACACACGTATTAATGAATCATATTAGATGAGCAAGGGCTCAGACATATTTTCAACCTTTTGTGGAGAAAAAGGAGGAGTGGGGGGCAGAGTAGAGCATGTAGGCAAATAAAATCACTGCAATAACCAATTACTATGTATTATTTAAATCTTAAGTATGATTAAAATAGTTAATATAATCCTCCCTGCAGTTATTGGTTTTTATTTTCCAGTGTTTATTTGTCATAAGTGACGTGAGCCATTTTTCCCGGAGTTCAGTCGAGCAGCAGCAGCAGCAGCAGCAGCAGCAGCTTCTTATTGACATTTCAGTGCAGTGACCAGTATTCACATGTAAATGTTGTGGGATTTGAACCATGACATGAGTGTTTGTTTAAGAGGTGGTGCCCAGTCACGGCTTTAAATCATTCAACCAGAGACTGACTGACATCTCACCAACCACACAACACAAGTGCACCTCACTCTTTCAGTTAGTTTCTATAAAGGCTGCATAATCACACTCTTTATTTAGCTGGCACGTATTCAACAATGGTGTTGTGAAAAGAATTATTCAGAAGGATTACTGTGGATTGTAAAGATATCTGTACTTTATACACATATTTATCTGACCTGGGAAAGATTTGTGAACAGCGCTCTTTCCTTAGATGATTAATATGACGGTTCCCAACTTGTTTAGCTCCGTTCTTCCCAAGTTTTTATCATACTTTTTTCCAAAATTGTGACCTTGCATGCCATTTCACATGAAAGCTGGCAACCCAGCCAGAAAATTACAAGCAATTTGCCCCAATCTTCCCTAATTATGATACAGATCTGCCCCACAATAGACCAGCAGTGTCGTGAAATTTTCAAAGTCCACCCTGTCCAGTCTGTCTGCTGCCGTGAAGGGTAAATCGGTGCTGTCCAAACTTTGGAATTCAAGCTGACATGTGCACTTCGCACCCCTCTGCTCCTGCCTTTGTGTGACTTGCCCCCGTCACATTCCTCTGGACTTTTCAATGAGAAGCACATTAAAGGTCTAATTAGATTGTAGATTGGTGACAAAGCAGACGAGTTGAAAATAAGAGAAATGAATTGTAATTCAATCATTTTTTGTATTTATTAGAGGAGAAGATCTGAATGGAATTCCAGAAGGACCCCATGGGAGTTCCTCTGTTGGAGTAAAAATCTACTTCATTGGGTCACTGAAATAGTTTATATAAGTGAAAAGACTTTGAGTGCATAGCTCTATTCTTCAGGGTATACTGTACAGTGATTCATGGCTTTCATGCAGGGAGCCAATATATGGTTCACACTTCCACTGTGGAGCATGTGTATGTGACTTCACTGCAAAATTTAGCTCATTTGCCAGTTTCCCCCACTGTTCAACATTTCATTTTTCAGATCTAGCTCCCCTCCCCTGTTGGTTCTTTCCTACCTCCATCTCTCTTGTCACCTTTTTATAGAGAACAGACCACACTTAAAGTCCTTCACATATGTCAATCACAGTCATGTTATCTTCCCTTTTATCTCTGGTTGTCTCAGCACAATATTCAGTAATCATTCCTCAACCGGTTCTTCTGTATTAGCAGGGCAGTGCCTATCTGTTGCTGCTGCACAGTGCAGGAAGCAGCCTTTACTACAAGTGAAAGAGGATCCGCTCCCAAATGCAGGGGTTATGTCAGAGAGTGTCTGCCGCAGTCTACACTCTTTCCCCTGTGTGTGATTGAGGGCTTCCTTGCCACAGCTGCGATTTAATGCAATATCTGCTTTCATATCATAGCTGGTGGAGACGGTGTGTTTTTATTACATAAGTTTTCATTTGTGTCAGTCTTGTTAAAGAGGTTAGCTGTTTCTCTGGCGCTCTGCAACACTTTGTTTGGATCTGTGCGTCTCTCCTTTCCTCACCGCCTGTCATTTTCTTTTTACATTTTGAGCTTTCCTTTCCTTCCTCCTCACTTTGTCACCTCCCCATCTCTTCCTGAGCGTTGTCCTGTCATCTCTCCCTGTGTGAGTGAGTAAGTGTGTTTGTGTGTGTGTTTTTACTTGGTCTCTCTGGGATTTGTGAGGCGCCCCGAGGCGAGGAGCCAAACAGCAGCCGCTATATTAAAACGCACTAAAGAGAGACCAGCAGCATGGCTCTACCCATAGGCCCCGCTGTTGTACACACATGCACACACACACACACACACACCCTCAGCTCTAGTGGTACTAACATCTCTCCAGCCGACAAACCTTAATATGAAATAAACTCACTCGCCAATACCTGGCGGGCATGTCTTGACTGACTGCTCAAGTAGGAATGACCTCCATTTGGCCCAAGTTAGAAGCTGCGATTGCGAGTCAGTGGGTGGCGTTGAACTGCAAAGTGCTGGTGCGTTACAAATCATATGACGAGGTGAGTATGTACGTAAGCCAGCAGTATAAACCCTCATCAGTGCCAATCAAAAGTGAATTGAAAGGCAGACAGAGGTATCTGCAAGCTTCATCACACCTTTTTAAGAAGTCTGGAACATTCAGGGCCGGCGGCTTTGTTTTTTGGTCCCTGGAAACTGTCTGAATTAGAGCAGATGCATGAAGATAGTGCTTGGGTTGCACATTATAAATAAAAGTCTGGTCTGTGTTGTTTGGTACTTTGACCTTCTCTAAAAAATATTTTCTGTCCTCTTGCTCACTTCAGATGTAGCCAAATAAATATTACCACTGTGGTGGAAGAGCAGGAAATGTCTGCAGCCAGAAAATGGTTGGTTTTTTTTTGTAGGGAGCAGCCTTCGTTTCTCTGTCGTGCTCATCCAAGTGAAATATCTGTTATGTATAATTAATTTTTCCTCTCTCCAAGTTTATTTTTATTG
The DNA here is from genome assembly GCF_019176455.1 of Solea senegalensis. NCBI lineage: Eukaryota > Metazoa > Chordata > Actinopteri > Pleuronectiformes > Soleidae > Solea > Solea senegalensis. The sequence continues at coordinate 10,247,442 of NC_058024.1, read as the reverse complement.
CCTACTTTTAACCATTCCTTCAAAGGACCCATCCCCTGCCTCCGCCCTCTGCAGTGCCTGTTGAAAGTGACAGCTGCTTGGGTATGGGGGCTGCTCTTTGAAGCAGGCATTAAAAAGGCCACTCACTCTTGACGACTTGGAACAGAAAAATCTCCACTGTTCTGACAGTATCAAATACATGCCTGCTAATCTGGTTGAAAATAAACTCTGTTTCCACCGTAGTGTACGCAGTAGTATGTTAGGAAACAGGATTTACATAGTCTTATTTTGCTCAAAGAGATGTTGATTAGTTGAGTTGGAATGGAAAACAGCTTGAGGAGAAGGGCAAGAAGGCGTACTGGCCTCTGTTTTGCAGGCACTTGATGTTATTGACGGGAGCACTGCATTGGATCAAGTTAAGTCAACAATCAAACACATTGGCTGCATTTGAACCCTGCCACCTTACACATCACTACTGAGACTGAGCTAACAGTCGGAGTGAAGGTTGTGCCCAAAGTTCAAAAGATGCTGCATTGACCCTCATTTCCACTGTTGACCTAGTGGCCTAGTAAAGAAATCCCATCTCCTCTGCCGCTTGTGGGCGAGGCCACACAGCACAAGAGGTTCCCTCTCTGGCATGGTAATGCTCTGGTCAGCAATTCTGTCCATCTCTCCTCAGACATGACTGGCAGCCGTGCATGGCCATAAAAATGGCTTCTCTTTTTCTCACATTTCCTCCTGTGTCCTGCTATCGATCGTGGTGTCTCAGTTCCTTCCTGAAACATTAGAAAACACAGATCTTTTTGTTTCTCTTATTTTTTTGCTGTGCTGCAAAGCTGATTGCACTTTCTGTTATCCTGATCATTTGTGTGTAACCCATGGTGATCTTCCTGTTTAGTGCTTGAACAGAACATTGTGATTTAAAAGATGCTTACTGGTGTTGCATGTGGATCCCAATTAAAGGGGCATTTGAGCTCACACTATATGGTTAACCAGCATTGGAGTGGTTACATACTCCACAACCATTTTACTAGGTCTACAGGACAACTGCTCATCGTGTACCAAAGTGATCTTTTTCCTTCTCCCTGCCACTGTCACCTCTTTTCTAAAACTAGTTATTGGTACCTATCTTAGTTAACTTAAGGGAATCAATTGTTTAAAACTTTAAAGGATTTGGTTAATGAAATGTGAGTGTAGATAATTTAAAATTTCTTACACTTTAAACATTTCTTCCATTTGGTAAAAATGGTACATTGATGAGCTTCCGCAACTGCTTTCCATGAGAGCTGAGCTCTGTATTGTTGGTCTGAAGGAGCGATTGCACTCACATGTTGACATGTGAGAAACTGTAACATGACCATAATTATTTAATTTTTTCATTATGGGAACACTGGCGTCAGGCTGTCGCCATGGCTACCACTTCTTGTCCATCCAGGTTTTCCTTCTGAGTAAAACACACCAATCTCCACTGGTTCAGAGAGGGGAAAAAAATCAAATCCCCGAATGAATCGACTCCGGCCCAGAGTATTGGTAAAATCGGCACCAAGTGTGAGTTGCTGATGCTCAGAGATCCTCAGTTTAGATGAGGGAGCCTACTTGTTGTTTACTGTGCTCACCAGAGTCTGTCTGCCTCTTCAGGCATGTTTGGATTGTTAATGAGAAACCGCTGTGTGTGAGAGAGGAGACATTGCACTGTGGGTGTATGCCTGCGCATGTATTTGCATTGAGTTAAGCAAGTGTATCGTTGGTGTGCACACTGTATACAGGGCAGTATACAGGATGCACTCTGACTGAGTTTGTGGACATGGTGACTCCAGGTGTTCTATGTAACACTTTGCATTATCGAGGAGATTAAGCGAGGAGCGATCTAAATAGTTCATAGACATTTATTGTCGTGATTAATGTTAATGGTGTAACAACGTATAATTGCCTTCTTTTTTTTTCCCTTTTCTCTTCCCCTTTATTTTTGTCTCTTCCATTCATCGTCCACACACACACACACACCCGCCCCCTGCTTTCTGTTGTATTTAACAAGAAGGGGGATCTTAAATAATTCAGACAGTGTGTACTCCCCGCCCTGTAAATAAGACTAATAGAAGGCGGGCCTTGATGAGATGAGAGCCACTTGCCCAGGCAAAGCATCGCCGTAGGCCAGCTAATAAATTAGCTAGCTGCCTGCCCTGCCCCTTTACTGTGGCTCTGTTGAGGCCCAGCCAGCAACGACCCCCATGTTATCGAAAGAAAGGGCAACTCATTCTAGAGAGGTCAGCAGCATGGTGGTGTTGCCCCGAAGGCAGTGATGGACATTGAGAAAATGTGTGCATCTTTGTGGAGATGAAATCACTCTTCCTCTGCTTTCACCTGGGCAACATCCATCCTACTAGGTTTTCCTTTGAAAATCCTGTTTTCAAAGGAAATCCTTTCTTGAGGGTGTGTCCATACCTAATAGTCTGCTTCGTTGGTCCACTCCTGCTAAAAATTTGATACATTGTTCAGCTGGGTCAGTTCATGTTGACAAAGGCAAAACTTAAACACACTAGAAATTATAAATAAGTCATATAATCAGAAATACCTCTCCGTTTTTGGTCAGACATGTAGGCTGGTTTTAAAAAAAGTCCTCACAATTTGGATGGCAGGCATTTCTGCAGCAATATGTATAGATATCTTAAACAAAAACAAGAATGGAGTGGCGTGGGTGTATCTCTAGTTGTATTCTGGCTTTTGTTTATATATGTGCACTCTCTCTCATCGATACACAGTCCATGGCTCGTAAACCACACACGCACCTGCATGTGTGTTTACCAGATGAAGGAAAGTGCTCATTTTGTTTCCCTCACATTTTTTGCTCCTGACCTGTCTGGCACTATTTTAATGTGGGCTGGTGCTTCTGGAGATTTTAGTGTGTGGTCACGTCTGGTGTAGGCAGACACTTCACTGAAAACCAGTCAATAACTGGGGGGAAAAAGTTTTGTTTTTCAGAGTCATAGATAGGGTGGTTAGCCTTCTTGAATCCAGTGTGATCCCTCTTTAGCTGGAAAAAGGAGGGTAGATTTTGAGTAGCTTTAGCCCTAAATCATGTTGGAGCACTTCCCAGCCTCTCACTTCCTCATGTTTAACACTCACAAGGCACTTATACTGAAGTGCCAAGTGGGTCCTGTCAGGTTTTTGGACCGGTTCAGAACTTTTCGGAGATCTGACTGAAAGTAATATGAATAATACCACATGACAAATGATTGCTGTTCATAAGATAAGTCTGAAAATCAACATCAATAGTAACACTGATGAAAAGTGGAACATAAATGGTAGGCAAGCTTGATTTTAATAAGACCTTTCTTGCTCTACAGCTGTAATCAATATTTTATGCCCGGTTTAAGGAATTGTTTAGATTCCTGGCATCCATTTCCCCATGCTTATGGTGAAGCCCCCTCTAAGTTTTCAAATATCAGATGTACTGCTAAACTTTCCTCCTTAAGCAGTATAACATATCTTAAACCTCCTCCTCCTCATACCTCCCTTTCTTTCCACAGGCTCTTTGTCAGCTTCCTCTTTTGTGCTCCTCTCAAAGGGTTAAAGAGAGAGAAGTGATGAGTAGCCCGCCGAGTCTGGCCTCCATTGTGTTTTGGCTTTGTGCCACTGCATAGCATGGCGACCACAGACACATGTACAAGGGACTTTTCTTTATTTGCCAGCTACAGTTACCCAGTAATACTACCCCAACCATTTGTAAATCTATGCAAATGTTCTGCCAAGGTTTGTGAGGTTAAAAGGCAACTGATAACATTGAATTTCCACAGGTGGCCAACTCTCAAATAGAATGCAGTGTGTTTATGTTTGCATATTATTGCGTAAATACTGCCTTACAGCCTCCTTAAAGGTCTGATATGCATTACTTGAACTGCTCGTCACATTTGAGCATGTACATCAGACCAAAATAAAAATTACCTTTAGCGAGACACTTCAAACTACTTTCTGCCAATACTGAGCGGCTACACATGGAACTATAGAGTTAAGTTGACAAATGTCACAAGAGAAGGCTCATTTTGTGAACATGGTAAACAATTTTAACACACATTTAGGGTCTAGCATTTCCTGTGGTACTCTTTAGCTACGACTGGGCTGGTTAAAGTTTGTGGATACTCCAGAAAGACTTGTTTTTCGTCAACTTTCTCAGTGGAAACATGTGCTTGAGGACCATTAAACCCCTGCTTCCCTCCCTTACATAGCTTGTTAAAGGAAACCACTCAACAGTGTGTGGTGCACAACAGTGGTGGCTGCTAAGCCTAATTCTTTTAGCAGACCACGGTTACCTCTATGCTGCCATGATGCTAGTCCAGGGGGTGCTTTCATGTTGCCCCTCTCTGCCTAGCCCCCTGCAGAGGAGAGGCAAGCAGAGCAGGGGACTTTAGGAATAAGTACTTCAGGCCAGACAATAGTGGACTGCCGTGAGGGGGTGGGGTGTTGTTTGTAACCAGAAACAGAAGAAACACAGAAGGAGGAGGAGGAGAATGAGGCCTTCAAACTGGAGAGAGAAGTGTGATAGGGTTAGGGTTAGGGTTAAAGGTTACACTGATTCCTACTTTAAAGGTGGAGTGGGGCCATGGGGGTTTTATTGCCAGGGCCTCTTGTTGTTTTTTGCTCAGCTGGGGTGAACCTCTGAGCTGCGACTGCATTATGGTGATGGGACACGCAGGTGGTTGAGAGTGTGGTTATCCCATGATGGACCCAGTTGTGCTCGGTGACATCTGACCCTGTCCGTCTCTCCCCCCAACAGGAGCTCTGATGTAGGTCAGCGTCACATCTAGTCCCATGTGAAGAGAAATACGATGAGGAAGAAAAATTTAAAGGTGTTGCTCACGGCTTGCTTCTGGCATTTCTTGTGTTTTTTCCCCAGTGAGTCTGTTCGATCTCAGCTGGTAGAATTTCTGTGGCAGATGAGGAGGCTGAGCATGTGACGAAACCGCCAGCAAACATGAAGGAATGTGTCAGCAATCCCATTCAGTTCTTGCCGGGCCACTGCATTCCAAATGAAATGGGGTGTGTGACTTGTGACTGTTGTGATGTGCTGATGCATGGCAGCTGGGAGGAGTTGCTTCCTTTCTCTCCAAGTCTTTCTCTCACCACTGTCCACCCTCTCTCATCCAGATCCATGATTCCCGTGCTCTCCATCGTATGTGGAGGAATGTGGCTGTTGAGTTGATTGGCTCGTCTCACCATTGTTATCCAAGTGTGACCTCATTTGGCTCTTGAAGTCAGCGTGACATAGCCTCTGGTGCACCAGCAGACTCTCCCTGCCTGCCCTTTGACACAAAACAGAAAGTATTTGTCCAACTGGCACTAGAGTCAACACTGAATGTTCAGTGCAGCAAAATAACAACAACAATGACATAAAACCAATGCCTTAAGTTGCCCAACTGAAGATACAAGTTTAATCATATTTTAGAAACAGTCATATGTGATTTTTTTTTTGTCCCAAACAACAATAGAGGACCTTTTTAGAACCATCGCCACATGTGCTGCTCGTAAAACATGGCACAGTCTGTTTTTAGTTTATGTGAGAGGCACACCTCAGTCTGTTTGCTGCAATCTGTGCTGCAGTCAAACTTGGCTGCACCACAGACACATTTTTCAAAAGTAGCCCGTCTCCCAGTCTTTTTGTAGCTGCATCAACATAAAAGCCTCAAGCATTTAGATTTTTGAAAGGGGTGGGATTGGAGAAAATCTGAACAAAATGATGCCAGAGCCGACACCTTGGCCTGAAACAGCTGAGGGAAAAAAAAGAAGACAACAGAGAAGTTAGGGAGGGAACTTGGCAACTCCAGCTAACTCAGAACAGCAAAGAATAATAAATACTGTTGTGGATAAGCTCATGTGGGTAAGTCAGGGTGGAGGAGAAGAGTGTGAGGGGAAAGAAGGATGACAAAAACTGTGAGTCAAACATTAATTAAGGACTGAACTCGGCATTGGAACAGATGCTGCTGCTTGCGCCACCCTTCCACACCAGCTTTATGGCTTTTTTTTTATGTTGTGGCCAAACAGATGTTACGTGGGGGTGGCAACTTTATTCAACGAGAATTGTGGTTTCGAGAAAAGAAGCTATTTAAATCCTTCTCTATATAGATGGTATCAGTGTTTAGATCTGCTGGCCTCAGTATGGATGACATTGTGATCCTGTTACCTACCCTACATTAGTGTCATATGGATAAAGAAAGTTTATCAGCTTTCAATTACAATACATTATCATTATTTGATGCAGTTAAAGTATGAACAACCACAACATCCGGTGACATCAGACCACAATTTTAATCAGTCAGCTCACAGTTTGGGTTAGAAGCCAAAAATCAGGTCAGAGCCATGTTAATTAGGCCAGACATCAGAATTGTGCCATCAATCTTTTTTTGTTTTTGTTCCAAAGTAGTTATCGTTGTTTTTCATCATTAGAAATGTAAATGGGACAATTTAGTGGGAACTTTAGTAGTTCTCATGGTAAGGTTTCTGCCATTCTTGTGTCAGTGTCGAGGTGAGCCATCTGTGTCCACTGGAGCTCCAAGTGTGAGCTGTACTTTTAGGTGTGATGTGCAACAGCTTGAATTCTTTGCAGTTCCAGTCTCTGATCCAAATGTCTGTCATCATCAGTGTGGAGATCCCATTTGGTTGGCCAAACTCACCTCCCTTATCAGTGTGCCACTCTCTCCCCCGCTCTTTCTCATTCTGTCACTCTCCTATAGAGGACATGATGAAAATGGCTGTTTAATCATGCAGAGAGGTCAAACAATCAGCACAGCTGGAAGGAAAGGAATGGTGACGAGAAGAGAGGCAGAGAGGGAAAGACTGGTTGGTTTGTGATTGCTGTCTGACATAGGTCGCCTCTCATCCACTTACCACTGGTCTTGTTTTACCAATAATTGTCCCTGACAGACTGATGTATAGCCAAAGAAATGAATGGATAGAGATGAGAGGTTCACATTAGCAAGCCGGCCAGCTGATGATAAGATAGGTGCACAAACTCCAACCTGATGAGACATCTTCAACATTATAGGCCTTGTTCTTCCTGCCATTAACTTTAGAATTCCACTTCTACTGTAACAGTTAAGTTCTGTCTCTTACACATGCACACACAGTCTGTACAGTTAAGTAGAGATGTGCCCTAGTCCCAGTATACAAGTAATAGTGGGTAATCGATTTAATTAATGAATTGTGTTTGCCTCAGCTCTGCTAGGGGGCAAACATTTTTAATTTTAGGCAATATTGGGTTTCTGGTTCAACATGTGGTTAGTTTTTAGCATTTTGAGCACATTTGGAGTCTTCCTAAGTATCCAATTCTTAAAGATTATTTTAAGACAAATGGTCAAAGTGAAGGTGTACATGCAGTACTTGCTTAACTCCCAAATGCATAATATCTGGGTGCACTGGTCCAACTTGGAGAAATTGGATTTAGTACAATTTCTTTCTTGCCAGTGTTATGTAAATGTACTGACTGTCTGCAGACAGGGCATTTCTCACCTCAGTGTTGATGGGAGTCCCCTTTTGAACAGAGATTCCTGCTTTACTACCATTAAGGCAATACCCATGTAACTCTGTTTTCAAACAAAAGTTATTGCATCCGCACAAGTGTTTCATGTCGGAATCAGAAGAAATCTGAATCTGTACGAGGACACCTGAGAACATCATGTGACCATTCTGGCGTGGTTTGCTCCCTGTTGCACAACACTTTCCAGTCCAGTTGGTGGTGTGCTCTTGGCTGAAAAAGAGCATAATCATGCAAACTTGAGGATAAACGAGGAAGTCTGCTGACACCTACATATGTACACCTTAGTGCTCAAACAATACAAAGAAACATTGAGAGAATTGAGAAAATTAAAGCTACTAAAATGAGATCCATTCAACACGTGTGGACTGCTAGACTGATGCGGACCCTGGTTAATGTATGAACAGAACTGCGGGCATGTTATGTGTCTGCGTAGAGCTACTTGGTATGACCTGGCCCTTAATATTTCAACAGGATGTCTTTCATTCCTGCTTTGTATTTTCTGTCTAACCATCTCTATTTTGTGTTGTTTTCCTCTGTCTTTCCAGTTTCTTTACATCTGTGTGTCCATCTCATTGCTGGAGTGTTCTCAACGCTTGTGATTTTTGTTACGTTGCGCCCACTGTCGCCCTGCTCGTTTTCCTGATACAGCCAGCGAGTTAGTATTTGTGGAGTACCACTCCAACAGATAGCTGGCCTCTTGCTCTCTCTCTCTCTCTCTCTCTCTCTCTCTCTCTCTCTCTCTCTGCCCCCCCTGCCTCCCCCTCTCTACCATAACCCTCCCTCCCCGTTGCTCTGACCTTGCGTCGGCGTGTGCTGATGAGCACTGAGTGGATACACTCATATGTGGTGTGCGCGCACGTGTGAGCGCTACAGAAACCGTGGGAGCTCCATTTGTTGTGTAAATGCAAGCCGCTAATTGACTGCCGGGCACGCAGCCTCTCCTTCAGCGGCTGAACCCTGCCCTCCGCCGGGTCCCAGGGACCCTGCCAAGGGAATGTTTGCCCCCTCACACACACATCCGCACGCACTCAAAGCACCCTCCCTTTCTTTTTCTCTTTCTCTGTCGGTGCAGGCCTGGAACCGGGCCAAAGTGAGGATAGGCATAGCCTCTCTGTCTCTCTCTCTCCCAGTATGTCTCCGTGTCTAGCTCTTCAACAAAGCCTTTCCTCATGATAACATGTTGTGTTTTGTTGACAGACACTCTTTTGATGAAATGCAAGACTTCTCTCTATTTATACTTATTCCATAATTTTGAGAAAAATATTTTTAACCCAGAAGATCATTGGGTGTCCGTATGATTAGGTACTGGCATTAATTACACACATAACTGATAATGCCACAGTGTTAGATAAAGACTACATCCTCACCACTCATTTCCTGCATCAGATTTGCCTGTTATTCACACACCCTTGGCGTTCCAGAGGAAATGCTGCTGGCTCTGTTTTAGTCTGGCTGGGCCGGGAAAAAATAGCTTTAAAGATGAAGATGCAGTTACCCGCATTTAGTGGTTCTTATTGTCCAGGACTTAACAAACAAAAAAGCTCCATTAATATGTCACAACTATGTCACCTTTGACCTTGTCGTAGAAACAGAAATACTTGCTCTTATTTTCACTAGCTTTGCTTCGTGTTAGTAGAACTTTCTGAAATTAAGCAAATGCCTACAGGGAAGAGAATCAGCTTCTTGTTTATTTATATCTATCTATATCTATGGCAAGTTGTTCTCTACACAGGAAAGTGGATTAGCAGATACCACTGTATTGAACAGCTGGGTAATAACTTGCTATCAGTGATATGTGGTGTCCACTGACTAGTTTGTTTGTTTATCTTCAGGCATTGTATTTCAATTCAATTCAATTCAATTTTATTTGTATAGCACCAAATCATAACATACATTATCTCAAGGCAGCTGCTGGTGGAGCTAATGCTATGTGGTCCGCACCGACTACTGGGGGCTGGCTAACTGATTTAGCTTCTATGGTGCGGAGCCGAGTTTCTACTTCACTAAGCCTCGCCTCCACCCTAGCCAGCAAGCTACATTTTTTACAAGTACTTTTATCACTAAAGGAGGCAGAGGAGTAACTATACATGTGGCACACAACACAGGACAGAGCAGGAGAAGGAGAGGGAGAGAGAGAAGCCATCGCTGCTAAGCTAACTTTACGCTAGCAATAAAGAAACACCGTATGTGATCTACGTAAACGATAGAGTTTACGCAAAAGTAGCGGGTGAAAGTATTAGTCTTAGTATTAGTCTTAGTACTAGTATTAGTAATAAAACTAGTGTTTGTTCAGTGAAACGATAATTCCAGTAGATATAAAACTGCAGAGAGCGCAGGAGACACACAGCGGAACACCAGTGGAAGCACAGGAAGTGACACAATACGTTACCGCCCCTCGGAAAACAGGAGTAAGTAAAACAATAAGTACACGTTCAAAATAAACTGACTTCGTTTTTAGAAACTGAAGTGAAACAGGAAGTGGTTTGGTTTCTGCTAAGCAGGTTCACACAGGAAGAGGTCGCACTCTGAATGTTTTGATGGAGACCAGATTTCAAAGGAAGCTTGTTGCTTGTGTGACTGCAAAGGCAGCAGCTTTCTTAGAAGTCTTTTTTTCTTCTTCAGAGACTAAACTTGTTGAAGCCTGAAAGAACTTTATTTTATTCCCGCATGACTCTCTGGAGTTCTACAAATCCAGCTGCAGGTTCATAACTGTGGTTAGTTTTGAGTGTCATGGAGGATATTAAAAATGATTCCCAGAAATGCAATCAAAACCGTGGTGTTTCGTCAGAAAAGCACTCTCTTGTTCACAGGTCCAGACCACTTGTGCTCAAGTTTTCCCATGGCAGTTCATTGTTCTGCTGAGGTAAACATCAGGAAGCACAAAGAGAGGAACAGACAAACAGTAAACTGACACACTCTCGCGTAACACTCTGTTTAGACTGTAAACACAAAGAGCAAGTGTGTGTGTCTCTGTTGGTGTATGTGTTTGTGTGTATACAGCCATTAACACAGTAAACTACAGGTCTGAGAGCAGGGAAGAAAGAACGGTTTGGTTGCTGCACCTGGAATATAATAATGGCAACTTGCCTATTTCTCGCCATTAACCTTCCCACGGAATGAAGCATCCAAATGTCAACTGTGTCACTTTTCATTCATGGCCGTTCACAAATCCAGAGAATGCAGTAGATGGCAGTGATAACTGAAAAAAGCCAGTCCGATATGTAGCTGCATATAACTCCTCTGACGCACAGCTTGTTTGATGTGATATTTCACTGTACTTTACTACAGTTGTTCACGGTATGCATGAGGATGGTACTTGACTTTGAAAATTGGTCTACACTTACATGAGAAGTGTAAGTGTGTTTTACGTGTTTGATAGGAGCAAATGAGACACAAAGAGACAAAAGCAAGGATTTAAAATTAAGCTCGCCACATATGCTCTAGAGACAACAACAATAGGATTAGCCGGCATGCTAAATAAGTAAGGCCAAGCCTCTTACACTGTCATAAGGCCCTTTAAGTGTTTGCTCATATAGTAACCCTATTTTAACATAGTAAATTGCCTTTAAAATGAACAATGAGTGCTTTTAATTCCTGAAGTTGTCTAACAAGATTGATTCCCTACAGTTTGCAGCAGGAGAACAGGAAGACCTAGTATCCACACGTGAGAGCAAACAATAGAGTGTAAGTTAGGAAAAAGTAGATATGGCTTATTGTTGTCAAGGAAGTGTTTATCAAGTGCTCTTCACTGTATTTCCTGTTTTGATCTGAAATGTAATCTCCAACTCTGCTCCGCACACAAAACCATTGCCATTAAAGCTTACTGAATCATATTGAGTGTGTGTGGAAGTGGGATGGAAAGTGGGCGAGAGAAAATGACAGGGTAGCAAGGGAATGAGGAAGTGAAACTGAACGATGCACAAAAAGTATAAAACATAGAGTCAGTGGAACAGGAGAAGGAGATGAAGGGGGGAAAGAGAAAAGGGAGAAAGTGGCAGAGACAGAAAAGGGGTAATTTGCTCTTCCCTCGAGTACCTGTACCAGCAGTACTGCAGTCAGACAGGCAGTGTTGAATCTGAGTCAGCAGGACTTGAACCCGAGGCCTAGCTTATAGCCGCGGGGCTGCTAGAAACACACACGCACACACAGACAGGGTATCAGACCTGTTGTTCTTTTCTACTCAGCCCTCCAGCTTAAGACCTAACTATAGCTGTTCAGCCAACCACTCTTAATTAGTAGTTGCTGCTGCAGTTGCTGCTGCTGCTGCTGCCCTGCCTCGGCGCCACTGTGGTAAAGCCCCAGCCTCAATTCTGTGTGTGTGTGTGTTTGTGACGGGTTTCTGTTTAAGTTTACTCCCCTGGATCAGCTGCACTGTTGCCTCTGACCTCTCTTTTCAGGGTGTGTGCTTGTCGTCTGTGTGCAGACGTTGCCTTTAGAACTGGAAAAACTAAACATCACATATTTTACTGCGCTTGCCCAGCAGACAGTGTGGTTTTGTGTGTCAAAGTGTCGCACCTTAAAGATGTGTAAAGCTCTGGTTACGCCCAACATCCACAATATGTTTGCATTTTCAAGCCCTGAAAACAGAAGTTTAAAAATGCTGTTGGCTCAATTTTTGTTTGTAAACTCCAGGGTCTGAATGTGCAAAAATGGAGAGCTTTGTAAACAGTGATACAGTTATTTGCTTCATGACTGGTTCGTATTGGTCACAACTCGACTCTTTTCTGTGGACAGAAATCTATGTTAGCACTTAGTTTCAGATCCAGATTCACTTCAAAATCATTCTCAAAGCTGGAATCCTTGCCATGACCGTTCACAATTACTGCTTCTCATTTTTCTTAAACGTAGCAAACAAGTGTAGAGGAATCTGCAGGAGTTTGCTGAAGGCAACTGGACCTGCTTGAGTTACGTTGAAGATGTTGTGGTAGCATTTACATAATGGCCTTTACTTGACAGTTTCAGGATATGGATTCAGGATCCTGTCTCGCTGTTGTTTTGGTGGATGTTTACATCGATCAAAACAAGGGTTGGGTGTTTGTGCTTCTTTACGCGTCTCTGTATATTTATTGCTTGAGTATTTGGCTGTACTTGAACTTTCAATGGGGACAAATGTCTCTAATCCAGTTCCATGTCTGTGCACCATCCCCCTTTTCTCACATTGTGCCCTATCTCTGGTCCAAACCACGGATCAGGCCGACACATTTCTCTGTGAGGACCCCCTCAGTACAAACACATACCTGGGATAACTCTGTCAGCCAAGCTACCACAGCCCACTGGCAGGATAATCATGACCATATTTCAAACGGAGAGGGAGAGAGAGAGCACTCGCTTAACTCTGCACAGGAAATACACAGCTGGAAAACAGACAATAGAATAAGTAAACTAGTCCTGCATGCACACCTCTGTGCACACACACACATATTAATTGCTGTTCCTGGAAGATTATGGGCCATAACTGGGCAACAGAGTGACCTAAATTAGTGGCAATGCGGCTCTTTTCACACCGATGCTGGATGTAGGCCACACAGAGTCACGCGTGGATGGAACACGTCAAGCGGCGTCTGTCGCCATCCACTTACAAACAACCAAACACTGATGGATAACACTAAAATCCACTGTAAAGTGAGAGATTTGGTTGTGTGCTCAGTCGGGAGCTTGTGAAATACCTGTTTACTGTGCCCCGCTACAGTTTAGTCTTACCAGGATTTCTCCAATATGACATGATAACAACTTTAAAAGTTTTAGAGCGATTGTGGTCACCCTACATAATCTGTCGATCTCTTTGACTTTGATTATTTTTCCACTCTGGCTCCTGCTGTCCAGAATCAGCTTACAGAGAAGCTTCATGTTCTCTTGTGCTTGTTAAGCTCCATATGTAGGTGCACAATATCCCTTCTTTAGTGACCGACTAATGCATGTGTGGAACTAAAATTAAGACCAAAATGCAGACTGCCGGATTGAGCCTTAAGTAATCTGCATTTGCTTATAAAAAGCACTAATTAATTTACAAAGACTGTCCTAATTTCTTCAGGAAATGAAATGAACTAAATGAAATTGGTTAATTTTGGCAGTGAATATTGTTTGGGCCGGCAGTTTAGTGAGAAGAAATAATGTTTTTTTTTTTCATTTCTTATTGCTTAGAGCGAGTTGTTTGCATTTTGATTAAGAATTTTTTTTTGCATTTAAGATGCTAATGTGCCCTTTAGGGCAAGTGGAAAAGCCTAGTCTGTGCCAGTGTTCTGCTTTGTTTAATAACTGCTGCGTCATGCAAATACTGCAAGTAAAATTAGATTTACTAAAGTTAACCTAACCTAACATTACCTAACCTTCTCTTCTTGAAGACGTAAGGGTGAATAGCAAGACACTTGAGAAACATGAATTCATGACTGTCAATTCTCTTGGAAAGATGAGGTAAAAACATGTAATCAATGCTTGTATGTGTGTGTTCTACTGCAGAACTTGGGTTGCACTGTTGAAATTGAAATGAAGCGAGCAAAGGAAAAGAGAAAGAAACATTTATCTCCTAGGATAGTCTCTGTCTATCGCTGTCTTTGCTCGGGCATTGTTGTAGAGGTCGAGACTGGTGACAGGTTCCTGACGTTGTGTGAGTGTTAACCTTTCTCCCTTGTGAAGTCACATGAGTTTTACAAGCCAGAACAGATCATACACACTGGCCTTCAGCACATCAAGGGAGGGGTCAGCTGACCTGCAGAGGAGAGTGGATTGCTGTGCGACAATTGGTAGCAGCTTAGTCCTGCATCCCATGATCAAGCAACATTTATCAAATAGTAGGTCAAAACCCACTTGTTTCAATTACATATTAGGCTGTGGTTTAATTTCAGGCCTTTGTATGATTGATTTGGTGTGCGGGAGTGTAGGGTATGAAAGCTTGCCTGAAGGCAGAGCTTGATCTTTCATTTCTATGCTGAAGAGAATATGTTGATAACAAGGCTGGTAAAAATCAAGCGCGAATATTGCTTTTCCTTTGCTCGGTATTGGGACTGTAGTTTTTAATATTGGTATTGATTACGTGTTGTGTTGACATTAACACGCTGTTCTCAATATTACTATTGTACCTTTCCTTACACTATAAATCGCAGACAATAAAACCTGCTCGACACCCACACTTACCTACACACAATTTCTTCATTTCAGACACCATCTACTTCACTTTGAAGCCAAGAGAGCCAGCTTGCATGAATTACCAAACAATGCACGATAATGGAGCTTGAACAGCGCCTCGGGCATATTTTCAATCTGCTTTGAAAGTGGCGTTGAGTGGGGCGTTATGAGTGGCAGTAGTTCCCTAGGGCACCATGGGAGATGACGGGTCATTTGCCCGGCCAGCGTGTGTGTGATATATTTGTACACTGCAGCAGGGTAGCTGGCTGAGAACTAAGAGGAGGTGGTCGGGAAGTAGAGGGAGCGAGGTGCTTGTTCAGCAGGCAGGAATACAATAGAAACAGAGGGGAGACTTAATCAGACGGGGCAAATAACATTGAAACACGTTCAAATCCACAGGGAGCAGGAGATTTCTTTTCTTTTTTTTTTACCCCACAATGATTTTGTACCACAATAAGGTTGTGTCTGTCATGCTCAGCAATGTTGTGACCGGAGAGTGAAATTGCCAGTTTCATTCTTCCCCTCTGCAGGGAATGCTGTGTGTGGGGCTGCTCGAAAAGAGACAGTTGTCTTCCTTGTAAAAATTCAGTTGTCACAAAGTTGGCAAGAGCACTCAGAGGTGCATGTGTGTGCAGATTCAGGCCTGTAGTATCCAGTGCCGCAGGTGTCCTATATAAACTATAGTTATGTCTACCTCAGTGTTATGTTGAGCAAGACACTGATATATTTATATACACTTCCTTGTCTCCCCTGTCTTCTCTCCTCTTGTCCCCTCTTTGTCTCCAGCATTCCTCTCTCTCACCACTCTTCCTCTCATCTTCCCCCGCTCCTCTCCTTATCGCTCTTCCTCTGTTCTCACATTTCTGTCTTTCCAACACTTTTCCCTCTGTTTTTCTTTCTCCCCATGTCTGTTCTTATCCTCCCCCTCACCTCCGCCTCTCCCTCGGTGCTCTGTCTCATTTCTGTTGCTGTAAAGATACCCCTGTACATTTCCATGCCACAGTTGGAGCTTGACTACTCAATTCAGCTGGACTACCGTCCTTGTCCCAGTGTACAAACACTAGTGGCGAATCGATTTATTGAATGATGTCTGTCCACCTCCGCTCACCTTGGTGGCAATTTGCCCCCTTTCGTCTTGTTAGTATCATATGGTTTTCAGTTTAGCTGGTGGCTATTTGTTAGCATGTCGAGGGCCATTTCAAGTCATCCTACCATGTGTGAACTTTTAAAATATTTAACTTTGTAAGCTAGTACATTGTCCAAAAGATGTTCCCAGAGTTGCCTTTTTTTCCGCTGTGGTCTTATTCTTCTGTGTACCAGCTTCTCTTACTATTTCTGGGTGTAAGCTGAGTATGGGAACTGTGAAGCACGCACAGAGCGCTCGGGTCAGCTCGAGTATGACTCTGGTCCAACTTGCATGTACAGTCAGTTGTATGTTGACTCTTTGAGAAATGTATTCAGTAGCAATTCAGCCACACTAACATGCTTACAAGTATTTTTAAAAGTCTGATTGTATTTGTATTTTTAAAAAGAATATAATGTAAACCCACTCATTGACAAAACACACATATACAGTTGGCTTTTTTTGTTTCTCTTTGTGTCACACACACACTGTTTACACTCATGCCAGCTCGTATTAATTGTGCTGTTTGCCAAGCTGAAAGACAGTTATTGTAATATGAACCAATGAACATGTGCTCCAGGTTGCTGTGTGTTTTGTCTTTTGTTGAACCCCCACGCTCCCTCCTCCCTCTCTGCCCTGTGACTGACTCACAATGGCCGATGTTACTTGTCCTTCTGGACCAACCAGTAGACCTGGCCCTCCTCTTTGGAAGAGCTCCAGATTCGGGC
This sequence comes from Solea senegalensis, assembly GCF_019176455.1. NCBI lineage: Eukaryota > Metazoa > Chordata > Actinopteri > Pleuronectiformes > Soleidae > Solea > Solea senegalensis. The sequence goes on along the minus strand of NC_058024.1, from coordinate 10,230,962 downwards.
TCCAGTCAGACGCCTCTCAAACGGCTTTGACTCTCTGAATGTGAAACAGACATGTTGGACTGTAGAAATACCTGAGTAACAGAAGTTGTTAGACTGGGCCTTCCTGTTTGCTCCTCATCAACATTCTACAATCCAGATGATATTGTATGCTGCATTAGAGCTTTGACTGAAGAAATGTTTAGACAAAACAATTGAAGAAAAGAATTATGGTTGTGAGTGTTGCATGAATTTTCACGCCCAAGTTTCACTGGTTAAATTTTCACATTAACAACGTTTTTTATTTGAGGGGAAACAGCTCTCAAGCCTGTAGACTTTGATATTTGGTTACACAGACATATGAAATCTCTGCCTGGGTGACCTCACTTAGTTTCTACATGGAAAAAATTATTTTGAGATGACCAGTTTTCACCGTTATTCCCAGAATAATTCCCAGCTAAATACTTTGCTACTCAAGCGTCTCATTAAAACTGGATGAAAGTTGTATTGTTGCTTTATAAAGAGGCTTGTTTTGAAGTTACTTAGTCTGTGTTGAAACAGGTCTGGCTGGAGTTACAGTATGTGACTATAGGTGTGTAGGAGGAAAAGTTCTCTTAAAGCTCAACATGCACAAACCGCTCTCCTCTTATCACGTTCTACCTCGCCGGCTATCTAAGAAACTATCGTCAAGTCCTCATCTCACCCGTCCATCACTCCATCCTTTCCATCACCTGTCCCTCGTGTTTCCCCCTCCTCTGCGTTTATTCTTGCATCCTCCCTATCACCTCCTTTTCACAGGAATAGTTTTTGCAATCCTCTCCATCTTGTCTCCTTGTACTGTTTCCTGTGAAGATCTCAGTCTGTAGATAAAGTGAAACCCCAGAGTGTTGCTGCTTTTAGTGTTGCAGTTCTGACTAACTGTTCGTAAATGAGGTATTAGTCACACTCTCATGCCTGTAAGCACACCAGTCTTTGTATCCGTCTCTGTCGCCGTCGATATAGTGAACCGGTGATGCATGCGGTACCATGTGCTGCGCTTCACCGGGATTACAGTATGTAGCTACGAACGGGGACATGACAGGAAATTGTCTGCTCCGTCTCATTCTTATTCTCTCTCCCCTGCGCGCGCACGCACACACACACACACACACACACACACACACACACACACACACACACACACACACACACACACACACACACACACACACACACACACACACACAGTCTGCTGGCTTGTTAATTCACAGGCTTAAAACCGGGCTCCTGAGCTAAAAACAGCCAACTTCCTTTTGTTTCAGCTCCACAACTGTGCGACTGAAGATAATTGGCAGTGGCCTCGCATGACTCACATGTAACGATGCCATTTAAACAAAATGAGTGGTCCTGTCCCACTGAGTTCCTGGACAAGACAGTGTCTTTGTTTAGCCGTCGCAGATCTTGCTGCATAGTGTGATGAGTTTGATCATGTGCATCACTGTGTCTTTTTAATCACTCTACTTTGGTCAGTGGCTCTTGATTTGTAGGCCTTTTTATGTACCTTGTACTGAAAAATACAGCACAATAAACTAGAATGTAGTAGGGCTGAACAATAAATGGTAAGGCACAGTCTAAAACAGTGTCAATAGCAGGTTACCATTGAGTGTTTTTATGTTCCATGCCAATTTGAAAAATGTGAAACAAGTCATGTCCACAAGTTCTCATCCTTGTGCTGGAATATAGAATTCATATTTTGATGTTGTCCAGAGTTAATGCTTCATGACATGTTTGTTATTTATTACACAATGATTACTGAACTTACATTTGACTTTAAAAAAATATAAACAGTGGGCCTGTTTGAAATGTTGGTGACCTGTCTAGGCCTCTGTATAATCCACAGTTAGGGACATTTACATGGATTACCAACAGAATTATCAATGGATCCCCTGCTGATGCATTGAACTTGCATTCCCACAAGCCCAGAGATCTGCATTAACACTGATGTTCTGTGATCCAACTGAGGGGAAAACTCGGGCAAAAGCCACGTGACGCAAAACAAAAGCCTGTCTTAAAGCATTTAGAGCACAATATAAAGCTATGTGGTCACGGCCAATGATTTGGTTACTATTACTCCACAACAGCACACATCCGGAGACAGTATGGCTCATAATGGAGAAAGATGGACGAGGGTGTCATGTGAGTCTGCAGTGAACCAGTGCAGATACACTGTGTGTGGTCATTTAGCAAGCATGTCATGGTTTTTGCCCATGTGTGTTGTCACTATAACAAAGAACTTAATTCATTTGTTTAAAATGGATGATGTAATGGCTGCACATGGTCAGTTTTCTGTCTGTTTTAATGAAAAAATTAACTGCAAACCACATTGAGTAGGATGAGGCACCACAGGACTTCACAGATGTGATGGGATGAGCTAGATTAAGACTCGTGTCAGGTCTTTGAAGTTCTCTGGTTATATGTTGGTTCCTTTCATGATGGAATCTCTATGGGGAAATCAAAAGAATATTTTAGATGTGATGGCATTTCCCTAGAGAGGAAATAAACATTATTCCTGCCAATAGAGAAACTAGTGATATAAGACGAGACCAACACCAGACTGTACTTAAGACTTCTGTTGTGTTGTCATTGTCATTGTGAAGTTATCAAGAATGCGAGTTGCTGTAGATGAATGTCACTAAAAGGTTCTCTATTTTCTCATTAGCAAAGAGACATCATTTGTGTCTATATATTTAAGCATTCCTAAGTGAAGATGAGTATTGCTGCTGATGGTCTACACAAGCCTATTGTTGAAACATCAAGTCCGAAAGGAGCTTCATTTATAGCATCATTAAAACAAAAAGAGACAGTGATTGTATTTAATGACTTTCTCCTTGAAGGGACTTCTCTTCCACCCACTTCCCAACACCACCAGCACTGTCCTCGAATCCTCAGAGAGGATTTATAATGTCAGTCCTCTCTCAGAAGTTTTTACAAAGCCATGCAACACAAGCCCACTCCAGCTCTCTCCGTATCAAGGGTCAATCAAGCTCATAAACGCAGGGTGTGAGGAAGCGAAAGTAGGCGGGAGCTGCAGCTGAGGACAGCAGTGTTCGGTAATAAGCGGTTCCAGGCAGAGCAGAGTGCATTCCTCTATAGTGAACTCAGCGGGTAGAATATAAGCAGCGCTGTGGAGGAGGAATGCACCCGCTTTTTTACAACAGAGAGGTCAGAACACAGTCCTAAAAACATGGATCAGCATAGTAAATGAACATACCTTGGTATTTCATGTGGTAATACGCCAACTTGTTTTAAATCTATGACACAGTAGAATTTGAACATAAGCTTGTCTTAAAAATCTATCTCAAAGCCCTGCTGTATCGTTGAGGTTTTGAGGTCCTGACTGCACAATATGGAGTGGCAAAATATTTTGTTAGTCACTTGACACCCTTCAATTATGCCTTAGATTTATCCACCTGATCCGTCCCCTGACTGAACCTGTCCGCACCTGTGGTTTCATGACAACATCACCAGTACTAACAACTCGGAAAGCTCAAACCACAACTTGATTGGCGCTGTGACCGACTGTTGTAAAACCACAAATGCCGTCTGTGGTTGACCTTCGCTGTGGCTCCTGTTGCTCAGTGTTGATTCAAGTCAAGGGATAACATGTCGATGCATGCCGGGCTCTGTGATTAGGAATAACAATGCCCGGCGAGTTCCTGAAATATCAGTGCAGGTGCAGTATTGTTTTGTGATTTCGGTGTTTTCATTGTCAAACCTGTTGAACGTGAAAATTATAGTGGAGGTTGATATGTTTTGGTTTTGGTTGGTTGTCTTTTTCCTGCTCAAATCAACACCTGGCAGTCATCGGGGGTGTCACTCATTAGGAATGAGTCATTATAGTCTAATGAGTAGATGAGCAGTCGGTGAACTATTATTCTTAGCTACTGTATGTTATTGTGTGGTTGCATTCATGTATGTTTGAGACTCTGTGGTTGCCAAGTAACATTCAAAGGAATAATTCCTCGTAACAGCAGGCTAAGCTTACATAGATGCTATGGAATAGTGTATAGTAGTTTGGTATCGTTATAAAGCCAGTAATCAGACTCACTTATGTGGAGCTGTAATCCCATAATCTACTGATCATGTTACACAAAGTAAAACTTAACTTGTTGACTATATGGACTCAACACAGAGTGTTTTGTTGTCTTTGAATTGGTGTCAATCCTTGAATCCTTTCTCATCTGTGGGGGCTTGCTGTAGCTTATAGTGTACATATATATATATTTTTTTTTCATGTGCAGTGCTGTGTATCCGTGCTCACATTTTCAGCTGCTGAGCTGAGTGTGAGTGGCAAGCATTTCAGTCCTTGTGAAGGCAAGACATGTCTGTGTATCTGTTATTAGAGTGGACTTTGCCAACACCACAGACGGCATGAATGCCATTTTCACATTTGTGTTATTCCCAGTATTAAAAGTCTTGCTGTGAGTCTATGATTGTTAAAAATATTATTACTCTTAGTTGTTGTTTAATATTCAAGTTAAAGTATAATTACTTGAATATTACTTGAATACGGAGCAGTGAAATGGTTAAACGGCCTGTGGTTGCAAGTCATCACCTCCTCTGATCCCACGAACTAACTGTCGTTCTTTTTTAAAGCCGTTTTAAATCATCAAGCATTAGCTTAATGCTACAGACAATAGCGCAAGCTCTGTGTTTGTGTCTTGGCGAGCCAGTGGTGAAATGTTCAAGTGCATCATTACTGCATTACTTTGTCACTTATGAGGCACGTTGACCTACATATCACATACCTCTGCCATCTCTCCCCACACACACAAACACATATACACAGGATTTGTCCTAGAAAGAAAGACCCAGCCACACAAACAGTCAAGAGATTAAGAGTAAACCACTAATCTGATGGGGCTTGATTGTTGCATATATGTGTCTGTGCTTTTTTCTAAAAATGTGGGAAGCTTCTCTGCAGGGCCTGGTACAGCAGTGTATCCCTCCGTCTTAGCAGCTGGAACAACGGCGTTGGTTTACCAGGAATTTCACCCCAGAGAGAAGAATCACAGTGGAGAAAACATGTTCCAGTGCTCATGTTGTGAGCCACAAAAATTCTAATGCTTAAGCAATTTGTATTTTATTTGGGTTCATGTTTTGTTCAGAGTCATAGGAGTTGGAAAGAAGAAGACGATACTCAGTAAAATGTGAGCCATTCGAGCCAAAAACTGTGAGAAAGAATATCGACACAGAGCGGGAGGATTTAGTTAGATGTCAAGATGGAGACAAATCCACTTCTTGTGTTGTTGTAATGGCATGGGCTGCATGTCACCAAAATTCCCCGAGGAGCTCCACCCTGTTTTCACCAGTGGAATCTGCCATTGTTCATAAATCCTTCAAAGCACTGAGGTGACGCTCATAATCCAACAATCGCAAGCTGTTCAGGAAATGTGCAGGCCTTCGTACAGAAGTCGAGCATATTTGTAGCTGTGTAAAGGGAAATTAGATTTATGGAATAAAGTAGAGTGTGTGCACACCTGTCACACAGATTACCTTACACACACACACACAAATATACACGGTATGCATTTGTAGGATGAGGTGAGGAATTCCTCAGAGGTTTGTGTGCAGCTCACTCCCTCTGCATTCCAGTGTGGAGCAGACATGGTGTGATATTGTCAGTGGTCAGACTCAGAGACGTGGTAGGAGTTGGTGTGAGTGTTAACATGACACGCGCACACACACACAGTACTCCTTTCTTTTTCTTGTATTCGACAAATGTGATGTAGCCTCAGAATGCAGGCACACACTGTATTTCTATTGTGGACCAGACACATACAGGCTAATTGCACCAACATGTACATATATATATGTGCTACTAATTTGTGTCTTCAGTCATGTCTACATATAATCTAATTTATCCTACCTGTGTTTTTTTATTATACTGAATGAGGAGTGGATGAATTTGTGTAAGGTAGTGGCCATAGCCTGTCTTGTGTCAGAGAGACAGCTGTCTCGCTCTTTCTCTCGCTCTCGCTCTCTCTCACACGCACACACACTGTGTCTGTTGACACAGCCATGTCAGAGTACCAGGTGTCCTTGCACATAGTGCCACTCAAATGTTCGAGAGTAGATTGTCTGCTAGTTTCTACCTTCGTCCTTGTGCAGGCTACTGATTTAAGCCTCGAAAACAAGAGGGTATATGGGACATCCGTCAGAGAATGACAGACTAACAGTCAGGCAAACAAAAAAAGCCCATTGTGTAAAACCTTTAAATCTGATTTTCATGATTTTCGTAACTGTTTATGCAGGTCTCACATCTCACACTTCAAGTTACTCGGCATCACGTGCATGACACATTGCCTCGCATATACTCTCTCTATGGGCACGACTGTGCTTTCCAAGTAGAGGGTTGAACGGTTGTTCAGATGAACTGTTATTTCTTGAAGAAAGCGTTAGGGACATTCAAGTTTTACTCAACCTACATTTAAGATCCAGTTGTCTTGTATTCAACCGGAACCTAAAAGCGTCCATCTATTGGCACTTTTCCAATACATGATCCTGCCTCACCTCAGCATGGCACGGCTCTGTCCGACAGTCACTGTCACTGAACTGAAATACAGCGGCAGGGGTCACAGGCTTTCCGCAGTGCTGTCGCTAAATATACCAGACTCCTCTGTTAAATATTGAGATTTTAGACATTTCTGTGCTAAATGTTGGAGATTAATGCACATTTTCAGTTCGACGTTTGACTCACTTTGATTCTTGTGATGGACGTCTTGCTCATGCCTCTTCCAGTGACGGCACTCTGACCAATCAGTGGTGTCACATGTGGTATAGGCTCAGCTCACTTTGAACCTCGCCAGAGCAGGTACTAAAAAAACTACTAGGTACTATCGCTAATGGAAAAGCAAAAAACATGCCATGCCAAGGCGAGTCGAGTCGTGCTGGGACCATGTAGTGGAAAAGCAACATTTGAAAATTTAAAAACTACAACTACAACTCGGCATCATATGAAAATGAACCGTTGCTTTTGACATCAGACAGACAGAGAATCCTTGCCTTAATAGAGAGATTTATTTTTTCTGTGACCCTGTATCTCTTGATGCTCTCTTAAAAACAGTCTTCATATTCAATTATTTCATGTTACAGAGCTGAGCAGCTTGTAAAGCATCTGCTGTAAAGACTTTATTCCCAGCTAAATTGTGTGGGCAAAATGAACACAGAACGATCCAAAGACCATGTGCGTGAGGCCAGTGTTTCTACTCTGCGGCTTTTTCTCAGCTCCATCTTGTCAAGGGTAGCCACTAAACAGGTCTAGATCAGATTTTATCACCCCAGCTGGGAAGATAGCTTGAACGTCAGCCCAGCGAGGTGCTTTCAAGACAAGGGGCTCAATTTGTTCCAGTGCCTGTCTTCATGCACAGGCACCCACACACGCACGCACTACTTTTCTACCCTAAAACAAGGCATTTGTTTTGGCAGGCCACCTGCCACAGACAGAGAAAGGGCACCGGCGCTTGTCCTCCACTAAACTGATTTACGTTGGCACTAAAACAGAACTCATAAGGGCTTTTTATGCGCCTCAGGACTTGCCAGTCAGCTTGTTCCCCCGGCCAAGACAGGAAGGAAATGATACAAGATACCACAACATACAATACTGCTTTATTATCCAACCTCTTGGAAATTGGTCTTACCTCCTCTGACATTTGTCTTGGCTCATGTGAAGCCTTTACATATGATATAGGGAAAGTTGTTATTGGCACTAAAATCTTGCTCGCCCAAATGGTGAACATTCTACAACACTAAATGTCTTATTGTCACATTTTTTTCCGTACCGATAAATTGATCATATGAAGTAATGACAGAAAATCCACGTCATTTCTTAGAACAAGTGTTCATGGTTATAACGCCCCAAAGGAGCCTGTTGAATTATGCTGCCTTTAAATGGAATTCTGTGAGATCATGATCACAATGTGGGAAGTCCTATGCACAGTATTGGTGTGTTAGGGTTGAATCATGTGAACACTGCTGCTCGACAACAGGAACATGGACTTAAGTCAGGATGTTGAATTATGGAGCAAAAACTGAGAGAAAGCTGGTCACAACTCATGGACATGAGCTTTTGCAAAATCCTGAGGTCATTCTTCATTCATTCAACATAACCTAATTAAGTGGCAGTGATTCAAAATGGACTTGAATGTATTCCGATAATTTAACAAGTTGGAAAACTCAAATTTCCCAACTTGTGATTGTGACTTTTTTGTGTCCTCGTCTGTCTGTGAGTCTGTCCCACAATTGTCACTCATCCCATTCCATTCCTCTGTCAATTCATCCATCAGTCAGTGTGTTTGGGGGGGATGGTAATCCATTCTTCCCATATGCAGATAGTGGCTGTGAGATTAGGCAGACCCTGGGAGAGGATTACAGCCTCAGGGCTTGGCTTGGCTCCCCTGCTATTTTACCTCCTCTCTAACCATCCTACCCCCCTCTACCAGTCGTATCCGACTGCTTCCTGCCACCTACTCATGCTGTTCAATCCCTCACCCACCCTTCACTCGTCTCCCTTTACTCCCCCGGGTAAATCTCCGATCTTTGGAGCACGTTGGTTGCCGAGAGAAGAGGTGGAGGACAGATTACATTAGAGACCTATTTAGCTTTATGTGTTTGTTTTGATGATTGTTTGTTGATGTGTTTATGTGTATATAGTATACAATTGAAGAGGAGAGTGAGTGTTGCAGATGTGTGTAGGATGAAGTGGCCCAGTATGACTCTTTAAACCATATTGCTTTCAGTAACTGCTGTGATAACGCTATGGTTGGCTGACAATAATTGACTTTGTGCTTATGTATGAGAGCGTGTCTTGAGAATTACAATTAATTTTCAGAGCCCTTTATGTGCTCACACATACTCCCCTCATCTCCCCGACTATGTTTTCCCTCTGTTTAAAATTCCTTGATCCACCCTCTCTCCTCTTCCTCCTGCCCCAGATGTGACCCACATGTTGTGATGCGGTGCAGAGGGTAGGGAATTTGTCTGAGTGCTGCTCCTCTTCCCTCCTCATCATCATCCCTCTCGCCACCTTCTCCTCCTGTTTCTCCCCTCCAGTGGAGAGTGCTGTAATTGATATGCCACCGGCAATAAATCAGCACAGCTCTGGGCTCCGAGCAGCGAGCATTGTCTAAAGGGACGGCCTTAGCTGCTGTAGAGGAAAGTGGTTGTGGGATAGTTGTGCCTGGCTACTCACAAAAGTCGCCACCCACTCATGACTTTTTGGGATTTTCTGAAAATTCCTTACAGTATTCAGAAAGCCCACCGACATCTCTTCACAGGGTTTTACCGACAAACCAAATATCCACAAGTATACTTTTTTTACTACCTCCCTTCAGTCTCTCATTCACGTTCCTACTCTCCATGCCCATAGGGATGTGGTACAGGCCTGTCAGTTGATAGGGTGTCGTCATATCAAATCCAATCAATGTGGCCCCTTCCAGCCCGTCCTCTCTAGTGCTTTTCCCTCATGTGATAAAGGCCTTGGTACAGAGATAGGGTGCTACGACTCCCAAAGCCATAGACACGCTCCAGCCCTAAATGATTGACATGTTTTACCTCGATGGTGTGAGATATGGCTCGTAACCTTGTTCCAGCGCTCCTTCCACCATCCGACTTTAATTCTGGAGAAAATTAAATAGGGATTTGGAGGTATGAGGAGGTGTAGAGAGAAATGGTAGAAATTTGGAAAAAAAAGGGGTTAGTGTGTGTAAATCCTCTTTCACACTTAAATTAGCAGTTATACATGGGAATTTTGGAATTAGATGAACCAAAAAAATATAGCAGACCAGCAAAAAAAGCAGTGTGAAAGGCCTAGTCATTTGACATGGAAGCGAATGCTGATTTAATATAATCCTACTGGTCAAAAACACTTTTAAACCTGGAATTTGACTTTTTTTTTCCCTTTAAACCATTGATTCACTATCATCAACAGTTGAGCAAGTGATTGAAAAAGAGGGAGTTAGACTCTTTTGTCTCTCCCGATTTATCTCCTGTATTTTATTCTTATATTTCAGTGTTGCCATTATGCTTGCGTGTTAAAGTCATAGTCTTATTAATGGGATAGACAGCAAGCAGCTGGTTGTCCATTGATAATCTTGTATGTCAAGCAGTGAATCACTTTAATAAAGAGAGAAATTACAAGAACAACTCTTTCAGGTTTTCTTTCTCAATCATTTAGAATCTGCTCCCTCACTCACTCTGCCTCATTGTATTTTTTCCTACACTTGAAAATGACAAAAGAAAATGGAGCAGCCGGCCTTCCTACGCATTGCTGTGCTTTGAATCGACATCTGCTCTTGATGTGCTGCACAACTGTACCGTTGAGCTGGAATTTTCTTCTTCATAGGCTGGCTAGTCACTTTATCGAGGCCACCATCAAATCGTTTTAATCTCACGGTAGATGGTGTCTTTATATCTGATGCAACTCAGTCCCTTCTGTCTGCAGTGACTCTGCCGAGCTGTCTAGATCCACGGTGCTCCCCTGGTGTTTGATTTAAGCGCAGGTATGGTCCTGATTAAAATGCAGCAGAAATGCTGCATTTTGTTTGGCTCCTGCTGCGCCTCAGTCACTTTCTGGTTTCCTCAGTATGTCTTTCTGTCCATGCAGTGTCTGCTTCACTGTCCTTCTTTCACCTGTTTTTCCGACTCTGTCTTTCTCCCTCATCTTGTTTTCCTCACTCTCCAGCACACTCCCAGGTTTTCATTTGTGGAAATTGGTTGACACAACCTCTCCCTGAACCTGGCCAGCTTTGTCACAGCTGAGCTGTGGTTTGCTATTTCATGAATGTCACCACTGCTATTCCTCTTCTCTCCTATTTTGTTGCAGCAGGGACTCAAATTTATGAAAAATTCAATGACTCCTCTTACTGGAGGTTTTAATTTTCTCAGTGCATTTCCCCTCTAGTCCAGTTCTCACAGTCTATCACATGCATGCCTCTGTACCTCTGCTTCTCAGCTTTTCTGATATGGTGTGGTCATAAAACACCCTTTGCGTTGGCACTTTGATTGTCAAGGTGAAATTGAAGCGTGCACGTCCCAGGGAGAGATGCATCGTGTTGTTTTATAATCGTCATTTACAGGAGAACTAATGTCTCAATATTACCCGAACATGATTGGCCTGTCAAGTAGCAGCATGCACCCCAGAAACCCCGTTTGCTGTTATTGTGTTGTCATTGAAGAATGCCCCGAAGGAGCAAATACTCTTGTAAGGCTGTATTCACCTCTCCGATGGGTTGATTGGTTGCTGTTGTCCAACAACATTTAATTCTGTGAGAAATGTTGGCATCTAACAACAACAGCAACAATAAGACGACATCTAATATTCTGATCCCATGACACAAACACCCAGACACATGAGAATTGAACCTCAATACCCCAACCTACTGCCACTGCTGCAGGTGGTGCAGTCTCCTCAGACAAGTGAAATCTGTCCTGATTTTACACAGTATAAATTGTGAGCATAGCTCCTTGACTGGAAGCAGAGGATGATGGGTAACCCACTATGTTGTCACAGTAGCCCGGTGCTTGAATTCAGCTGCTGGAACTGCAGGTGTAATTGCAAAAAGGAGTTTCTGGATTGTGTTGATACTTTTCAAACCATTTCAGGAAAATGTCTGTGCAGACGCAGCTATAAATTGCTTGCCGCTGATGTAACAGGGTCCACTGGCACCTTTTTCAAACACATGCCTTCTTCATAGCCAACATACTGATGAAGAAAGTTATGAAATATTAAAGAGTTCAGTGTTATGGGTCTATAACTCACTGCAGCAAGACCATTATATGAACACGGCCTTTCATAATCGGTCTTTTCCTCCCCTGTTATCTTCACTCATAATTAAAAGCTGACACACTTTTGCCTCCCAGATTTAATTTGTTATCATTTTTCACCCGGGCTCCTCGAGTTTTCTTTGCAATTTGTGATGCCTAATGTATCGGAAATGTTCCTCAGACCCTCATCTTGTTTTTTTATGTTTTGCTTCCAGGGCTCCCTCCTCACACCTCTATGGATGATGTACCCAAAGACAGCTTGCAAGTCTAAAAGAAGGGCAGCACATCAGTAGTTTTGTTCCCCTTCCCTTATCCCTCTCTCTCCCCCATATTATTCTCCCTTATACCTTGACAATAACGCAGAAGAGAAAGGTGAACCTGACTTGGTACTTGGTACCAGGGACTCCTCCTCCTCTCTTCTACCCATTCCCCTAAGCCTTGCCTCCTGACAGCCCGGAAATGTGTCCCCTAGCTGGCCGGGGGAACTTGTTTCTCCTCTTGGGGCTTTTGCTTATGACAAGCTCATCCTTATGTGGCAGCCAACCTCCGCCCTTCAAACGATTTACCCCTTCTGAGTGGGGGCTCACACATCTGGCCATACACAACAAAACTGGAGAGGTCTATGTGGGAGCTATCAATTGGATTTTCAAACTGTCAAGCAACCTGACCAAACTGCGCAACCACATGACTGGCCCAGTTGTGGACAATGAGAAGTGCTATCCCCCGCCCAGTGTCCAGTCCTGCCCACACGACTTGGCCCAAACTCCCAATGTGAATAAACTTCTTCTTATAGACTACGCACAGAACCGCCTCATTGCCTGTGGAAGCACCTCACAGGGCATCTGTCAATTCCTTCGTCTAGATGATCTTTTTAAGCTCGGTGAGCCACACCATCGCAAGGAGCACTACCTCTCCAGTGTGGCAGAGTCTGGTACCATGTCTGGGGTGATCATAAGCTCTCCCCACAGTCCAACAAGCAAGCTATTTATTGGAACCCCCATTGATGGCAAGTCTGAATACTTTCCAACACTGTCCAGCCGCAAGCTGATGGAGAATGAAGAAAATGCCGACATGTTCAGCTTTGTCTATCAAGATGAATTTGTCTCTTCTCAGCTGAAGATCCCCTCAGACACGCTGTCCAAGTTCCCTGCGTTTGACATCTACTATGTGTACAGCTTCAGCAGTGAACAGTTTGTCTATTATCTGACGATGCAGCTGGATACCCAACTGACTTCCCCGGATGCCAGCGGAGAGCAGTTCTTCACCTCCAAGATTGTCCGCCTCTGCGTTGATGACCCTAAATTTTACTCCTACGTTGAGTTCCCCATTGGTTGCACGAAAGATGGAGTTGAGTACCGCCTGGTGCAGGACGCCTTCCTGGCTCGGCCAGGTCGGCAGCTGGCAAACTCTCTGGGGATCTCTGAGAACGAAGACATCCTCTTCACAGTCTTCTCTCAGGGTCAGAAGAATCGGGCCAAACCACCCAAAGAGTCAGCTTTGTGCCTCTTCACCCTGAGGAGGATAAAAGAGAAGATTAAAGAAAGGATTCAGTCCTGCTACAAGGGAGATGGCAAACTTTCCTTACCCTGGCTGCTCAACAAGGAGCTTGCCTGCATCAACTCGGTAAGTGTAAACCTTTATCTGTGCTTTCTGTTTTCTTCTTCTTTGTCTTAAGAGTGAATTGCTTCATTTAATCAGTGAAAGCCTCTACTTTGTTACAGACTTAAACAAAGCTAAAATATACAAAATTTGAATGTAAAAACGAGACCATGAGGAGAATTGTATTGAATTGTATTCACTATAGACACTATAAGGTCATATTTCACATCACATCTTCTAAAATAAGCTGTCACTCACACTGTCGTGGTCAAAGCAGAGTCACGGATGCTCAACACCAGACTAATGTCAGGCAGGAAGTAGTCATGTCAGTCAACATTTCTGTTAAACATGAGGATTGACTCACTGTGACTGTGACAAGCCAAGTTTAAATTAACAGCTCGTTCTCTCACTTGTGGATGCTCACAGGCTAAATGGCTAGCTCCCGAGCCAACTGTTGCAGTGGGTAGCAGTTGGACTGATGTCACTGTGACTAATAAACTTATACACACATCTAGTAGAACATTATTTAAGACGAGCATTGACGGGATTAAGTGTGTGTCCCTGAAATTGTCCCATTTCTCCACTCGACTTTTGTTTTCACTGCACACCTGCTAATTGAACACGGACCCTACCCATGCTACATCCATTCACACGGACCCCTGCTACACACCTGCAGTGATTAACAAATACAAAATGTGGGAAGCCCTCCTTTTCCATTCCTCCCGCTGTCTTCTTTCGCCTTTCTAACTACACATCCTCTTTATCCTTACAGCTTTGTGGTGCTTTGATTTAGTCAGACAGAGGACATCATTAGCCCGGTCTCCTGGATTTGTGCGATGTCACTCACATGCACACATTTACAAAACCTGTGAGATCCCGAGGAAACGCACGAGCTGTAGAGTTAGTTTTCACTAATGATTAACTATGCGTGGCCCTGCATGCATTACAGAGGAATTTACTCGCGCAGACACACACATACATGCAGATTTGAAAGCACTTCCCACACAGAGTCTCTATATTTAACACGGCCGACAGTCTTTATTTTCTCTGACCTTCATTCTTTATTCGTCTGCCTTCCTCTGCTCACCCACTCTCTTTAGGCCGCATCTCGACGAATCTCGCTGGGGTATATTTTTGTTTCATCTATTAGTGTTAAGTGCGCCTCACTTTTAGCTGACCACCTGTCTCTGCACACCCATTCTCCATTCTGTGTGCTCTTTAAAACCACCCATCCGTTGCCTCCATCTTACTCTTCTCTTAAGATAGCTTAATTAAAAGACCAGTTTTAAAGTGTTTTCTTTAAATGTCAGTGCACACCATTTTTACTGGCAGATGTCTTCACTGCGCACACACACACAGAAACCATTCACCCTTTGCTGAGTCTAATGGACTGGGATGCTTTGTTAAAACAGCACGCTTTTTCTGTGTAAGTCTTTTATTAGCTTGGGCGCACAGGTGTGTTTTGTATGGTAGCGCACGTGATGTGAATGACCTGGCCTAGTCTACTCTCGCCTCCTTTTCTTCTCTCTCTCTCTTGGTCATCATCTGTAGATGTAGTCTCTTTCCAATTTTGTGCTTGTCTTCATTCTTTCTGGGGCCCTTTTTTTTTTCCATTGGACCCGTTACACAGACAATAGCCCTGAGGCAAAAAACAAGCTATCTCATTTATTTCAATTAGACCTTTGCCCTGGTGCAACAGGAGCTATAGTGTGTTATCACAGGTTAGTAGGACAAAGAAAGTGCAGTGCGACATTCTTTCTTACTACATGTCACATTGAGACTGTTGTTGCATTGTGCTCAACTCCTCCACAATTATCTGGTGGAGCAAATGATTTCTGTCGTGATACATTGCAGTAGTAGTGTTGTAATCGCTGACCTCAAAGGAGACTAAACAATTGTAGCGCGTGTTAAAAGTGGAGTGGAGTGTGTTGGCTTTTGATAAGACTTGACTTCCTGCTTTATATCGCATCGGAAGGTCTTTGCACATCAATGGCTACAAGAATCTCACAACCATATTTGTGAATTATTCTATGATGAATTTTGACATACTCTCACTATTGACATCAAGCATGATGAGATTTAGCAAATAAGGACATTCCTGGGAAGAAACAGGCTGAATCTGCACCTGGTTATGTCAGTTTATGGAATAAAAGGCAAAAGAAAAGTACCAGAGGAGAGCACAGTTACCAGTTTGTGCCACATCCTTCACATTCACCAATATGCCAATCATTCTTGCACCCATTATTCATTTATTTATCTCATTCAGTCCCACTGCCATGGATACTGATTAGGTTAACTTTTGCTGGCATTTCTTACCACCACTCAGAAGTGCTGTCCCATGTACGCTGTCATCAGTGACGATGTAGTTGCTACAGAGATGAGGTGATTAGCTGACCCCACGACAGCAGTGAGGCTGGGAGGGGTCGGCCTCAGGTTAATGACGTCTGCCACGTTTGTCCTTAAGCACTGACCTCATGTCAGCTGCTCATCTCTGACCTTAACCCCAGTCACTGGTCCGAGTAACCTCCAAACTGACCTTAAATCTGACCCCACATTTTTTTTCCAGTATGAGCAAGTGTAGAGAAATATAGAAAGGCTGCAGAATAGCAACAACAAAGCTTTTAAGATATAAACCTGCATTTCATGCCAGTAAGGAGGGCACTGCATTGACCTCCCATTCTTACGAATGATAAAATCAATAAGTAATAAATGTCACAATCCAAGCAGAGTGGGAAATACTGTTTAAATCCCTTCACTAATCGCTGTCAGAGAAATGATGATAGCTGAATGAAGAGTCCTTAATTGGAAATACACACGGGCCTTTATGTCAGAGATGGCACTGCACCATGTCTGTGTATATACTGATACTTATATCAGTCAGTACAGTTGTTTTAAACATCTTTTACACTACCACGGTGTTAATGACATGTTTAAAAACATTATTCCCCAACTGCACACACATTCTGCTTCTATAAAGTAAAAAATAAAACCGCCTACACCTTTGCAGGCTGCATTTATTGAAGTATTTATATGAAATTTTGTGATTTTAGATTGTGTCTGATTTTGTGCTTATCTTTTTCCAATATCTCACCCTGTCATTTTGACCAGTGTCACACTGATGGCAATACAGAGAATCATATTTGCCATGACCATAACAGTTATTACTGGCTATGATGCTATTATCGAGTGAAACAACTTGTGCTTTATTTTGAGTTCATACCATAATACCTAAGTTATAGTCCAGATAATAGTTCGACCATAATCAAGTAAGGACTATATATCCCCAACTCTACTTCTACAGATGATCCAGGTATATGATCCATATCTCTCTCTAGCCTCCTCCCACTAATGTCCCCAGCCACTCCAGGAATTCAAATGGCCTTTTTCTCCAACCTCTAGGCTACAAATTCATTAATGCCTACCTCAACTACATTTGACTGAGCATCGTGGGAAAAGCCTTGTGATGTGGGAGTAAGGGTGAATACATTTAGGTTGACCCTGCCACAGAGTGGGGGAGAGGGCAGGGTAGAGGGAGGCTGCGAGTCCCAGACAGCTGTTAGCCACATAGCAATGATGGATGACCGTGCGCTCTGTTAGCTCCCAGTGTGAAGTTCATATTTGTGCTGATCATAATTTCTCGCCTCTGGCCATCATTAGGATGTTCATGGCCACAGAGAGACAGTGGCTGCACTGTTGTAAATGCAAATGTTTGGCGATATTATAAGGTGGAGACACAAGGGCCACACACGCAGTACTGACAATTTACTGTCACTGTGTTATCAACACGTGCAATATACAGTAAATATCAAAAAGATATGCAAATACTGCATGTACTGGAATACATGTAGATTAGTCCTCCTTGATAGTTTTGTTTGGCCAAGAACTGACCATAAATGTTGATGATTGTTTATTGTTTAGTACGGCACCCTAACTCATTTTACTCATTCTAATTAAATCTCTTATTCATAAGACATTACCAGCTTACTCTAAGTACTTGGTGGTCAAAGAAACAAGAAGACGACTGCTCAGAATAGAGCCGTTATAGTTGAGCTATTTTCAAAGTTGCACCACAGCTCGGTGTTACACTAATACCGAATATGACGTGACGTTGTGTGTGATTGTGGCGAGGGTCGTGTTCTCAGCCCTAGATTGGACATTTGCAGTTGAATTTAAACATATGTAACCAGTAATCTAATTATTTGAGCACTTCAGGAAGTATGGGATGTTTTTGTTGTTTTGAAGTTGGCACCAAGATGTTCAGGTTGTTCCATAAAAGCCCTTACTCGGAATGGAAATAAATTCCAAAACGTCTGCATTAGATAACCAGCATATACTTTGAATATTTGTGTATTTATCACAAGTCATACCGTTATCCCATGTTTTTAAACGTAGACAAAACACCAGGCCTCACTGCAGAACTGTTACCTGCCTATTTTTGTCTGCTGTGAATTGTATTTGCGACCGTGTTATTGTTTGTGTGTCTCTTTTTTTGTGTCCCTGAGCTTTATTAATGAGCCCATGACCTTCTCTATGGTTTGAGAGTGGATCAATACAAACTATCTCCACACACAGAGGGAGGGAGGGAGATGGAGAGACACGGTTGCTTAGTTAAGGTGGACCGAGAGGGAGAAGAATACAGAAAAAAAAGAGAGAGACAAAGTGAGGAATGTTGTGAAAAATAGGGAGAGAACAAGAGAGAGGAATGTAGCGCAGCAAAACAAAGGTTTAACAAGTTAAAAGAGTGAGAGGGAATGTGGGTGGGTATAAAAATGAGAGAACAAGGAAGCTACAGGAGAAAGTAAGGCAGTATGAAGGATGGTGTTTATCGGATGAAAGAGATGAAGTGAGCGTGAAAATAACGCAGCAAGCCAAGAAGCATGCTTTAAGGGTAAAAGGATGAAGAAAACAAAGCACAAATGCTGTAGACTTGATTGCCTTTTGATAACATGTTCATGAAAACTGTAATTTTTATTTATTTGGAGGTAATCAAGCCTTGTTTGTTTAGGCCTCTGCAATATTCATGCATTAGTCACCGGAAACACCTGAACACTGTAGGGATCTTAAGACTCATCAACTCATTGTTTCCCACCTTCTCTATACGATTAGAATGGCAAATGATCTGACCCAATTGAATAATTGTAGATATAAAGAATGCAAGAAGAGTAAATTTGACTTTTCTGACTATTTTTGCTGCCAGTTGTGTCACACCTAACATAAATTTCAATAGGTAAAGTAGACATTTTGATGAGGTTTGTTTGACAAATTAATGGAAATGTCATCTTATGCCTGGTTTATCAAGTTAATCTCAATCAAAGGCTAAAGCGTTCTGGATTGACTGCACTAACTGAATCTTTATTTGTGGAATTAAAACAGGAAACAAGGAAAAAGAACGTCAATTTGTCATTATCACTTTGTGGTATTGTGTTTAATGCTCGTAATAGTAATAGCTGGCTTACTTTGACTTAGATGTGACGTCACTGTTGGGTCGTGAGTGATGATGGTTCGAATTCTGATTTGATAAAATGGTGCGTTGAGGCCTAGGAAGAGGGAGAGAGAATGGAAAAACAGCCGAGGGGAGAACTGCAAGCCGTGTTCAGCCAGAGTCTCCTCAGAGGAGAGGCCCTGATTCACAGATAGTGAAAAAGAGGAGGGCGCGAGGAAGAGTGATGGCCTCAGAAATCTTTTTGCTGCCACTGCCAAGAACAGCAACTGACGGAAAAGGGGGGATAGAATTAGAGGGAGGAGAGGAGAGGATGATTGAACGCCGGCTGCTGCACAAATAATATCGGTGTCCGTCACCTGGTCACCACACTGTCCTCTTCTGCACAGAGCCTCTCTGTCATGTCAACTCTCTCCCTCTGTGTGCAGATGGAGAAACACAGCAGAACTCCTGTGTTGTTGTGTTGTGTTGCGTTGTCAAACAAAATGAATCCCTGCATTTAAAAGAATGTATTTTAGTTTAAGGTTTCGGTCAGGAGTCACTTTGCTCAGTATACTTTCTTACTCACTTAATGCGCTACATTAATTGGAGATGTCCAACAGTTTTCTGGCGATGATAACAACATTAACCTCTTTAGGGGGACGACTCAGCAGCTGCTCAGCAGCTTTGGTGTTGCGTTGATTGAAACACTTAATCACACTAAATCGACCACCGTCGCCTACGTATGCAGCCTGGTTCATTTACAATGTAAACCAAATAAAGGTAACAAAAGATGCCATGGGTGTATGGTGGGACAGTGGCTGGCATTGTTGCCTCACAGCAAGAAGGTGGTCCTTACCACGTGTAGATTGTAGTCGATTTGTCTCTGTATGTTGGTCCTGCGACGGACTGGTGACATGTCCATGGTGTACCTCGCCTTTCACCCTCACATGGAGGATAAAGCAGTAGAAAATGAATGACTTCCTCTTAAACTGCCCAAAGATGAACGATTGACTGAATTACAGGGCAACATAAATACCACACAAACAAGCAAAGAAATAAATTGTGTTTTCATGACCGTCAATTTTAACGACATACCTTTCTCTATGGAAATGATAGAAAACGCTGCAGGAATCTGTTTTCACAACAGCTGCTGATTATAACATCTGGTTGAAAGTTTTAGTTCCAGAGCTCATCTAAATATCAAAGATATCAGGGGAAAGAAAGAAAACTATAGGAAAACTTGATGGCAGCATTGATTGTCCTCATTGGAAATGACATCGTCTCTTCATGGGAGTCTTTATTTGACCCCAAGACTTTTCAAAA
Source organism: Solea senegalensis (assembly GCF_019176455.1). Taxonomy (NCBI): domain Eukaryota; kingdom Metazoa; phylum Chordata; class Actinopteri; order Pleuronectiformes; family Soleidae; genus Solea; species Solea senegalensis. The sequence goes on along the minus strand of NC_058024.1, from coordinate 10,210,840 downwards.
TGCCAAGCTGCTTTTCTTATAATCAGATTGATGAAGAGGTTTTGAACTTTTGTCACAAGCCAATCAATCAGGGAATCAGTCAAAAGCAAAAGTGAGCATTCATCATCTGACGGTGCATAGGCCAGCTGTTGTGTAGCCAGCAGTGTCAAAGGTGTGATTTGAACCTGAAATCAATACAAGAATATGTAATGATTTTCTTAAGAAACGGTTACAGACATGTTTCTGCTTTGCTCGTTATAGATGCTCGGAAATTAGTCAGAAATATTATGTTAACGGAACAGAAGGCATCATTGCTGTTTTAGTGTTTCACAACTTCTCAGCGTGTAATGAGCCCATCTTGAGAAAGCCGAGCAGATTTTTTCAGTTGTTAAAGGAGACACAAGGTGGAAACTGTTTGGAGGCTCCTAACCTTATTAAATCAATCCTTATGAATATCATCTAATGAATTGAACTCACTTGTGGTCTTTGTAAAACACATTGCTAGTTCTGTGGACCTAATCTAAAAGGATGTGCCAGCAAATGTGTTTAAGTAATTACTGTAGACCTGATTAACTGAGCCAGAGTTAATGAGTGCAGATAATTGACAGTCTAAATGAATTGAGCTAGGAGACACCAATTTGATGACTTGTCTTAAATGTTTTTTCTTTTACCAGTGGGTCGTGTTATTTAATTTGATGTAAGATTAGGATTTTGTTATAGTTTGTAAAAATAGAAGTTAATAGAGCTCTGTTACATTGCCCGTGTCTGAGAGGAAGAGAGAGCTTATGCTTATATGTGAGCGAACAATATCATGTCCATTCCGAGCACATGATTTGCTCTCATCCCATTATTTAAGAACAATAGAAAACCTTTTGGAGAACACCCCATGTAGACCGTGCATTAGCTGCTTAATTCTCTCGCTCTTTCTTTGCCTGACCTTTTCTCTTTCTCTCTGAGGAGTGTTTAGCTCAGCAAATTCCCATCTCGAGCACCACTCTAATGATACTAATTGTCAGTGTAATTATGTATTGATCTGCACCGTGTGTGTGGGTCGCGTGTTGCATACATCATTGTTGGGCATCATCAAAAAACATGGGGCAGTGGTGGTGTGCTAGTCTTGTGCATGTTAGTAGTCGTAAGTTAAGGTTAATATCATTTTTGTCCATGTAGTTTATGTTTGTTATTATTATTTAAAGCTATACTGTGCAGCTTTTTGGTGTAAATAAATGTGCTTTACATTTAGATCGTTGTCATATGAGTTCTGAGGTCTGTGGTGACACAGAGTGACGCATTTTACATCTGGTGGAGGGAAAGCGGAAGCATAGTGAAGTGAGCCAGCAGCAAATGTTGAACGATGACTTTTGGTAAAGGAAATAACCCTGGTTCTCTGACACATGTTAGATACTGAAACAAGTAAGAAAGAGAAAGGTTGGAACGTGGACTGAGAGTCGTCCGTTCACAATGCTCTGCAGGTTCTGTGGTCGGTCTGCGACACAAGCAGTGTTTTGTTGACAGACGTTACACTGGAGCTTCAAGATGTTAAGCTGAATCAAAAATAAAAAGCAAATGATCATGATTAGTGTTAAACATGGAACGAACAGTGATACAAGGTCAATTATTTCTCTCAGAATAAAGTTATTTCAGATACAGTGATGAGTTCTTGTTTTTGGTGAAAGGGTACCACCAAATTTGTCCATGTCTGTACTTATTCACTCTCTTTTTGTAGATATCTTTTGTTGAAACCCTTTAAAACTGCTGACTCGCTCTGCCACAGCTGGTCACTGAGCAGCTACTGTACATCAGAACAGCTGATGGTTAAGTAACTGGTTAAAGGGAGTTGTTGATGGAAAGAGGAAGTGTGTGGTTCTTCTGCTTGTCACAGCTGATGTTTGTTTTTGAACTGATAATCACAGGACTGAAACGAACACAAAGTGACTGCCACTTTGTATTCGTTTCCCCCTCTTCACGTACTGTATGTCATACAGTACATACAGTATGTACTGGTTCTCTCTCCCATTCAATCAAACTGCAGCAAAAACATGCAATGACAGCTTTTGGACGCAGTTCTCAGAATGAGTGCCAACTCCTCGAGGTTTTCACTGTCTGTCTGGAGTAAGTTCAACATAGAAATGTCTATCATGCAAACACATGGATTTGTGTGACCTCTTTTTCAAAATGAATAATGAGTGAGGATCAAGTAGTCAATTCAAGAAAACAGTTTGGGGGGAAAAAGATTCCTTGTTGCAACAAGTAGACATCTGCTAGGTTGTTTTCTGAGATTTGCATCAACTCTTTTGGCCCGATAATTGAACGGTTGAAAATAAGGCGTCATCCTTTTTGCTCCCTTTGAAACAAAATCAGTTAAACACACTCCAGTGAGCCAGTGTGGTGGTGAGTCACGACATTGGAAAAAAAGGGGAGTTTTTGTGTTGGTTCGACTAAAACTAAAAAACTACTAAAACTGAACTTTTATAATACATCCAAACATGTTAGCCTGACTGAAATTGTAATAAATTAAATTTCTCATAACACACTAGCACGTCCAGATAGTGTGAGTGGGAGTCAAGCTACTACTGCGTATATATTGTATATGGAAGATGTCAATAAACAGAAATCCCGGTTAGTACATGTTTTGGACTGACAAGATGACAGATTTTATGCTTCAAGAATTTTATATTTTTAAGTTAATGGATGGTAGGAAGACTTAGAATGGGGCTCGACAACTGGTGATTGCCTAATACAGGGCTCTCAAACTCAAATGACCTGGGGGGCCACTGGGCATTCAGTCTGGTCTGTTGGGGGCCAGTCAAGTGAAAAAAAGCGAGTGTTATTATAGCACAATAACAATATTAGTGATGATATTTCACAGAATTTCAAATTAAAAACCAATGTTTTTAATTTTAATTAACATACAGAAGTCATTATAAATTGATATCATGTGGCCGGCCAAATTAAATCCACGCGAGGGCCACGTCTGGCCAGAGGGCCGTGAGTTTGAGACCTCTGGTGTAACACTAACAAGAGGGTGCATAGTGCTTGTATAGTGGGGCAAGGACAGTAGTGGTTGTTGCTTGACTCAAGTGTCTCAGTGTGTTACTTATATACTGGAGTAGAATTCATTGGATGTGAGTCTTTTGTTAAAAGAGGCTATTTTAAAACGGTGTGTTTCTGTATGTGTATTTCTTCTGGTTTCTGTCTATTTCCTGCACGTTTTTAACCTTCTCTGTAATAAATGTCTTAATGGGGGTTAATATTTGGTCTTAGTTAATTGGCTTTTAAACGTCTCCTTTTGCTTTTAAAGGAAATGAAAGTAGGCCATTGGTGTTGATCAAATAATCTTGACTTTCAACTGCAAAACTCATTGTCAAGTCCTGATTTATTGGAGTAGGTCACTGAAAAATTGGCTGTCAAACTCACCATGACTTCAGTGACTGAGCACACATGCACGACTGCTGCTGCACGACTGCTGCTTGTGTTCACCTGAACAAAACTCAGCATGAAGGCCTCTGCTGAGATCTCTTGGTAATTTATGAGCTGCCCTCTCCTAGCTTCCCCTAACTCCACTGACATCCAGGAACATGCATGCATAGCTAATGTCATGTTTAAATCACCAGCATCTGCCAACACAACCTTAGCTCTGTGTGTGTGTGTGTGCGTGTGCGTGTGTGTGCGTGTGTGTGTATTTGTTTTTGTGTGTGAGAGAAAGCGACAGAGGACCAGCGTCTGTGGTTGTTGTTATTTTATTTTATTTATTTCTCACCGTCCACATCACTTTCACTTCTCCCCTGCCCCCTTCAAACATGCATGCACACACTGACTCAAATAGAAATAGGCTCTTTTGTGCACATGCAATGTGTTCCCAGTAAAAGTAAACCACAAAACATGTTGTGAAATCTGTAGTAAGGAATGAAGTATGTGCCTTTTTGTGTGATAAAGCGTCTAATATGTAATATCTAATATCTAATTGCTAATTGATATTGTGAATCAACTTGAAATGTAATATCTTCAGTCAAACTTTGGTTGAATATTCATCGTGTGATAGATTTAAAGCATGATGAAGCATGACACCAGAAGTTAAAGATATCAATTGTTTCCAATGTGGAAATGTTTACATGTTATGAATTTACATAAAACAACAGTAGAAAACAGGAAAAAAATAAATGGCTTTGCGATTTACTAATTGCCTCATTTTAAATTGTGATTCTGATTTGAAAACAAAAAGCTTTTAAAGAAGCTGATGACTGGTGTTGTGAGAACGGCCTTGTTATTTGTTCTTTCTCTGACACACACACGCACACTCACGCGTGCTCTAACACACATGAGCACACACGCTGATGAATTGCGGGCTTGTCTTGAAAGCGTGCTGTCAGCATTTACACCAGCCACCATTCCTCCCTGTCTTTTCTGTGCTCTCCACTCCTTTCCTGTTTTCCCCCATAATGAAAATATTTTGTATTTTCTCTGTGTAAATGTGTTCTCATCCAGAAACATAGCACTTCTTATTGCAACATGTTTTCCAGGCTGTTAAACGCTCACTAAATGAATGTGTTTTTGTGTTTGCGGTGCATGTTTTCCTGTGGCCTTAATAGCCATAATTCACAGAAGTTTATTCAGTCAACAACACCATGTATGTTCTCCTATATAAGCTTCTGTTGTATTCTGCTGTTGTTATAAACTTCACTGAATGGAGGTGACTATTGACGACTTGCACTTCAGGTTGATGTAATGTGTGCCCGGACATATTTTCCTGACTCCATGTATAGTATATTTCATCATTTTGGCAGTGTGAAGTGGATGAAGTGGCTCAGGCAGGACACTACAGAGCATGTGATCTTGAGCTGTTTAAAGGGACCACAGTGAGGTTCTATACTGTATTATCATGTTTCCATCATGGCACAGTGTGGTTTGGTATCGTATGGTACAGTTTGGAATGCTAAAGCCCTGGGTCAGGCTTGTGTTTCGAAAGAGACCTTAACTTGTAAGGTGGAATGTGGGTAGTGCCCGTTGGCCACGTAGCAAACGTCAGACAACAATGGAGGACGTCCAGCAGCTCTTTTGTTCTGCTCGGTTTGTGGCCGTTTGTCTCAGCAAGATGTCAGGTTTTGTGTGAGAATTAGTTTTTTGTTGCCCAATCAGCTGTTGTGGGTGGAGCCGGTCTACCTCCACCCTGACTGTACTGTACCATTTTACTCTGGTACCCCTAAGGAAAGGGTACCAAATATGGAACAATTGGGGCTGGTTATTTTGGTATTATTCCTAATGGAAAAGCAAACACATACTTACTGTACCAAACCGAAACGTTCCACTCGGTGTGTTTTGTGTGTATTATATTCTCAGTGTTATCTTCCATGACCTTGAGTACCAGCTGACAGCTCACATGTACTTTAAATATGTATATATATATATATATGTATATGTATATATATGTATATGTATATATATATATATGTATATATATATATGTATATATATATATATGTATATGTATGTATATGTATATATATATATATATATATATATACATATATATATATATATACACACACACACACACACACCATATGTATAATGATTCATTCTCAGCCTCTTGTAGACATCTGGGTTTATGATCTTTTAAGTCTGGGTGTGTCATAAAGATAAAATGATTGGTTGATTAATTTATTACTTGCTTGAATTTTTTGGTTCCTGATTTTATGTGATAGTGAATTGCAGAGTCTTGTAGAGAGAGGGAGAGACAATAAATTAATGATTTAAAGGTCCAGCGTGTAAGAATTAGTGACATCTAGTGGTGTGACTGCCTATTGCAATAAACAGATGACCCTTCTTCTCACCCCAACAACATCAGGGAACTATGGTGGCCTTTGCATACCAGAAAGGATGTTGTCACCAATGAGTATGTCATGATTCCTATAGATACACAGGTTTTAAAGTTGGTTTATACTTGGGTTTATGTATGTTCTTTGTTTGCATAGGAAACTCTCTGCTGTAGAAAATGGTGTAAGATGTCGGCCTCTGTAAAGCGCAGCCTTATCTTGAGTGCATATAAAAGGTTTTTACACATTCTACACTGATACAAACATGCTAATGAGTTGTATTTTCATTTCCATTTATGAACCATCCTAAATGCTTCCTACTGGACCTTTAGCTTTTCTCTGTGAGTTGTAAAAACTTTTTTCCCCTTAATTTTCTGATGCTTTAGACGTGTTTTTATAATTAGTTTCGATAGTTTCAGCTCTCATGTTTAAAACATAATACAGTGATTTTTATTAAATGCCCACTTCCCATTGAAAGAAGTGATTATAAGTGGTCAAATTCAAAAAGAAAACTTGAGTAGATTGGGGATCTTGAGTGGAAAGGGCCAAAGTGCCTGTGAACTGCAAATCCACAAATTCATTCAGTGTGCACCACACGCACGCTGTGAAAATCAAAACAAGAAACCTCCTCGTCTGCATTTGTAAGCCTCTGCTGCCAAAGTCAAGCCAAGGTTGTTGGATTAACTCCTTCGTCCCCACTAGGGTTCAGTGTCTTTGAAAGTGCAGAGCGTTAGATGCGGCCTCCAGCCAGTAACCCTGTGGAGACCACAGACGAGAAGACTCTCTCCCCATACTGAATGTCAGCTCTGATACACATGGGAATCATTTTGTGCCTTGAATTGCAGAAACCACATCTCTGTGTAGCTTCCATTAAAATGCTTTCCGACCTCAAGGGAAACACCATTTTATTCCGTTGCAGATCTGTGCTGTTTAAACCCCGCAGACCTACAGGAATTATGTCGCACCTTTACTGGTTGTGTGTGTGTATATGTGTGTGTGTGTGTGTGCACATTGTAACCCTGATGGACTCCATGGAGCTCCTGTGTACAGTATTTTCAGTCGTGAGTCTCCTTTAAAAGAAGATGGATTAACCCTTTTAACTTATTTCCCTTAGGCTCTGACGTCATGGGATTGTTTTTGTGTGTGCGTGTAGGTGTGTGCGTTTGCGCGTGTGTGTGTGCGTGGGGGGACTGATGGATTTGTTTCTCATGACACACTATTTGCTTTAAATTTGTTGCCCCTAGTTGTGTGTCATATGAACACTATGGGAATTGCCCTGTTGCTTGAAGCCACTTGTGTGTGTACACATAGAAAATAACTAGGATGCTTTGAGTGAATGGTGTGTGTGTGTGCGTGCGTGCAAAGGTTTACAAGTCAGCACGATACGTGTGTGGTTGTCAGCGTGAGTGTTGTCTGTCAGTCGTCTTTGTTCCGTGGAAAGAAATTGCCCCGTGGCTATTAGCTGTTACAAAAGAAAGTTGTTTCAGGTAATGGCCGAGTGTGTTCCTGTCTCTCAATTTACTAAACACACACACACACACACACGCACACACACACATATACACTTCCATTTTACCACATGACTTCACTGGAAAGCTCTTTGTAGACCCACTCATACACACAGCGGATGAGGAGGAGACGAACAAATAGGTTTGCACAGTTATTCTTCTTAGGACACGGCATTGACCTCCATTCACTGGCACATAACCAGTTAATACCCTAACCCGTATTAGTCCTAAACTTAACTCGTTCCTCAGAAGGGAGGTTCTGCCTCATTAGGACCAGGTTTCAGTCTCCATGGGGACTACTGGTCCTGACGGTCAGAGTTAATGCCACAAAAGGTCCCACACACTCGCACAATGTCTACACTTGCGGTGTATAAGGGACAAAGAAGAGAAAGACCGAGCGAAGGATGGATGGAGAGGGTGATGCAGAGCGATTAGGTGTGAAGGGATGGATGGACAGAGGTAGAAAAAGACAAAGATGATATTGATGTTTGCTCAGTTACTGTAGCAGGTGGAACAAGATGGAGAAATGGAGTGAGAAAGTAGAAAAAGGCAGCATAACGGGTTATTGACGTGTGCTGAGCTGCAGGCAATTTAGGCAGATCGCGAGAGCGAGGGAGGGGATGTTATCTTTTCTCCTGTGTGGATCAATCAGATGATGTAGTGATAAGACTGTGGATTACACTGCCATTTACACACTCCCCCCAAGTGTGTGTATGTGTGTGTGTGTCCACCTACTCACACTTGTTTCTTTTGACTCTGGTAAACGCCCACTGAAATTATTCACTTCCACACAGTAGCAGTCAGTCAGTAACCGCTAGTCTGTCCTCTCACTCTCACACATTTGGTCCCTGTCAGAATCTGTTTTGCTAAAGATGCATCCAAAAATACTCTTTTAGCCGTCCTTCAAACTAGACGAAAACTCACCAACACCCACAATCATCTGGCTGCAGTGTGAAAGGGCACAATCGGTATTCTTTCTCAGGTCAAACGACTCTGCAGTAGTCATGGGTATTGATCAGCCTTATCTCTGATTGGCAGTGATCTAAGCAGGAGAAGTGCGTAGAAACTGAAAGTTTTTTTCCCTTCTTTTCACAGCACTCATACATTTACATGCACAGTTTAATCAAGCTAAGGCCATAGTCTGACTAATACATGCAGTCGGACAACTTGCCCAGTTGACAAGTGGAGGAGAAACCCAAATAACTGGCTGTGTATGTTTGACTCTATATGCTAGTGCATATTGAATTAGTTTCCTGTTGACTATTACGTCACAGGAAAAACAAACGGCAAGACGGACGGTGCTGTGGATCTGTATGTTTCGTACCTGCTGTACATATTATTCGTGATTCAAATTAGATCGTGCATGGCTCGTGTGGTTGTTGTGTTGTCTGGAGAAATATGCTGCCATGGTATGATTTCCGGCAACAATACTGCAGTTTATACGTTGTCCAGGTATGTTTGGAAAACCGAATTATTGTCTTAGCTAATCTTGCAATTTCTTTCTTATCACCTTCAAATCCAAATGTATGTCAATTTTAAACATTTTGAAGAGTCATTGACTTTACACAAGTCAGAAATAATATACGTCAACTTTTCAGAACCCAAGTTGTCTTCTAATTGTGTGTTTGGCCTGAAAACACACGCACTCGTCCCAAAAAATTTGGTTTATTCACATAAAACGTGAATGAATTTATCAGCTACTTATTTTAGAATTAGTGCGTCACAATTGTGAAGAGAGTTGGATGCTTCATTGTCGCTGTATATGTCTAATGAAATGTGAAGTTACCCTGAAAACTCAGAACCACAAAAGTGTGTTAATTTAACAAACCCTTCACTCAGTGGCACTTTAACCCTACTTCACAGTCAAGTGATTATATTCAGCATTTGTGTATGGTGACTGGTACGAGCATCATATGGGTCAGTGGATTACCGGGGGCGATTGGCCCCTTGTGACACAGGAATGCTCTCCATATTGTCACGCGGTCACCAGCATTACTGCCATGTCACTACCGTGTCGGAACACTACAATATGGTGACAGTTTTTCATGGTGGGTCTCTGTCTAGGGGGGAAAAAGGGGCGAGACTATGAATGGGCCGTGTTTGAATAGCATTCTTCACATTTTAGTTCATCAAATAAGTGTTAAATCCAGATGACACACCTATAGTTTACTATACACTCCCACTGAGATATAGCAATGGATGTTTACAAGGCTTACACCTAATGATGGTTTTGGCTCATTCGCTTATATTTTGGTCTGTTACCAAGCAGACACTTTTTAGATTACAATCTAGATTTTGACTCTTAAGAATGATATCCCGAGCACCTTCTTTTTTGGAGAAAAGCACCCAATTTATGGGTTAATTAATTACTGTTTAGATTTTACAAGATACAATCTAGATTATCAACAGTTTAGAATAATAACTTGTCCATTACCCATCCAATGTATGGGTTCATTCTCATTTTGGGTGTAAAATTAAAAACTAAAATGACTTCAAAGTGATAGTTTTACTTTTTCGGGCCTTTGGTTTGATTGTTGTCTTTTCTGCCTTCCTCCAGCCGTTGCAGATAGACGACGACTTCTGCGGCCAGGACTTCAACCAGCCTCTGGGGGGAACCAGTACCATCGAGGGCATTCCCCTCTTCCTCGACAAAGATGATGGGATGACTTCAGTAGCGGCATACGACTACCGTGGCAACACTGTGGCTTTTGTCGGCACACGCAACGGCAAACTGAAGAAGGTAGGAATGATTTCCCACGCCTCCTCTGTTTTCAGACAGAGTTTTTCAGCATCACCACGTTGACAGTGTGTGCTTGCACCTTTGCCACTTTGCTTTTACATGAGGAATAAAGAGTAATAAACACAGTCCACAGGTTTTTTTTCTTGCAAGAGGCCTTTTACAATACGACATTGAAGTGCCTCTTTAAAAACGTGCTCATTACTGAGCAGTTTACAGCAAGTGTGTTGCTGTTCTCTCATCGATTGTTATGTTAGTCACGTAGGACATAAAACGTTAACTGCAGTGTCCCAACGCCACGTGCCGCCTCACCTCTAATTTTAAGAGCTTGCCTTCAATCTGTTTGGCAGCTCTGACTGGAGAAAGGCTGTTCTGTTCTGGTCAGCTGTGCGGCGCTGACTTGATTCAGCTGGAAAGGCAGAAAAGCAGACAGGGGACAGATAAAGTGGTGATGTGATTGAGTTTTTACGTCTGGCACGTTAATGGTCCTCTGTGTAGGAATTAGTGACATCAAATGTTAAAACTGCAGACGCACCAAACGGAGGATTCACTCCTCCACTCCTATCTCCATTCCCAAGCATGTCAGAGAGCTACAGTGGCCTTTGGGTACCAGAAAAATACACCCTTTCACAACTCTCTCCACACCTTTCCACTCTCTTCTCCATTTCTTCATTGTTTGTGCCTCAGGTGTGTGTGGACAAAGCCATTCTTTTTCATGTGCATATGAAGCTTTTGCCCCAAAACTTCACATGCAAGCTCTGTCTCTTTTGTCCGTATGGGTAGAAACATGGCAACACAAGATCGCAAGCTCTGTAAAGCAAGACCCTTGCCAAAAGAACATGTAACAGGCTTATTCCAAGGCTACAGAAACCAAACATTACTTTAATGCCGTGCACTGGATCTTTAAGTGCAAATCTGCAAGTTAGAGTTTTTGTTTTTTATCTGCAGCTTTGCTTGTCATCATCCAGGTTTGACCAGTTATGTTCTATAGTACATCTATAGTACAATTATGGAACACACACACACACACACACACACAGTCCTTTTTAAGTGATGCTGCTGATATATACATAATATTTATCTATTATGTTAGAGGTGCACTCCTGATAAACACAGTAATTGTTATTCTATCTATGTAGTAGGTTTGTGTTGAGTGTTTACTGCTGTGTGTCTCATCTGTGTGCGTGTGTGTGTGTGTGTACATCCAGTCTATGCAGGACAGAGCTCTCGGGGTAAATGAAAGCTCATTAGAATTCTCCCCGTTTCCCTTCACACTGCTCAAGACCTGTCATCCATTCAATATTATGAATGTATAATCAGGCTGTGTTTGTGTGCCTTCACTGTGCGTCTGCATGTGTGTGTGTGTGCGGCACTTGTGTGTTTGTCACTCACAGTATGCATAATAATAATAATAATAATAATGTATGCTTATGATTTGTGTGTGTGCTCACATGTGTGTTTATGAGGGACAGAGAGACACCGAAACAATACAACGTTGACTAAGATTCAGCTCGGTGCATTTGTCAAAGTGACACCCACTCACTTAGCTTGACAGAAGTCCCTTCCTTTATTTGGTGATATGCACACATCTCCTGCGCTGCTCTGCACTTGTGGTCGAGGCATTTGTGTGTAGAACATCACCTGGGAATGCAAATGCTTTACCGCGTTGTTTTATTGTGTGTACGGAGCCAAAGAGCCTGCAGTTGTTTTGGCTGCTCACCGTCTCCAGTTGGAAACCCCAGAACAATAATACATGTGCTGTTGGTGAAGAAGAAACAAGCTCGGAAATCAGACATTTGAAGAAAAAAACACTCAATTTCAAATGTTGACAGTGAGGGAGAAAAAGGAAATAGTCAAAAGTGATGAGTGACGGATGATGAAAGCACTGAAAAGGTCAACTGAATTACAAGCATGTGATCAAGAATTCGTCCTCAGTAACTGAGCAGACACTGTGTATCTTTAATGGGTCAGTGCTTTTAATAAGTGATTCTATTTTGTGTGCTTATAATCTTATCACTAAAATAAGGCAATTGATTGTTTTTATGAGTGTGTTTATAGCCTTGGACAGCGTGGTGGAGGTGCTCGCAGACCATGATGTGATGACTAAGTGTGTTCCCTCCATTAGACTCTTCTCTGGAGAGCACTGGCACTGAATGCTGTTTGTTTAGCTGTGCTTGAGGATGAGGGTGAAGGTGAGAGGAGCAGAGACAGTGAGACTTTGGGTAAAATGGATGAATGTGCTTCAAGGGGGCAGTTTTTCAGTTGCATTTCAAACATACACAGAAGGAAAGATTGACAGGATTAAAAAATAAAAATAGAAAAGCCAGCTAAATGTAAATGAGTGCCAAATGTATCTTTTCCTTCATTAGGGTTGAAATCAGTTCCTACGTCAAGTAAATTTTTTTTATTTTTACCTGAAAATCTTTTCATTTATCGTTTAGCTAGATTTGATGTGTGCTTTGATGTACACTCGGTTTATTTTTAACCATCTTTCATGCTCTGCGTTGTCTAGAGCAACGGGATGGTTGCATAAACAACATGTCTAATGCACTAATGAAGTCCCTCTGTGCTCATTTGGCCACGCACACACATGCACGCACACACACTCTCTCACACACACGGGAATCTTTAACTAATGAGTCCTGGTTTGATGGTGCAAGATATGAGAGATATACAAGGGCAGGAAGGAAGAAAGATGGAAAGATGAAGAAAGATGGAAAGATGAAGCAGATGGAGAGAGAAAAGCAAGAGGTTGAGTAGAGACGGAAGTGAGAAAGAGAGATGACATCCATCGGTGTGATGAACTAATTCCAGCGGTCATCATGGCACCGCGGCAGTCAAGGACGTGGCAACATGAAGGCAATTAATATTTAGGAAAAAGCCTCTCTTCCCTTTGCCTCCTCCATTATCCGTGGCTGCTTTGTCTTGAATTAGCATTGGTCATCACATGCCTCTGTTCATCAGTCAGCTTCACACATTGCGCCATCTCCCGCTCTGTTTTATATCCGTCCATCTAAAGAAACCCCTCCTCTGTCTGTGCAGAATTGATATCCAACAGATGGATATTTAGGTGAAACGGTGGTGGTTTGAGAGCTTCTCTGGTCACTTCTGCACTTCAAGGCACTGTTGAGCATTTACAATGAAAGCGCACTCACCGTGAAACACACAGACGCACACACACGCACACACTTGCACTCACATTGACAGTCTCAACAGGCGGTCTGAGGACATCAGACAAAAGAGGGGATCCCAGTCGATAACTCAATACCTATTGCAAGTGCTTGTATTTTTAACCGCGCACACACATTTCCACACAAACGGTTGTATTCCTCAGCTGCAGCCCTCATCGGGGGCCCATGTGAGCCATCTGCTGTGTGGATGTGGCCAGCATGCCAGGTGGTAGGAGCCCCGAGTGCCCGCTGTGTGCCCATTGTGGCCATGCCTGGCTCAGGTGTGTGCAGTGAGTGTGGTGTGGAGGAGCTGCCCAGTGCCCATTCATCTGAACAGAGTATCATTGATGCAAAATCATTGCTTCTGACAACATCAAGGGCAATTTTATTTTATTTTTTTCATAGTATTAATAGCTGTTGTGACAAAAAAAAAAGTATAAATAATATTACAACTCTTCTACACAGCAGCAGTTGTGCTATTTATGTTTACGTTTGTGAGATTAGTCACATTTGAACAAACCCAGACAATAATCTGTATTTATACCCCCTGGTCAATTGAGTGTGAGGCTGCAATCAGACAAGAAAAGTGTGGCAAATTTGAAATTTAAAGGTCCAGTGGATAATAATTAGTGACATCTGTTGGTGAGATTGCAGACTGTAGAATGCACATTCCGGCTGTTTTGTCCATTCAGGCCGCTGTAGAAACTAGAAACATGGCAGTGCAGAATGGAGGCCTCTGCAAAGTACTATTAGTACTAAAGTACTATTTTCCCCTTTTCTGTTCCAACATGATTGTGTCCCCATGCACAAAGCTTGACCTCAACCCCATCACACAGCGTTGGGATGAACTGGAACAGAGATTGTGACCCAGGCCTTCTGATCCAACATCAGTGCCTTTATTTTATTAAAAGTCTACAATGGACTACAATGAAACTGCAACTGTGATCACTTCTTTTTTTGTCAAGGTTTTACAGTGAAACATTTAGGAAGTGGTGAGTATAGATGTTAATAGAACTGAAAACACTAAGCTTAAAAAATAAAATAGTTTAACTGACTTTCCCTTATCTTGATTTTAAAGTTAGTTTCATATCATCTCACTGAACGGTATGAGTTTATTTCGAAACCCAGATTTAGTACCATACAGGTGTAGGTTGTTTTTGTTTTGGTGAAATATTGATGCGATCTTAGACACATCAAAATCAATTATGTTTCATGTAACTCAAGTAACTGCTCTGGTCACGTGACTTTTTTTTTTAGGGCTTAATAACAAGTGACAGTTTGTCATTTGTTTGTGTATATTGCTGCGTGAAGTCACTAATGAATCCCACCGGGACGACCGGTGTCTCCATCATGAGTCCATGTCATGGCCTAATTGACTAATGATTGTTATTCTACTGGTGCATAATGTTGCCCTCTAACTCCCCTGTGTGTATATATGTGTGTGAGTGAGTGTGTATGCATGTGTGCTTTCATTTAAATGTGTGTCACCTCAGCCACCCAAACACAGAAACTCCACCCAAACAGGAACAATTACACACCCTGTTGTAACACACCAGTGGCGTTTTGACCTCAGGAGGAAGTTGTTGAGTAATGAAGGAGCAGGAAATATGTGTGGTTACTCTTTGTCTGCATTCTTTGAGTATAGGTACAAACCCGAAAATATGGTTTGGTGACTCTTCCTTTAGGCATCTGTGTGTGTGCGTGTGTGCGTGCGCGCGTGTGCGCGTGTGCGCGTGTGTGTGTGTGTGTGTGTGGTTTGTGTCATTACTTGGCTCAGCCAGCAGAGCCACGAGTTGTTTAGCTCAGGCAGTGGCAGAGAGACGGCCTTTGTGCAGGCGTTTGCGAGTCCTCGGTCATTAGTTCACACAGCTACACACACGGTGGATGAGAATGAGACGGGCAAATATAGAGAATGATGAAAAGGATCAGAGGGAGTAGAGGTTACAGGGAGACAGAGTTCTCCAGACGAAACGGATCATTTGCACTTAGCGTTTTTGGCAGTTAATTTACACCTTTCCCTGAGCACCATCAGTCAATTTGTCTTATCATGATGTTTCCAAATTAACAGCAACGCATGTGATTTTCTGCAATTGTTTCATCTTAGTTTAGTTCACCCCGAAGGACCAGATTTTCTGTCCTATAAGAGCCAAGTGTGGACAGTATGTCTTTGTCATTTAGGGTTCATTATTGTGTCTCATCACACCATAATAATAATATATAATATATAATAATAATATATATATATATATATATGTATATATATATATATATATATACTATGTATGTATATATATATAAATATATATATATATATATATATATATGTATATATATATACACATACATATATATATATATATATATATATATACATGTATATGTGTGTAATAATAATATATAATATATAATAATAATGATAAAAACATAGCACTGTAATGCCATGCAACAGTCTCTCGTCCAAGGACATGTCGGCATGTAGTCTAGCAGAGCCGGGAATCGAACACACAACTTTCAAGTTGAAGGACGACTCGCTCTACCACTGATCCACTGCCAATGAAAAATATTTACAGCGTATATTTCTCCTCTAGAAATGCCACGAGCCTGAAACCAACACACTCCGCTGTCAAACTTCAACAGAAGTTGTACGTTTGTGTCCGTGTTATCCAGAGCTCGGGGCACTGCTCAATTAAAGACGGTGTGTGTGTGTGTGTTTGTGTGTGTCAAAACACTGAATATTTGTCAGGTTTTTAAGAATGAGAATGTCTCCATATGCATGTGTGTGCATGCATCCCACTGAAGCATGTGGATATCAATTATCTCTCATCATTATCAGCCCGAGTCTCTCCCCCCATCTGTTCTCATGTCCTCTCGTGCAGCTACACTCAACCTAACAATGAACACACCTCCCTGTGGACACACACACACACACACACACACACACACACACACACTGAAGCGTCGGAGGGTATCACAGCAGACTCATACACACTGAATGTAAGGTATGTCAGTCATGTGACTTTGTGCTGGAGGTGCTGCCACCTTATTGATGTGAGAGAAAGCTATAAATGGATATGTGTGCGTGTGTTGCATCTAAAGGACATTTGCAACTAATTAACATAGCCGGTGTAAAACCACACTTATGAATTAGTGAAAGGAACCATCCGTTGCTCGTCTCCTCTCTGCTTTTATTCTCTGGCTCATTTTGTGTTTCGTTTGTTGCTCACATATTCTCTTTCTGCTGTCATCCTCTCTTTTTCTGTGATCAAAGATTCCTCTCCCTGATAATAGTTGAGTGTGTGTGTGTTGAGATGTGATTGCTTTTTTTCCCTCCTCTAATCATTTTCTCTCTTTAAAGAGAAGAGAAGAGCAGAGGGAGCGAGCGCACACACTAACACACACAGTGTGACACTGACATGTATGCATGTAAAAGTATAGGGGTAGCCGTGCATGCGCTCACACATACATTCACATCTCAATTAATTGTAAAACTGCTATAAGGGCAGACGGTAATCTCACACACGCACACACTTGTGAATGTACCCACTCAGCCTCATTACACCAGTGTCTCTAACTCCAAGGCTTTATCCTGGAAGAGCCTAATTTGCCGTAATAATCCATATTTCCTACCTTACTAACAAGCTCTGGTGACATTAAGGACACTTCAATTGATTGTCCCCTATCGCAAAATCTTAATCTTATTCCCAGTGAAAGCTTTAAAACCGTATTTTCACCAGTGCAGCACTAAAATGTTCAAAGAGAATCGGGTAAGTTACAGCGGGCTCCCGTGTTACGTAGCTAACTCCTTTGCCGAGAACGGTTCAGTCCTGCACTGCACGACTCTCGCTCACTACCTCTGCCTTATCATCATAATTCGCCACTACCGGGGGTTAATGAGGCAAAGTGTGGAGTAGATGACAGAAGGAAAGAAAGTGGCGAGAAAAAGGGAGACACGAGGACAAGAGAGAGAGTGAAGATGAATAATAAATGTACCATGCTAAAATCCATTTTTAAGGGAAGATTAGAAGAGTCTGGACGCAAGCTGGGATACTCACATGATCGAAGTGAGGACAGCCTGTTTCTAGGTCATCTTTGTTAGACATCCTGAGGTAGAACATCAAAGAATACCTTATTTTCTATTCTATGCTTCTTCTTTTTTTTAATATTTCTTTAATTTAAAAGTTTTATCATGTGGTATCTAGAAGTCCTGCATCAATAATGATGTGCACACTTACCCGGAGGAGGTAGATGGACATTGGTTTTTTTATTGTCAGCGTCAATCTTTAGAAATCTGTGACGCTGACGGCCAATGTAGATTATTTTCCCTTCCATCTGATAAGATATAGAAATTTAAAGCTAACATGCATAACTTTTAAAATGTAAGGTTAATTAAAATTGCTGTCAAATACTTTAACACAATGCTGTTTTAATCAGCACCACATGACTCTCTGTGTTTCTCAGTATAGAGGTGATTTTGTGTCCTTTGGCGACATTCCTTTGCTGTACTCAGGAAATTACTAGTTTTATGTGGAGACAGATGGAGGAGAAAACAGAGAAAAAGTCCACAAAAAGTTTCAGACGTGATAAACTGTGCTCTCTGTGTAAACTTCCACATATAAGTAAATAACTGGCCCATGCTGATTATTAAAAATGATATGTTTTGAAATGATAGTGAGACAGGTGGTACGGTGAAGATGCAAGGAGAAGAGGTAGAGGAAGTGGATGAGTTTACATACTTGTGGTCAAACTTCCAAAGTAATGGACAGAGGACAAGAGAGGTGAAAATTAGGGGACAGGCAGAGATGAGTGTCAAGGTGTGACGGAAGGAGTGTGAAAAGGGAAGGTCTAATGTTTGGCTTGGAGACAGTGGCACCGTCTAAAAGACAGGAGGCAGCGCTGGAGGTTGGCAGCGCTGAAGATGCTGAGATTTTCTTTGGGAGTGACCAGGATGGACAGGATTAAAAATGAGCATATTCGAGGGACAGCTCAGGTTGAACGGTTTGGAGATTAAGTAAGAGAGCCAATGTTGACATGGTTTGGTCTCGTGCAGAGGAGGGATAGTGAACAAAGGATGTTGAACATGCAGCTGCCAGGCAGGAGGAGAAGAGGACGACCACATATATGGTCATGGATGTTCTGAATGAGGGCAGTTTGTGTTACAGAAAAGGACACAATAGATCGGACAAGATGGAGGCCGATGATCCGCTGTGGGAGAAACTGAAAGCTTTAAAGATTTTTGGGGGGCTTTAAAGGGGGGTAGAGAGAGGTGGGAAGACACGCAGCCAAGGACCTTGGGTGGAATCCAATCCAGGTCGCAGCGGGGGCCTTGGCCCATTGGGTGCCAGCTCTACCAACTGAGCTATCCAGTGCCCCTAATTATCATGGAGGTTTATCGGTCCCTGGTGTTGACATGAAGCCCTTTTTATTCCCGCAGAGAGGCAAAGCTGTGGGGTAGAGAAAATATAGCTCTGTCCATGCTGACTGACACAGCGAACAGCACACCTGGCACAGGGCCAGGACTCCACGGGTGCACGAGCACACAAGCAAACACACCTTGACACCAGAAGGGATGTCACATCTCAAACTAACGAGGCAAAATGAGCACATTCACCCAGGTATGTCCAAACTTGGAACTCACACTGGGACGGGTTGGACGGCGGCGAAGCGTCCAGAGGGTCAGGCATGAGTAACACAGCAGGCATAGGTTACCTTTGGCTCAGGTTGGTTGTATCTCACATACAGGCTCACACGTGTTCATGCTATGCCTCACACACTCATTTGCTTGCAATTAGGCCCAGCAGCTCACAGTACATGCCTTGGCTTAGATGAGCTGTACAGCTCCCCACAAGCCATCATCAGCCATCATCGTGCAAACTACATATCCTCTGAGCCACGGAGTGGCAGGAATGATCAGTGGAGGAATACGCTGGCACAGAAGCGGCACACATAATTGAACAAGACACAGCATTTCAATACTTCCTTTAAATCTCTGTAAATAACAAGATGCAATGAGCTTCTTCATCTCCATTACATCTCCACTGAAAATGAGTGTAAATATGTGAGATACTATTAAATTAGCTAATCTACTGTGAAGAATGCATACTGCATCACACATACACACACACACACACACACACACACACACACACACACACACACACTCCTATGGGAAGCGACTGTTGCTGGCTTATCAGATTACACATTGCCGAGCTAATAGATTCTTAATAGATCGTTTTGTTCGTTCCTCTGGTTTAGTGACGTTAAGATGATTAACAGTTGTGTACGGAAACAAATATGCTTTTGTCCTCCACACATATGTTGCATACAGTGTTTCATTATTAAAATTGTCATGATGGTTAGAATTATATTTGTGTGTTTGTTTGAAAAAAAAGCAGCTCATCATTATCATCATCATCATCATCATCATCATCATCATGTGGTTGTCATGTGCTGCAGGATCATTAAAGGGCCACCGTGTCTGGTTTTCTCTCTTGAAACACACTCACACACACATGTACAGACACAGAAATTACTCCAAATGCAACAGCATGGTAGCGTCTCTCGCCGTCTACCCAATTATCCCTCTGCCCACCGCGTGTCTCCCAGCCCTGTTCCCCGGAGGATGTAGCTGAGGCCTGAAGCTTTGTCACAGTGTTTGCTGGTTGGGTAACTTGCCGTCAGCCTGCCTGCTTTCAGCCTGTTTGCCTCCTGACTGCTGCTAGCCATATTGCACTGACCCTTTGGCTAATCCTGTTAGCATTAGAGTTGGTGATAGCCAAGCGGAAAGCCAATCCCCCATGTTGGTCTAATACCCTCGAGGTAATCTTTGAGGAGTAACAGTTGGCTGAAGTGAACTTTCTTTGGCTGGTTTGTCATTAGTTTTTGTGTGCAGGGCGGCAGGTCCATTCTAATTACTGAGCTGAGATTTCATTTAGTGCTAATTAAGAGGAGTCGCCGTTATTCCTGCAGTGGCTAAAGCTCTTGTTTTTAGCGTAAGTGGAGCCGCAGCAGAGAAACAGCTAATGGTTGTATTATTGGTGCAGCTGACCCTGACTTTCCCATTTCCATCTGCTCAGCCTTTTAAAATGAAGAAGCAGGCATTTAAGTGGAGTCTCAATGAGCACAGAGTGTTATTTCTCTTAAGGGTTTTTATTTTTTTTAATTATTATTTTCCCCAAATTCTACCTTATTCTAGTCACACACAGTGAGTTCATTGTCTCTCTCTCCGTGGTGAAATATTTATCCATCCTTTCCTTTGGTTCAAATGTTTCAAACTGACGGAGTCTTTAATTAGTCATGTCTGCATCCATCTCTCTTCTCCCCGTCGCTCATTCCCCATTCAGATCTTCTCCCTCTCACCCAGCCCTTCTGTTTTTCTCTCTTTGATTCACTCACACTATCACTACTCTCTTTCTACTCCTCTCTTTCCTCCATGGAATAAGTCATTAGCTGACTGACTGAGCTGATTGCATCTATTCCCAAGGCTAGCATTTGTTTGTGCATCTCCTTTCTTTCCCTCCCTCCTCTGGTCCGTTCTCTAGCTCCCACCCATGCTCGTCTCCCTCTCTCTCTCTCTCCCAACAGTCCTTTCCCTTCTCCTCCCATCTCATTCTTACCTTACCATACTTTTTTTTCCCAACACTTTTCCCAAAATTGTCTCAGCCACAATTACCGTCTGTTGTTGCTAAAGCAGCTTAACAAGGCACACAGACCTTCCCAACAGTCTCCTATCCATAACATTAATCACACTGTATCATTCTTAATTGGCCGACACCAGTTAAACCCTCACTATTTTATTTAATTGGTCATTTTGCTTGATTACTGCTTGGATGCGGCGTCTCTGTGGAAACGGTTTAGTTGGCCACGGTTTGGCACATGTGGCCATTTTGGAGACAGTTTTCTCCTCCCTATGGGTTTTACAATTGTCTGGCCAGTTACTAATACTTCTATGAGCCAAGAGATGGAAGTGTGTGCGTGTGTGTGAGAGAGAGAGTTTTGGATAGGGAATAACCAATGGCAGAGGAAGAAATATTCTCCTCTGTCAAACCCCCCTCTCTCCTCCCCACCACCCTCTCACCCCTCTCCTCCACTCCCCCATCTATGTGTTGCAGGTGGATTAAGCTAATTAAAGAGCCGCTAACAGGGTCCCCAGGGAGAGTCTGCATACACACAAACACATTACTACACCCACCCTACTGATGAAGGCAAGTTCACAGGTGTACGGAATAGAAAAATGAAGCAGGGAACACATGAATGAGTACAGACACTACCGCTGTAGTCATTATATAGTCCTTGTGAAGCATTGTTTAAATACTTTATGGATCGATATGTTGCGCCGAACACGAGCTGAATGTCCTTGTCAGTCGTTTTAAATGGATTTATGTGCATTATTTGTCACTCGTGAAGAACAGAGTTTAAGTTTGCATTACCTCGTGTTATTAAGCCAACAAGCTGCATCTTCAGTCAGTGTTTGCTCCAAGCTCCATCCTCAGGACCACTAGTTATGCGTTATCACCCATAAGCGCCTTGTGCTGTCTATTTATGGGTCACTGGCCGGAATGCAGTGGCCCAGAAATAACACTGGATTCTGGTGGTATGGTGGGTATGTGCATGCATGAGTGTGTGATCTCAAAGATCTTTGTTTCTTTGTGAGTGAGTGTAGGAACGTTATGACTTAATGTATGTATTCATTTCTGTTTGTGTAGGTGTTCATTTTTAACAAGTGTGGACATGCATTTTTTTGTTTGTCTAACTACACATGACGGCACGATAAATGATTCAAACATTTGTTTTTAATACAAATGGTTGAAAAGATGAAGAGTGTGTGTGTGCGTGTGTGTTTGTGTGTGTGTGTGTGTGTATGATCTCAGAGAACATGGTTTTCCTCATGTGGCAGTGAGGGTGTGTCAGGATATTGATTGCCAGTGGGAGCATTACAGCTTTATGTATGTATTTATCTCTGTATGGCGACCGGATCATATCAAATCAGTTGATATCCTTTATTTTCGTAGTAAGTGTTGGACAATTAAAGCACTTTTGAGAATTTAGCCCCTGAGAGAAATTTGTAGAATCCGTTTTATTGTGATTTATCTATGTTGTGCTCAGAAAAAGGCAAACACATTTTGAGGTCTATGCATCTCTATATGTATCAGTGTTCACATTAAACGAGTGGGGGGCATACGCTGTACTTTGTGTTACTTTGTGACGTCAGATAAACACTTGTTTACAAAACAAACAAAGGCAGAAAGTAAAAAAAAAAATGGGTGGGATTGATAAAAAGACAAAAGAGGGAAACCCTTGATCCTTAAATAGAGAAAGACATGAACGTCATGTCACCTGCTTGGAATTCTTTCCAACTCTAATTTTCTACGTTCAGGATATTGGCCTTGTCTCAGGACAATTGCTTCCTTCCAGAGAAACCTATTGGATCACTGATAACCTGGAATGGGTAGGACCAGCATACACCAGCATCCCTTTCTCACATACACAGAAGCCGTGTATGTGAGAAAGAGAGTGGAAGGGAACAGTTGGCTTCCTTTTCTTTTGTCTATTCTTCCACATACTCAATTTCCCTTTATTCAATTCTTTCATAGTTAATTAGTGACAAGTTTGATGGAAAATGTGTGTAACCCACTGGCTTTCAGTGTTCCCTCTGAATCACATTTGTCCTCCCGTGCCACCGCTGCGGGTTTGGCTTTCGACTGCACTGACGCCCCCCCGCGAGAGAGACCTTTTCTTATTGTGCAGATGAAGAAGAAGGAGATATCACAGTGTTGTGAGCGTGCAGCACACAAACACACTCACACAGAAACACACACCCAATAATAAGGCTCCAATAACATAGGGGTCTGTTCTCCAAGTTGTCTCAAATCCCCCGTGGTGGGCTTGCTCCTTGGTTGCCATGGCAACAGTAGTCAGGGCAGCCATGGCTGGTGATAGTAAGGAAGAGGAAGGATGAGAGAGCGAGAGAGAGATTGGTAGTGCACATTGATGTTTATGGTGCAAGCAGGGGATGTGAACAACGTTGAAAGTGGGTTGCTGCAACACTGCTGAATGTTAGAGCTTTACATTGTTGGGAATGCTGTTTTCTACTGGGGTTGGATGTAAGTGGGCTTGTAGGTCATGTTTGCCCCTCTGTGTGTGTGTAAGGGGGGTGGGTAAGGGAGAAAAAGACAGAAATGTAAAGGAAAGATGAAAAATGCAGAAACAGCACACACACACACACACGCACATGCTCATTAACTCCCTCGGCATGTTCTTGCTGCCTTCATGTTTGTGCGCTTGCAGACGAGCTGTGTTTGTGTGGACATGCTCATCCATGCAGAAAACGGTGGCTGTGAAAAGTATTCAGTCAGTGCTTTTATATTACATGTGCTTACAAACACACTACTCACATTTTATGTAAACAAATGGCAATACATTCTGGAGATGTTCCCACTAAGTTAATAAAGTTCATACAAAGTGACACCAGAAGAGTATTTTTAACTAAATGTTGTATGTTTTTTTCCCCCCTGTATTTCCTTTAATAAGTTTGTTAATATTTCCTGACTTCTTACCCAATATATTGTGCTTGGTTGATGGTATCTCGCTAGAAAGACGTGGAAACAAAAATGAAAGGTATGGTGTTGCAGCATCCCTGTCCACGCGTTCCTAAAGTACAGAACAGTGCAGTGGAGACTGGATGCACAGCAAATAGGCAGTAAGTGTCAGCTCTGCAATGGAAAATCCATAGTTTCATTACAGGCCCAGTGGTGTGAATGTGGCCGAGAGGCGGCCAGAGCTCTATCATGGGCCCTACGGGAGCCAAAATGGCTGCATTTAGTGATGCAGTGGAGTGAGGAGAAGGCAAGAGGGTCAAGGCTGCCGCTGGGAGTGAAGTGTGTGTGTGTGTGTGTGTGTGTGTGTGTACATGTGTATGTACATGTGTGTTAGACAGAGAGCAGCCAGATAAAGTTGATGTCCAGTAACTGGCATGGCCACATTTGTACTGCTGGTAAATGAGGACCATAATTCCCTTTATTTCCTCCATTTTTTACATCAATATCTACTTCTCCAGTATTCCATGCTTATGTACAAGGAAATTAAAATGGCAACAGTGCTGATATTGTTACTTTTAAAATATATTGTATATTAGACATACACAGCTCTTTATTTAATGGCCCATTGTGTAACGTTTAGGAGGTTTTATTGTAAAAAAAAAGTATGTTTGTATAAGGTTAGAATTGCTTTAAAATAAAAAAAAAATAATTTGTTTTCCGTTGCTTTATAATATGCCTTTATGTACATTATGCAATAACAGAAGCTGCTATCTTGCTTGAATAGCCATGTTTCCACAAAAGCCATGCGATAGACAGGAGACCTGGTACTGGGATGTAGAGGGAAATTATGTAGAGCGATAAATGTGCTATATTACAGTAAGTAGTATAATATAGGCAGTGGCATCTATCAAATAGAGATTTATCTGTGTTGAACACAACGCAAATAACAAATGTGTTTTCTCCCAACACAAATCTTTAATTTTTCCCATTACTGAAGATCAAAGAATGTGTTTAAGCCCCAAAGCCACTTAGTTATAGAAAGGGCAGGAGGTGAGTTACTCTGGGAGAAGGTAGGACTCATCAGCTCCTGGCTATTGTTTTTTCCTCCAGGTGATTAGAGTTAAGAGGCATGCTTTAAGGGAAATTAGGTTTCGATTGGACCTTCTGATGAAGAGGTGGGATTGTAATTGTTAGTGACCTCCAAGGCCAGGAAATAAAGATCCACTGAGATGTACTGTTCATAGTAATGTGGGCTGATCTGAGAAGTGTTTTTTTATTTGCTGAAAGTTTCCTTTCTAAGCAGCAAATGGATGCAGAGTAATATTTGATTCCTGTTCCAGGGCAAAGAAAGCAAGCAAATAGTTTTACAGCCATTATGTCGTCATAAATACTGGATGTGTGCATTATGTCGGCCATGTTTTAGTCGGGTTAATTACGTGACTCACTAACCACAAGAACAATCCATCCATCCATTCTGTTTTTGTGACATAATCTCACTTCTACATATGAGAGGTGGAGGATTACAGAGAACTGTACCACAGCAGGAAGACACACACAAGCGCACACACACGCACACACACTTAATCAAACTGATTGCTTGTGGCTCTTACATCTCTCATTGCATCATCTCTCTAATGCACTAGATCTGCCTCACTGTATCCTGCTCTCTCTCTCTCTCTCTATCACTCACTCTCACTCTCACTCTCTCTCTCTCTCTCTGTGTGTGTGTCCTGATCTTATGAAACCACGGGTCTCTCCCAGAATCTGTGTTTGTGAGCTTCTGATTAACATCCATTAGAACTCCGTTAAGTCGGGTGTGTTAGTTAATGTGCGTGTGCAGCATTTATGGAGTAGATGGGACTTTTATACACAGCTGGTTTCATCAACAGTCAAACCTGACCTGCGTTCTGGAGTTAAAACCATTTAAAGTGTTGAGTGACTGAATGGATGCAATCACCAAACAAGTGACTCTTTGGTGTTTTAAAGTGCACAAACAAGTGCTTTGTGTTCTCACACATTAAATAATCTTTATTTCCCAGCACTGGTTGGAGACATGTACAATCACACACACACACATATTCAAAGCCACACAACGCGTAACCATGCGCATACACACCATGCGACGTGTTCTTCATTCTCCTCGCCTAAAAGAGAGCGATGGAGCCAGGAGCGATGCAAATTGGGTAAAATGTTCCGGAAAGTGGCTTTTCCCATTGGGACCTCTCCACTCCAGCTTTGAGTTAGCACATTGCCTGTGTGCGAGAGAGCGAGAGAGGGAGAAAGGTGTGTGCGTGGCTGTGAGCACGCCACAGTTCTGGCAAATGATCCTGCATGTGCTTGTGTGTGCCTCGGCGTGCGTCTGCCATCGGCTGCATATGTAGAAAGAAAGGACGAGTGTGTAAAGTGTCAGGTGTTGGACTTCACATGTATTAGCTCCTCGAAAGGCTCAGCCAACTGCAAATCTGATCGTGGTTACAGACCAAGAGATAAAGACATGCAAGAGAAGAAAAAGAATCATTTGTTTGAAGAAGAGAAGGGATTCATATACAATGGGAGATGCTCGCGGATTGTTGTCTGGTATTATTCCAGAGATGGTTCACAGTTCTTCAAAGGTCCACCAGCTCATTACCCTCTTTTCTTAATTGGAAACCATTTCCGCCCACGTTCTGCTGTAGTTCGGAGTGTTTATTGCCGGAATGTAGCGTTCAGTGTTTCTCAGTTTCCTTATGGTAGTCGCCTTTGTGTTTTACTTGTGTGCTTTAGAGGCTACACGTCCCACTTTATTTTCTTCGTATCAGTGACTGAAAAGCAGTTCATTTGTGTTGTGAACTCACGCATTATCTCAAGGCACTTTACAATGGCCAATTATTATTTAATTCATCAGCAGAGGGTAATTAATATATGTTTGCAAAAAAAATTGTTTTTATCCTTCCAAAAGTTAAGTTGTGACGAACTGTGTCACGTGAGGATGCAGAGACAGACCCTTAGCGTTTATTTAAGTTGATAAGTGTATGTGTATCATTTATTATTGAACTGTTTAAATAATATTTTATCTGATGGAGGAAAACCAGCCAAAGATATTGGCCAAAAACAAACTGATTTCTAAAGGTTGGCACAGGCCATAGGAAAACCAATATTGGTTGAACCTCCTCATCACTGAGGAAGAATTTAGTAACAGCGGAGAGAAAAGTGTCGGTCTGAGCGGGAAGAAACCGAAGAGAACCAGACACAGCCTGCTAGTGATTTCCTCCATAAGATGCTGAAGTTGAAAGACTCGCAGTATGGACAACTCATTTAAGAGCCACAGATTACATCAAAATAAAACCTCCTCCCTAAAAAAGAATCCAGTTGCGGTGTTGAAATGAGGTTTCTTTTTTTCCCCTGTTCGCTGTAACAGTCAGAACTCTAAGAGAGGCGGACAGTTTGAGTGACGACAGAGGTCTTTCATATGTTGCCAAGTTGTGAGGAACTGCATCGCATGCCCTCCTGCGAGCGTGAATCAGGTTTACCTCCAGATGAACTCTGGGACTCAGTATGGTTTTCTGGCATCAACCGTCCCTCCCGAAATGTCCACTGCAGGGATTGTATTGTGCTGGTTTGAATTTATTGCGTGTGTGTGTTTCTGTGGGAGTGTGTAGCCTGTTAGGGCGGACAGTGAAGTATTGCCTTTACACAAACAGGCCCGAGGAAAAACCTACAGGTCGGAACATCTGCCTCCTGCGTGTTTTTTTTCTGTTTCTGTGTGCGTGTTGTCTGAATGTAAAGGTATTGTCAATTCAAAGCTTGTGACCTGTCAAACAGCCATTTACCCACTTAGTAGATTTATGCAGCGGCTGACTCAACAGACTTGGCATCGGGAGACGTAAAGGATGCAGTCGAAAGACGACAATGGGACTGTGCCACTCGTACTGCACACAATGCACACAAAGACAGAGAGGGAGAGAGGAAGGAAAGGAGGGACATTTTTGGAAGAAAAGGCTGTAGAATGGGCAGAGTTTGGACAGACAGGACTGTAAATAGTTAAAGCACGGGGGAAGGAAATTATCGAGAACAAGAACAAAACAAGCTTGTAAATGTATTTGTGGAAAGACGCAGCCACTGTGTGTCTCTGCAGTCACTGAGCGAGGAAACATTACCACAGGGATTTCAAAGCCGTAGATGTGAATTGGCTTTTGAAAACCTGCAAAATCATATTAGTATCAGCAATATTGCATTATAAGGACGTGCAATATGTTTTCATCGGGCACTTATCTCAACAGCCTGGCAAATGCATCACCATTAGACGTATTTACATCAAATCCCTGAGTCTCTCTGCACCTCCTCTGTGTTGTTTCCCAGGAGGAAACCAGCAGCGCGTGTGTGTGTGAGTCTGTGTGTGTGTGTGTGTGTGTGTGAATGTGTGTGTGTTTTTAGACGCAAAGAGTGAACCACACCATCTGCAACATGCTCATTTCTGGAAATAAGAATATAAGACTAATTGAGCTTTTTAATTGTCCTCTAAATCCTGCTGAGCACACACGCTGCTGCTTAATGGTGTGAGTGCGCATATGTGTGTGTTTATGTTTGCATGTGTCGGATCTGCTGGGACACACGAGCGGTTCTTCCTGTGAGTGGAGAGGGATGAGTGAGCAAGCACTCAGGCTCCCTCTGTGTATAATGACCTAATAGCAACGTGTGGTTAACCTTTGAGAAATCTACGAGTTCTGCTTTTGTGCTTTCATGACGTGCGTTTTTGTGTGTTTTCCTGAGTCAGGAGGAAGCAGGAGAAAGGGAGACTGAGTGACATCTGATTTGAGTGTGGTTTTGGCCACTTTGTAACTTTACGCTGCAGATAAAGGTGGATGAAATCTTCCAGTGGCAACACGAACTCCTGTTGAGATTTGACCAGCACCATGTCAGTTTTTGAAACCCTGAAGTTTAGAGGCATCACCTGAAATCAGTGTCCACTCATGTGCTGTGATTAATCATCTATTTTCCTCTAAATAGAACCCTCATTTACAGAATTAATGTCATGTTCTGTTAAAGCAGACATTGAGACCATTAACTCCACAGGAAAATGTTTACTGACATTATAAATAAAGTGCAAAGTGGTTCATTTTGTGGTAGGTGGAGTCGCCCCCTGGTGGCTAACTGCTCCCTCCAGCCTATTTTCTAGGGTTCACTTCCATATACAGCCTGTGGCTTGTATCCACAGTACACATGTGTGGGAACAGCTCATTGGTTGCCCGTGCGTTAGTTCACTTCCAGTTATTTTTACTTAATCATATCAGATAAATTACACAATGCCTGGTATCAACATAGACTGTGTGAAAGAGTGAATAGTTAATTTTGTAGCCAAGCACAGCTGGAATAGTCGTCTCCGTGT
Source organism: Solea senegalensis (assembly GCF_019176455.1). Taxonomy (NCBI): domain Eukaryota; kingdom Metazoa; phylum Chordata; class Actinopteri; order Pleuronectiformes; family Soleidae; genus Solea; species Solea senegalensis. The sequence goes on along the minus strand of NC_058024.1, from coordinate 10,181,733 downwards.
GTGTGCGTGCGTCAGTGTGTAATTAACTCCACCTACAATCAGGCCACATCTCTGTGATTGCATGTTTGTGTAATTGTCTGTCTGTGTGTGTGTGTGTTTGCATGTGTGACAAAGTAATCTAGGATGAAGGATTTCCTCTGTTTTCTGTATGTACAACTTCCTCTGCTCATACACACTTCCTGTCTCTGTGTGTGGGGCAGTGGAAGAAAGACGAGAAGGAAGTGAAAGGGTGAGATAAGCTGGCAGGTGTGTGTGTGTGTGTGCGCGCGTGTGTGTGAATGTGGGAGAGAAAGAGGGGGAAGAGTTGAAAGAAAGAGACACAACAAAGAGCACTTCTATAAAAAAGTTATCTTGTGACAGTCCAGTGCTTTCAGCTGACTCTCTGTAAAACTTTTGTTGTGCTTTCTCCTCCTCTTGTCTGTTTGGGTCAGAGGAAAGTCTTCTCTACAGTGGAGCATTTTTCCCTGTGTATGTTTAAGAGCTGAAACACATCAATGCTTAACACAATCTCCTCTCTCGTTCTGTTGTTTTTCACCATTAGTTTTTAACACAGAGAAGACAAATAATCTTATATAATAAAAAAATAATAACACAAAAAAATAATACATTTTAAAACTTGAAGAGAAAGTGGGACGAGTGAGCAGATGAGATTTAATGCTCGGTGACTTGTGCCAGAGGCTGTCATGTCACACACACACACACACACACACACAGGTTTCCATGACCTCAAAGACACTAAGAGACATTACATTGACTTACATTCATTTCCTGGAGACTTACTCTAACCATAACCATAATTACTACTGACCTAATCCTTCAGCCTAACTTAAAAACATGTCTTCACCTTAAAACATAGTCATTTACATTTTTGTCCTCATAAGGGAAGGAAGTCCCCATAATGTGACTGTGTAAACAGATTTAGGTCCCCACAACACAAGGAATTCTGGGTATACACGCAAACCTTCTACACGAGCACTGACTTTTTAAGGATGGCAAACTATCGTGACCCAAATCACAATTTAAATTGTGAAGAGAAGAAATTTTATGCATAATGTAGTGGCTAAATGACAGCTATATCTCTAACACCTAATGTCATTTTGAATTGGTAAACAAATTATTTCCATGACATGCAGTATTTGGTAAATCAATCGAAACTTAATTTCATGCGGGACTCCAAAGAAATTTCTTGTGAACTACCTCTGGGTCTTGCCCCAGTCTTTGGGAACCACTGGCATACAGCATCGTTCTGGTGTTTGCAATGCTACAGGTTTGTGTGTGATTGAACTTTCTGTTTCTTTTTGGATTTTTGTATGATGTTCAAATCCCATGTGGATACTAAAACTATATAAACTATAAAACTATAATGAGCGTTACTGCAAAATGTGTTTTTAGCCCACAGACGAGAGCAGAGGCTTCCGTACGATCACATTTGAATGCATTTTAATGCATTCCAGTTGTTTTTATTCTTCTTATTGGTCAATTACCGCAGAGAGTATAAATGTGACTTATTGATCTGTGCTATGATTTTAGAGTTCCAGAAACTTGATTGATCACAAATTGTCTCAGGACTTCATGGTTTTTTAGTTTTTCCTTTTTTTTCCTTCCTCGGTTCAAGACACTGATGAGACGGACAGAGTTGCCAGTTGGAGAGAAAAAAGAAAAGCACAGATTTCTCTTCATGTCCTGCGTTCCTTTCCGTTCCAGGCTTGGCAGAGATTCTGTATATCCTGATTCTGTTCCCCGTTGAAAGTGACTCAGCGTCTCTGTGTTCCTTTTTCATCAACTGCTGTTGTTGTCTTTCCATAACCTCCACCGAACCCCCAGCTGACACGGAGGAATGAGAGCTGAGCCGGCTGGTGACCGCTTATGACAAACTCTCCCTTATGTTTACCTTCAACTGTCTCCCTTCCTCACACAGACAAACCGCGCACACACATTATCTGTTAGTAATTGGCAGCAGGCAAGCTCTTATTTCATGAGGTCTCACACTCATTACTCAGTTTCTCATTTTCTCCTCCATCATTCCTCCTTTTATCCTTCGCCGGTCTCTGCATTTGTTTCTGCTGTTCTGCTTTCATCCCTGCCCTTCTCTCTGTTTGTGCTCCGAGCCTGTGGGACTGCTCTAAGTTCAACCCTTTCAGCACATTACAGCAAAAATGTTTTAGTTACAGTTTCGTGTACTGCAAATCATGTAAACACAGTTTCTCTGTGTGGGAAACAAACTCTTGCCTTAAACAAACCCGTTGCAGAAAAATGTCCTTAGTTTGCAAACGAGCACTTCCTGGTTTTCTCTGTAAAGTCAGCTGATTTTAGACGTCCCTAAAAGTTGCCCGTGCTGATTGTGTGACTGCCGGTCAGTCTGTGTCGCTGATGGAATCGGGAACACACAGAAACTGAGTCGGTTCCACCTTCTAATTGTCATAATCTGACGGGAATGTGGTGAACGTGGGTGGGCCATATCATCTCGACCAAACCCATCCCTGCCTCCTCCTCGGGGGAGCCGTCGGTGGGGCCACATTGGGTTACCGTGGCTACAGGCCAAACCAAAGGCGGGGCTTCTGTCCTCCTCCACCTGGTCATACCAGCTGCTCAAGCACTGGTGCTGTGGCATTTGAGTGTGTGTGTGTGCACTTGAGTGAGTGCACGGCAGGTGGTTTGTATTTCTGTATGTTTGAGCAGAATGAACACTTGCTCAGCTATAGATCTATCTCTACCCCGTGCCCTCTGTGGCCCCCGCAGTTACATAAGGCAGTGTAAAGTGGCTCCAGTTGAGCAGGGGAGGTATTATTAAACGTTGTGCGAGTGCTGCACGCCAAGCTCGCAGCCCACATATAGACACTTAGCTCGGCCCAGAGGCTAGAAAGATGTAGCCACTTCCTGGTTTGTAGTTTCCAACACTGCTTTTCATCACAGGAATGTAGTGGATGAATGATTTATCGCCATTACTATTTATTGCTCTTTGCCTGCGATCGGGGTGGGGAATTAACTTACTTTAACAGGGGTTTATTTGCCCCCGTGAAATACAATATGTAAAATTTACATTTCATGGATCATTTCTGGGTCAGTGTTATAAAAGTACCTTGTTTCTTCTGTCAGGGCTCCCCAAATCAAGTTTAAGACTTTCAAGACCTTTTGCAATACCACTTAGAATGACATTTAATGCCAGCAGCATAACAGTTTAAATGATATGTATTATCTATGTATTATTAGTAGATTCCCAGATTCTTATCTTCCAACCACAAATAACATCATCTCTGACAGACTTTAGACACAGAGGGAGGACCAGCAGCAGCGACTGGCTTATTTTCTATAAAACAGTCCATGGTCTGTGTGTGTGCTGTTCGCCAGTTGGCATATTAATGGAAATTTCATTGGTAATTTACGATATTTCAAGGGCTTTTGCCAGTGCTAAATTGTGACCCTGGTTGAGACCAGAAATACTTTTATACAATCACTAAAACCTCTTTATGACATCCCTTCCTGCAAACAGGTACTTTAGACCTTGTACCTCATAAAAACTGGAGACTCTTAGAGTTTGCTTTCTGCTATAAGAAGACAGGACATATTCGTCCTCCTGCGAAACTAGGCAGAGATTGGAACAGTGAGAATCTAAAGCTGTTTTCAGACGTAATCTCCGAGTAATGGCCACAGATTGGGGTCTGGACATTCTCTGGAGTTTTCCGTTCTCATATGACAAACACAGCAGGACATTGTCTGTCTGAGACAAATTCAGATAAGCGGGAGAACCTACAGAGGATATGGACGAGGCTTGAGCATGCAGGAAGCAGGTTGTTTGCTCCTGAGTTTCTTCTCCTGCTGCTCTGTCATGTGAAACCAGAGATGAGACCAGGGAACCTGGACATTGACAGCTCCGGATAATTGCAGGAGTTCAATTCATGTCTGAAAGTAGTTCAGATATTTTCTCATATTTCTGAAATTAGTATTTGTTTTTCATCTCTTATTAAAAAAAAATTACTTGACATTTGTCTTTGGGGTTATGATTGCCTCAGTGTCGCTTTCAACACAAAAATGACCTGTTGGTCTCACAGAAATGCTGAGTTAGATGATTATAGTTACTAAAAACCCAGAATCAGGAAGGTCAGATATTGAGAAATGTCATTGTTTTGAACATTTCAACTTCCAAGGCTCAAAAATGTATCTTCCTCATTTTTCTATTGTTGTCATTTAATGACTGTTGGGCATTCCGTAACGCTTGGGACGAGGTCATGTCTCTGTCCTAATGTGTCTGTGTCACATCTGCTGAATGTCACCATGTATTCTGCCCAGCTGTGCTTTTCATTCCACACGCACACACACATGCAGTGTAATGTTGCGTGTGTTTTAACAGAGTTCATTTCGAGCTCTGTGTGGTCTCATATTCCATGTTCTCTCTGTGGAAGACTTTAGCAGCTCAGTCCTTCAGTTGTTTAATTGTTTCATTTTAGCTTGTACCGGAGCCCCGCTCATTTCCTCTGTGTCGTTCACACACAGATGAGAGACCCACATTTTCTGCCTCTCTGTCCAGTCCAGTCTTTTGGCTCTTGAATCACTCATACTCATTTTGTATTTGGTGGGCAGCAGCCAAGACCGCCCCTGTGGACCATTACAGCACATGAGGAGAGCGGATTGAGGTGGCAGAGAGGGAGCATGATTTAGAAAAGAAAAGAGAGGACAAATTCTGAATGAAAAGGGATGAAGTGATGGAAGGAAACGTGTTGAAACAGTGCAGCCACATTGGTTAGACCCTCACTTGTGTTCTTGTCAGTGGCAGTCTTCCCACTCCTCCCTTCCCTCTTCTCCTTCAGTTTCAGAGGTGGCACCAGGCCCAAACCCAAGCCAGGGACTTTCCTCTGGCTTCACCCCAAAGAAAAGTTAGCTTTCTGTGGAAAAAAGGTGGGAGGCTCCACCTGTGGATGGAGAGAAATCCGGGCAAAGAGAAGAAAACATGTTTTCTGCTGGCGTCATGCTTGGTCAGACTTTTGGTTTCAACATTTATGTTTTCATTGTAAGGGCGGGGTTACACAACGGGTGACTGTGCACTGAGAAACAGCACTGCTCCATTTCAGCAGTTATACTTTATATATGCGTACACGTTAAATGGAAGAGACACTAGAATACAACAAGTTCAAAAGTTCCCCACTCCTTGTAGATTAATGATTTTCAGAGATTGACGTTTGCACACAAACATTCACTTGCCAAAGCCCACTGAGTCATGTGCAGTAGATGCTTAGATTTTTTAAACATTTACTCAGCTCGTCTCTACCGTCCACACTCAAACAACTTTTCTGACCTCTCGTCCATTACAGCAACTCTCAGAAGAGAAGGCATTAAATCCAACCGCAATGCCAAGAAAAGCAGCAGATCTGCCTCACGGACAAACACAAATAGAGTCCAGCTGTGTTAAGCTAACGGCTCAGACCTCACCAGACCTACAGATTACACACCTCATCACTACTAAACTTGGGTTTTTGACTTGAACCCAAAGTCCGTTCTCCCAGCGCCTCTATGACACCATCGTGTGTTTTACAATGTGTATTAAAGGCACAGACGTCCTCTGCTGCACCTCCAGTGTCTTTCTGGTGTCCACCTGACATGTGGCGTGAGTTGGTGGACGGTGTCAGGTGTTTGTGTGTGTGTCCACATAGAATGTTTAATCATCACAGGTACTGACATTCTTGCAGGAACAAAGCCGCTCACACAGACACAGATGATGAGGCAGTACACGATCGTGTTAAAAAGTAGGATTAGGGCAGTCATTTCAGGAATGTGCCTCCTCCCCCTCCTGCTGTACAGAAACACACACACACACACACACACAGGCTGTACCATTCTCTTGAGTGTGCACTTTTGACCTCCCTCTACAGTGTGTAACGGACACTGAAAAACAGGTCGGTTGTGTGGGCAAAGTTTGTATTAGTGTAACTATCATAACTTGATCTCTCTTAAACACACAGTATATGATTTCTACCGCTAAGACTCTGGCAGTCAAAACAACACCAAAACACCTAGTTTGAGGGATGATGGGAAAGCAGCATGGGATCATGGGAGTTATTGTCTTCCCCTGTGCATTTGCTCTACCCAGGGAGAGCTTTGAAAAACAGTATTAAGTAGTCGTGGCCTTAGCGAATATTTCCTTCCTCACTCTGATGCGGGGCTAGTCTCTTCATGTTATAAAGCTGAAATGTGACATATTATGTCATTAACAACTACTAATATAAAATAATTGGGTGATTAATCTGCTTATATTTTAAAGGCCTTTTGAATATCAGCACGTACAGAACACGGGGGACCGCAGCAGGGCAAGTATATATCAATGGGATAGATGAAAGGTCCAGAAAGGAACAGTTAGTAGGTCAGGGCTAGCAGAGGATGACGTTCTTCATTCCACGCAAGTAAGCTTCTGCTTCAAAAACACAAGACAAAAAGTGATGACAGAGGGAGAAACTAAGAGTAATGTGTGCATGTGGAGCGGTTGAATTTACCAGAAGACTAAACTCACAGGGCGTCCTGAGAAGTGCACCATGCTAACAGGCTGCCACTCGCTAATGAAACACACACACACATAGGCAAACACACTAGGCCAGCCACTGCTGTAAATCGCTCTAAACCACGCTGTAAAATTCATGTTAAACACCATCTGCATTCCTCGTTTTTTAACAACTGCCAGACGTTATTTGTGTGCGTGTTTGAGTGTGTTTGTCCACACACTCATTAATCCACCGAGCTTACGGTTGTTAGCAGTATAACCTTATTGTGATGTTTTTATTCTCCCGTATGACTGTGCAGCGACGATGCTGTTGCTGGTTTTCTGCCACTCCGTTTGCTCATCTTGGGTTTTTTTTTTTACGTCAACTTCTCTTCTTCTGTTCTTTCTCGGTTTTCTCTGTTTTCCTGTCATGGGTGCTTGTGGTGTGCGTAAGAGCTGAGTAAGGTTTTTTTTTTACTTTGTTGTTGTCGTTTTGGGGAAGAAGAAAAAAACTGATGAGAAAGATATGGAAGGGGACTTTGAAGAAAAAGAGGAGGATAAAAGGGAAAAAAATAAAATAAAGAGGGGGGTGGGGGGGCTGAAAGTGAAGAAAAATCAGAAGTGTTTTCAGACGGGTGAGATAATGATGCGAAGAGAGGGAAAGATAGAGAAATGAAAGAGACGGAGGGGAGGCAGGCATTTGTGGCCAGGAATGGTTTGGCACACATTCCACTGAGGTGTGGTTTTGGCCTGGCTCCCATTAGCCTCTTGTGTTACATCCATTACAGACATCTGCGCGCACACACACACACACACACACAGACACACACTTACTTGACGGCACAGTCAAAACAGACCCACATCTTAACTGCCATAGAATTCCTCCACCATAATTCTGTTCCTTCCCAAGAAAGATGGAAGTCACTCACACCCCCACCTCCCTTTTCTCTCTCTCTTCCTAAAAGATGCTATTAGAGGCACCAGTGGCCGTGTAATCACTGTGGCTCTCCCAGAGGAAGCCTCACACGCATGCACACACACATACACACCTTTTCTCAGTAATTAAAGCTGAAGATGAGGTGCTATTCGCTGTGGTGACTGGCTCATCTCGTCACTAGATGGTGGGTCAAGTGGGAGTGGGAGAGTGTTTTTCCTTTAAATTCCGTCTTAGTTTAAGCTATTAATTGATGCCTTTTCAGTGCGACTGATTTGGATGGAACTCCACGCCCACAATGGCACACGTGCTTGTATTCACTGCACGCGAGCACTCTGCTACACATGCAAATTTATAGACTGTCTCACACACTTTGTGTGCAGACACACTTTGTTTCATAAAAGCCACACACACACAATACAAACACTCTTCTCCCCAGCCGATCTCGTTCTGTGTTTGTATATGTGCTCCACTTCTCTTAAAAGCCGCATACACACTCGCACACTCTCCGTATATGATAGCATCTGTCCCCCCTCATTGCATCCAGCACTCTTCCCAGTCTTTGTTTATTTTCCCACCTTCCTGTGTCTGATAAGGCTTGCAGCTTGTTAGCGTAGTTCTCACTTTTCCACTGAAGCTGTGGAGGTTTAGCAGTGATCCAAAGGCTACATTCATACTTCCATGTTTTGAAACAAAACAATCCGTGTCCAGACAATCGTTTGAGCCCCGTCTCGGAAGTAATCTGTATCTATACTAACACACCGACTCTCTGTCTCTCTGTCTCCCTACAGTTTGGTTTGCTTAGTTTCAGAAAGTGCCCCTAATGAGGAAAAGAACAAGAGTGAAAAGTGTTAATGGAGCTTTTCTTTCACAGCTTATAGATGAGTTGTGGCGGATAGGAATGAATCAGGATGTGAATGTGTGTAATTGCAAATTGTTTTCAAAGGTTGCCATTTCTATAAACACTATAATGTACAGCACGGCAGTTGTTAAATGCAAATGGAGCCAGCACCATTTGTGCTTTGAAGGCCTACAAAACTTTTTTTATCCAAAACTCAAGTTCAACTCTGAAACTTAAAAATGTTTCAATTAAAAAATACACAGCCTAAAATCACATCAGAACATCTGAAGTGATTTTCACATGGTCTAGCTGAGAATCTATTTCACATGCAATCTTTGAAGAAATAGTCAATTTATTCGTTTTCCATTACTATCGCGCCTCCTCAACGTGGGCAGGGTCGCAAAAGCACGACTGCACCTTATTTTCTGTGTACTGAATCATTAGAATCGGTTAATTAAAAAGATAAGTTTAGTACTTCCTGCATGACCGGAGTGCAGACTGCACTAAAATACAACTTTCAGCAGTGTGGTCACTAAATACACCAGACTCCTCTACTAAATATTGAGATTCTGGAAATGTCCTTAGTAAATATTGGATATTAACGCATGTGGTAAGTCTTTTTAACTGATCTCCTGTTCGGCATTGTTCAGTTTGATTCTTGTGTCAGACGTCGTGCTCATGACGACACTCTCTGACCAAGCAGTCTGTTCACGTCACATTTTAGTATCGGCTCAGAACCCCACCAGAGCAGGAACCAATAAAAGCACCAGGTACTATCACTAATGGAAAAGCATCATTATAATATTATATACAAAAATGGTGAGCCAAAGATGACGGTGTCCCTGTAAGAATCTGCATGCACCCATAACTGTATGTATATTAAGTGTAATGTTTTAGTGTGGGGATATTATGTCTTCAACATAAATATCCTCTCATACGTCTTTGATGTAAATGTGTAATATTGTTTGGGTAGAGATGTCCCGCGAGAGAGTTGAACAGGAGGTCTTCTCTCATTTGAATGGCGACACTAAAAAGGCGTTCAATTGAAAAGCTCTATCTTCAAGTCTCATCTTATTGTATATGATAATGTTGTGGCGCAATTTCTTCCCCCGTTTGCAAGACAGCTGATAAAATCAGTCATAGTAAAGCACCTCTTCAGACGCAGTGCATTTCGTACCCACTGCCTTGTGTGTGTGTGTGTGTGTGTGTGTGCGACTCCATGCAGATGATTGAGTTAGTGTGATTTAGTGATGGTGGGAAGATGAAATGCCGCTGCTGTGTCGTGTCTAGTGACTCGCTACACACGCTTATCTGACAACTGCTAGGTAAAGGCATTTAATTTGAATGTAAAGGAGGGAGGGAGGGAGGGAGGGAAGGTAGAAAGAAAGAAAGAAAGAAAGAGATGAGTTTATGAGAGATGAGCGAGAAATCACGCGAGGAGAAGGTTAAAGATGTGAGGTGCTGGTGGACATGGAGGGATGGAGCTATAACGAGGGCTGTTAATATGAGCAACCATTAGGATTAAAGGACCACATCATTGATGAATAGGTTTAATTTACTGTTAAAGCAGCTCAGGTTTAGACTTCATTGTACGCAGACTTTTCCCCTGAGTGGATTGTATCACACGATGCTCTGGCTTTTTTCTCCCTTTTGTCTTTGTTTTTTTTTTGTTTTTTTTACCTCTTGTTCCTTCGTAGCCTGTTCTATTTTTGTGCGGCTGTAACTTTGTGTGTGAGTGTGAGAATATGTGACCTTTTGAAATCTCTACTGGTGAAAGGCCACAGGCTCACACATGAATACTCATGGTGTAGACATGCGGGTGAATACCAAAGGCAGACAATAAGAGTTGACAGAGTAAGTAACTGGATATGACAGAATACAGTGGATTACACGGCTGCACATTTTGAACTCGTCGGCGAGCGCTTTATATAAGCTCCGAAGAGCTTTGATAAACCCCGCGTTGTGAGATGAATGAGGTGCACACACAACCACATCCTGTTTGGACCAAATCTCAGCTCGCCTCATAATAGTTACTTTTTAACATTATGAGAAGTTCCGACAGGTGAAGACTAAGAGCTTACCTCACATTGAGACGTTATTTAATTAAATAAATAACAAATAACCTTTCAATGGAGCTGTGATTATGAGTGATTCTTTGTACTTGTGCGTTGGAGAACTGCATTGTGGGTCTGTGACAGAGTTCACGGCCATGACAATTATATATATTGATAATTCTTGCTTCACAAAAAAACTCGCAAAAAGCGACTTGCACAATGTTTTCACTCTATACTGTGGATTTAGGCGTCTCCATGGCAACCAACCACACACAATCCTCCAGCTGGCTCTTTCTGTTCCCATCTTTCCCGTTTTATCCTTCTGTCGATGTGTTTATGTGTCTTGTTTTGATAATGAATGGATTTTGTTAAATTGTTGATGTAACTGTGGAGGAAGAGATTTAGATTTGTCTTTTAGCGATAGCAAACAAGTGTGGGGGTTGGAAACAATTGAGAGCAAAAAGGGAGAAGATGGTATGGTCCAATAGCTGACGAGCAAACTTCTACATAAAGACGGTGGCATCCAAATATGATGGTGTCTGCTAGGGCTGAACAATTAATTGAAATATTATTGAAATCGCAATATTTGTTCAAGCCAAAATATGTGAATGATTACCATTTTATATGAATTATTGCCTTGATCTATGCCCATCTTATACTACAGACTGAAGAGAACATCTTTATTTGCCTTTATCTTGACAAATAACACACAGTAATTATTTTAAATAGGTTTTTCGAATGTAATGATGTAAAAATGACCGCTCCCTCCGGTCATATCGAATCATATCACAATCGCAGTTCCTGTCAAAATAATCACAATTTATTCTAAATCGTCTGTTACATGATCAAATTCTACAGGTGTATGACAGAATAACTCTTGTTTTCTGTCCATTTCACACAAGTATACATCAAGTACAGTTTAGTGTAAAAGGGTGTGATACTGTTTTTTGCTGCTAGTTATGACATTCCTGTGACTAAATAATCAGGAATGTTGTCTTCTGTCTTCCTTCCCTGTGTTTTTCCTCTGTTTTTCACGAGGACATTTAGTCTACTGTATACCTACATATTCATTCACATAAATACACTTATTTATTATCTATACTATGTCTCACAAATGCAGCAGAATTTCACACCAACATGGCTTCTTTTAAACCAACGCAAAAGAGAGGAAATATTAAGTTCAGTTAACAGCTGTTCTCATTCCCATACCTTAAAATAACCCATTCCAGACACACACATGCAGTTTTGATAGCCATGCTGTCATTCCAGTGTGTGTGTATGTGTGTGTCTGAGTGCACGCCTCCTCCATCATTGTCACCGTAGCTCTTTGTCTGTCTTGTTGCTGCTGAAGGAAAAGTCGTTTGGTCTCTGACTGTCTGACCCACATATGGCGTAGGTTTACTCGGCGCTCTTCTATGTGTCGGCTCCATGTAGTGTGTGTGGTGTGTTGGTAATGGTGGGGGGATTTTCCACTATAGATGCATCGGGGCGATCGCTCACTCATGTGTGATGCCTCCATCTGCTCTCAGCCTCCAAAACTCTCAGCCATGCATACACACAATACACACAGTCACCACCTTGGATGGACAGTATGGCAGATAAAGAATCTTTTTTTTATTTGCAAGACATTTTTTCAAACATTTTTGAAAAAAATAAAAAAAAACCATGCAGTATTACAAAAACCAGAGTGTACTCTGAGAGTATAGTCTCAGGTTCTTATTGCTTCCTCGCTGACTCCTGTATTTCTGTAACTGAAAATGGCACAACAGCCTTATAAACACTGACCTCTGTCAAGATATCAAGTTTCTATTCATGTCGCACAGGTCTGACTCCCACTTATGGAGGAGTGAGGTGTTTTTACCCCCTCTCCTTCCCGCGGAAACTGTTGCCGTGCGAGAACAGCTGATGGATTTGTTTTGTGTCTTGCCGTGTTTAGGTTCTGCCGAGCTCGCGGTGCGATAGGAAGTGAGTGATTTCAGGCCTTTATCTTGAACGCTCCTGATGCAGATGGAAAGCACAGCTTAAAGAGGGACAGAGGATATAGGTGACGTTTACATGAAGCTGTGATTAGGTTGTCTCTAACTCCCAGGCACGGTATAATGCATGTGACTGGTATGGATTTATTTGGCTGTGAGAGAAAGGTTGCAGGTTGGAGTTGTTTTTTAATAAATTGGTATTGAGGCGTTCAGGTAATGTTTTCTTGACAAAATATTGGTCGTTCAAAAGGTGAGGAGCAGAGTTTATTCATTCTTGTCCTTTGTAACAGGAGACAGGGCAGTTTGTCTTAAACTACCAAGCTTTTCCAAAGCTATTTTTGATCAAACACACAATCTTTTAAAAGCAAAATAATGCTCAATTCAAGGCTCTAATAGAGTTTGTGCTGGCGTTGATATAGTTGAATTTGAGCAAAATATTTGAGTGATGCAATGTTGTGAAATTAAATCAACAGACATAAATGGTGAAAAGATAAAGTCCCCTCCTCCTCCTCCTCCTCCTCTGCTCTTTTCCAGAGGAGAGAAGGCAAATAATCAAGGGTTTTGTTTTGTCCATAACTCGGGTGAATAATTCGATTGAACTCGAAGGCATCATGTGTCTAAACCCATGTGAGGGTCATGATGTGAAGAAAAAAAGCATCAAAGATGCCTATTATTATAAGAACATAGTCATGTCCAACTCAGTTCTCCAAAGGGATATGTGATGAAGCTCAATAGCACCAAGTCTCTGAAGTCAACTAATCTGTTGTTCCCTCCTTCATCCTCTTCATCACTCCCTCCCACAGACAACTGACTAAAGGACTACCTTTATCTCACCCGTTCATCACACTCTTGCTGCTTTCTCTCGTCTCCTTTTGTTCTGGAGAGAATGGCACTAAATTCCCCTCTTTACTAGGGACCCTTACAAACACACACACACACACACACACACGCACACAGGTTTGTGTTGTTATTCTTCTCAGGACACTGCATTGACATCCATTCATTTTAGACAGCTTAAACAAAGTGCCATGCTTAACATAAACCATAAAACCATGCTGCACACTATATTAAACTTAAACAGCTAAAATCCAAGCCCTAACTTTACCAGTTCCTCAGAAACAAGGTTCTGCTAAATTAGGACCAGGATTTGGTCTCCATGATGATGCATTTCATGCAAGACTAAGTACAAATAGAAGAGCACACACACACACACATACATCAAAGTCAGGAATGTGCAGCATGCTGTGGTTATACGTGGTTAGGCCTACTAATGTCAAGTTTCTCCTTGTGTGGTGTGTAAGTATAACTCTTAATTATGTGAATCATTTGTTGTTATTAAAACTTACATTTCTGCATTCAATAGATGGAGGGAAAATACAGTCTTTTGCCATAAATGACATACGTTTGATTCCCTGTGTCGGATACAATCTCCCATTCCATGCTCACATGGATTATCCACGGTCAGAGGCAGACAGGGAAACGCAGGGATGGTAAAACAATCTTTGTTAGGTGGAGTATTTTTAGGGATACAACTCATTTTACTCCTCTACTGCATCGGACTTCAGATTGCAGTTGTTTTCAACATAAAGGCCATTCGTCTCCAGAGGGAAGAGAGAGGGCAACTGTGGTGGAAAACACCAGTTATTACCAGTTATTATCTCTTTCTACTTCCAGTTTGGCTGTGCTGAAAAGCAACATTAAGATACCAGTACACAGCAACAATTGTAGGTCATGGAAACAGTGAGTGGTAGTTATGAGGATATTTCAGAGGCAATACAAAGACTATAGTTAGACTTTTCTACTGCTGTAATGTCCTCATCTGCTCTTCTTTCCCTGTGGCTTTTACTCCTCATTATTTTCCAGTCATTCTCACTCTGCTTTACTCTCCCCTTCTCACTGTCCTGACTGTGTGTTTAGGATCTGTTTATTTGACATTATACATGTTAGGACAGTAGAGGTGGGGCTTTTTTTCTGAAATGAAAGGCACTTCCATCACACACTGACTCATCCGTCAAGCCTGTGATGAAGACAGAAGCCTCATCCCGAACTGTGGCATAGATTTTTATGATTTTAGACTTGGTTTAACACACACATTATTACATTATTACACACCAGGAAAGACACAAGTCTTCCTCTTTCTTCGTTGGTGTTTCTTGGGCAGAGCTGTTCTTTGTTTGTGGAAAAAGCGCCGTAAACAAGGAACAAACTAGAAAAGGCTTATTTTTAGCCTGCGGATTCCAAATTAGTTTTATTTCAAGGCAATTATTCACTTATACAAACATATTTATAGGTAATATTTTCAATTTTTGTCAATAAACCCTCCTAAATGTTACACACTGGACCTTTTTAAGATATTACAGGTACCATGTTTGCAGGTGTGTAAACAAACAGACCCCATTTAAACAGGGGTAGGGACAGGGATCCTTTCTGTGTAATTAAATTGTAATTGGACAACACTAAATACTTGTTTGAACTTGCCTGCCTTCAGATCCCATCACAAAAAATCAACTTGGGGGTAGTTCAGCGACGCATGTGGCCTTTATTCGTCAGCGTGTGTAAAAACGAGTATCCAGGACACATGACAGAAACCTCAGACTCAACTTTTTCTTGCACCAGGCAGTTCAAACTTTGATTTGGAACCAGAACCATGCCAGAGCCGTGTTGGTGTGAGACCCTAATCAAGGCCCAAATACTCCATCCATCTTTTCAGCGTCAATATTCTTTGTGTGATTTTACTCTCCCTTGTTTCCATAATCTTCATTCAGTCTGTTGAATAAATCAATTTGAATTGATTTCTTATTACCTGTTGTTTTCACACATTTTTCTTTGAAATGTAAGCAAGCAGCAGTGATTTTGAGTGTCTGTGTCTGTGTGTGTGTGTGTGTGTGTGTGTGTATGGTGGTGGTGAGGTGAAAAGAGGATATAAAAGGAAACAAAGACGGCAGAGAAAAGGTGTTGGAGAATGTGCAAGAGTGACGTATGTTCATTTGGGATTCAAAATGCACAGATCTACGAGCACTTGGATACAAAAAGAAGATATTGATACCCATAGAATACAGACTTTTGTATTAGTGCATGGGCAAAATCAATCAGCTGGTCAGTTGTGGACTTAAGTATCTGATTCTGAGTTGGACATGACAACCTGATGAAATCCCTCCCTCCCATGCGTGTGTACTATATGTTGCCTCTTTTTCTGGCATTAACACTGTCCTTGTCAGGGCCTGTAGTCCTCACAGCAACCAAAATAATTGGCCATAATTGTTTAGAACCGTGTTTTTGAAGACCTGGTTAAGTTCAGGGCTAAGATTTGAATATTGGTTTGGTTAAGGTAAGGTTTAGTGATTAACTGGTTATGGTTAAGGTTGGGGATAATGCTTCATTTAGGCTGTCCAGATAAATGCAAGTCAATGCAGTGTCCTAAGAAGAATAACTGCACAGACCTGAGTGAGTATGTGTGTGTGTGTGTGTGTGTGTGTGAGGTGAGGTGGGGATTGGGGGTTGGGGAGCGCGAGCTATCCATGAATGAAATGTATCCTTTGTTTGCAGGCCCATTATCTAGATAATCACATCCATATTTCCTCTCATCTTCTGTGCTTTACCACAGCCTTACGAGTCCTCTCTCCCTCTCTCTCTCTCTCTCTCTCTCTCACTCTCTCTCTCTCTCTCTCTCCCTCACACACACACACACAAACTGGCAGTGAGAGATAATGGAATTGTTGCCCCTGGTTTCTTTTGGTGAGATTGTAAATAAATTCTGTCATCAAAAAGTGTGTGTGCTCAGCATCCACTCAGGTGTTCTCTGTGTGTTTGTGCATGCATGTACACACTGATCAAAGCGCGTATTAGTCTATGCATACCTGTGTGTGTGTGTGTGTGTGTGTGTGTGTGTGTGTGTGTGTGTGTGTGTGTGTGTGTGTGTGTGTGTGTGTGTGTGTGTGTGTGTGTGTGTGTGTGTGTGTGTGTGTGTGTGTGTGTGTGTGTGTGTGTGTGTGTTTTATTTAAATCTCTCACCTATCTGCATATGAACCTGTGTGTGTGTGTGTGTGTGCGTGCGTGCTCAGTATCATTCCCCTCCCTGTCACAGTGGGCTGATAGCAGCAGTCGACAAAGACTAGTAATGGAGAAACCCCCTCCCTCTTCGTTCTGAGCTTTTCATTTGCTGCTGAGATGACTTTGGCTCTCCGCCAGCCAATCTCCCATCTTGAATCTGAATTGTTGCTTACTATATCCGGACATATTATTCGCAAAAAAAAAAGTGACAAAGATAATTTGAGTGCCTGTGCGCCTGCTTGTTTGCACTGTGGGAGAAAAGTTGGGATTTATCTACACGAGTATCTGGCGATTACATTTTCTTTTAAAACAGAAAGATGAGAAGAGACCGTAATTCTCTGAGGGTTTTACACAAGACTGTAATATTTGCATACACATCGCTGCCTTTTGTCATCATTTCACTTGTTTTCATTAGTTCCTCCCAGGTGCTGAATAGAACTGTCTTTTCCTCAGTTGTAATAACACAATCATCCAGTCAATAATGTTCCCTTCCCTACATCTGGCACAGTAATCATGTCTGTGTCCACAATAACAATACTAAATCCAATACTGCTATTAACGAAGCCTTTCAATTAAGCTCTTTACACGGTCCTGTAAACACATGTACTTACAGCCTTTTTGTGAGATTTAATTTATTTTCCTCAAAATTTTACACTACAATTATAACCATCTCAGACTTGAAGTCACTGCTGGAGAAACATTCAGTGTTTTGACTTTGAGAAAAATTTAAATCTGTGGTACATTTTGTAATGAAACTTACTTGCACTAAAATTTAGAGGTATATCAATGAATTGTTATAGCTAGTTAAAAGGGGTGAGTTTTTATCAGTCTGTTATGTGATGAATTGGTTCATTATTTATTATTTACACATGTTTGTGTTCTCTGAAACCTTATAAATGATCACTAAAAGTTTGACAAAGCTTTATTTTTAAAAAAATACTAAACAACTAGGGCTTCAACTAATACATATTTTCATACTCGATTAATCTGTCGATTATTTTCTCAATGAGTGTCATAAAATGTCAGAAAATGTTGAAAAATGTGGATCAGTGTTAAAAAAAAACCTGCAAATGATGATATCTCAGATATCATGTTTCATCCAGAAGCAAATCATTATTATTTAACATTATTTAAACACTCAAACTGATTAATTGATTATCAAAATAGTTGAATAGTTAAATTTTTTCAGTTTTGTCCTAAAGCAACATGTTACAAGTTTACCTGCAACTATTTCAAAATAAAAGTCCTAGCATTGTTTTCAAATATTGGGGTTTTTACTGTGTTTTTGTTTTTGTCATAATACGTAAAATTAAAGGTCCATATTTCTATACGTATTCAACATGCCAAAGTATAGTTACAGAAATGTTTGTGTCAGTGTGTTGGGATGTATTTTTTTTTCTCTAAATACTGTATGTTTCCCTGTGTTTCCCTGTAGATCCTGGTGAACTCTGTGAGTCCCAACCGTCCTGCAGTGCTGTATGAGAAGGTGACTGTAAGTGACGGAGGAAGTCCTTTACTGCGAGACATGCTGTTCAGCCCCGACCAGCAGTACATCTACACGCTGACAGACAGACAGGTGAGTTCACTGTCTGGGGTTTCTCAGATAAATGCACAAATAACACAGAGACACAGTCACTCACCAACGCCATCGTGCATACTGGAGGTGTGCAGCTCTCCCACAGAGAACGGTGTTTTTTTCGTATCTAGATTTATGGGCTACAATAAGACTCAGGAAAGGTACTTTTCATGGAACAACTCAATACGATACAATTTTCACTGCCTTCACAATTATTTTCCATAAACAAAGCTTTTTCTGGTGTTTATTGAAGATCGTACTAAAAGCAGAGTGATGTACGGTACGGAGTACGGATGATAAAACTATTAATTAGACTTTTGCTGGTGTAATATACCAACAATAAATTCATTATGCATAAAATGACACACAAAGATGAATAAAAATACAACACTTATGAACAACTTGTCTCCAGGGTAGCAATATTGCAGATCATTTGGAGCAGGTGCAGCAGTATGAAAATGCACACAGAACAATATTTGGTATGATTAGATGCAATACTATGTTGCTTAATGTTGACACTCATTTGCAATTACAAATTAAATTAAGCCCAATCTGTCAATTTATACCGTCGAATAAATATTTAATGACTCAGAGAATGACTTTTTTTGTACATTCAGATCATCACAGTGTTCCATGACTTGGGTTAGGGTTTTTTTGTACACATTTTTCTATATACACTTGCAGTGTGAATCCAAGTGGCACCATAACAAGCCACATGGAATCAAAAGTTGGGATATTCCCACATGTGGTAAAGACACACACTGTGTGTGTGTGTGTGCTGTAATGATGGGTGTATATGTCTCTGTATAACCATCATTAGCCTCCATATCCAGCAGTTCCTAATGTAACAGTTACCACAGGTGACTGCACTGGGCTAACAATGCCTCATTAACACACGCCTGGACACACACGTGGGCACACAAACTATGTGTGACTTGTACTGCACTCTGTAATTACATTTATAGTGGATGAGTTGTGTTGTGATTGTACAGTGTGTAGAACTATGAGGAGTAAGATATACAGCCACTAACGTCTAATTGGGGTGAGATCTTGTGTGGATATTTGGTGCTGAACTGCTGTGGAGGAAATGACTGTTGCAATTATGCAATGCTGCTACTGTCCAGGTTAGGATTGCTTCGGTTTGGGACATTACTTACATTACATTACATGTCATTTAGCAGACGCTTTTATCCAAAGCGACTTACAATGGAATCAAGTACAATTAGCCAGGGGTGGAATCGAACTTGCGAAACATCGAACTTGCGACCATGATGTCTTTGGTACACAAGGTAGGGTCTTAACCACTGAGCCACTCCACCCTCCCTACTTAAACATCTCTATGACCGTGAAGAGCCGTACTTGGCAATAAAGCTCTTCTGATTCTGATTCTGATTCTGACCCTGCCTTCTATGCTATAACTTACACCGCCTTTACACCTGGCATTAGAATGCATTTTCTGGGATTGCTTCACTACATGCATCTACACCTGGTATTGACATCAAGTTCCGAAATGCTAGCTGATCACGCTCAGCAGGAAACAGCAATGATTCAGCAATTGATTCAAGCTGGCATGTAGTCAGGCAGTGGTTTAGGGAGAGCTTGCTCGTTGTTGGCAATGTTGGATGATCACGTTTGCAAGAAGTCCTACATAATGTCCAGATTCATTTTTTTGCTCCCTCACTTTACTCACTCTATGTGCTTCCTCCTCGGCTGCTGTGTCGTGACATTAAAGTGTGTAAAAATGGGAATGTCACTACAGAAACATAGAGTCATGTGGAGTTGACAGGCTAAATTTCATGCACTACATCTTTCATGAGTTGCACAACGTTCTCAATTCATGCTTCTGTGGGTGATCAAGGGCGTCTCCATGTAAACACACACCACCAACTGGACATTTCAGTTAGTTTAAATCGTATCAACCTGACTGTATTGTCGGTTTGTTTAATGTTTCCTTCATTTTCATAATGAATGGCTTTTATGAACTTGTTGTTATAAAGAAGCAAACAATTCACTTAGCTACTGCAAAAAAAAGTGGAGGTGGTCACTGCATCAGTGTGGAGAATATGTTTTGGTCTGACAGCTGAAGATTAAACATCCTCATGGAGACCGTGATTCACACAGTGAAGTCATATAGTGCAACAAAATATGACAGTAATGCATCACAAGAAAATTTTACAGACGTAAAAGTATCTAGTGTCACTTTTTCTGTCCATTTTTGTTGCTCGGAATATTAAAAAGTGTCGCACGACAAGGTGGAAATCAAGCGTCGAAGTAAGGTGCTTCTGAATGTCAATGAGTGTCTTCACAAAGATAGAAGTGTAGCGTGTGTGTGTGTGTGTGTGTGTGTGTGTGTGTGTGTGTGTGTGTGTGTGTGTGTGTGTGTGTGTGTGTGTGTGTGTGTGTGTGTGTGTGCGCGTGCGTGTGCGTGCCTGTGGTCATTACCAGCCTCACCACCGGTGAGATCCGTGTCTACTTTGATGGTGAGGCAGAGGAGAGGGAGGAGAACGTGTCGCTCCCCAGGCTCAGCTGCTGCGCCACTCGTTTTTCTGTCTCATTAGTGTAGCGAGTGCAGGAAGCAGAGATGGAGGGAGAAGTGAGGATGGGAAGTAGGTTTGTACATGATGTGAATATGTCTTTATTTAATAAATCCAAATTGGGCTTTAAGTAAAGACCTGATTAAAAAGGGTGAGACACAGTACATGTTTGATTAGAGAAATGTATTTTAGGCAAGACTCCATTTTCCAATATTTTCCAGTACAGTGAAAAGCAGAAGTTTGATTCCTAAACGTTCCTCTTTTATTCGCTGAAACTGGTGTTTTGATGCACAAATGTGCATCATAGACTGTCACTCTCAGACTCATGGACTTCGTGTACACAAAAACACACTCACTCCAACTCATCTACACTCAAGGACAGCCTGTCTCCATCCACCTCACATCATGCTCTTTTCTTTAGAACCCCTCACATATGCCCATCACACACACACACACCTCCATCTCTGTGTTTGATCCCCATTAATGGAAAGCAGGATTGGGTTTATCAGAATAGGGGGCCGTGTTCGTGAGACCTGCTACCTAAACCCCCCATTCCAGCACTAATGACTAGAGGGGCCAATTCCCCTCTCCTGCTCTCTGTCCTACCCTCATCTTTATCCTCTGCCCTCCATCTATATTGCTATGCCCCCACCATCCCTGCGTTTATAAATCCTTGCATCGGCCGCCACACATGCACACGCACACCCTCCCATCTTTTCAACTAAGCCCCAAATTGAGTCCTCCCCTCTCAACTGCCTTCTACTGATCCCATTCCCCTGTTTTTAATGATGTCCCACAATCGCTGCTGCACCCCCCACCCCTACCACCACCATCTCACACACACTTTCCCACACATGATGATGCCTTCCTCTTTGTCAACGGAGGCCGAGGTGGAAAATTGTGGAATTGAGAGAGGGATGGATACACGAAGGAAAGACGAGGAATTGAAAAGGATGATGGTCGTGGGCAGGTTTTTGAGCTGAAGGGCGATGTGCTTCAGTACTTCACTCACACACATACTGTAAATATCGACTCGGGAAGAAAGCAGGGCTGTATGTATCATGAGTGAATCGGGTAAGGGGCATGGTTGCATTCCTTGTGAAAGCTTCCTGTGTGTGTGTGTGTGTGTTGCACGGTGGTGTGGGGTAGGGGTGGTGGTGCTGTTTCCCGGTGGGGGTTCCTCTGACAAGCCAAGCACATTAAGGTGTCACCGGACATATCCACTGATGCGTAGCACATGACAAGCACCGCCCTCCCCCCACCCCACCCCACATACACACACACTTGAGCAGTGAGTCAGAGTAAGGGGCAACGCCCGGTGATTTATGAGTCGCTCTGTTCTTGCTATATTCATCACTGTCATTATTATCAATAGCGGGTACGACAGCAGAAGAGTGTGTCCTACTGTGTGTGTGTGATCAAACGACTTCACATCACTTTGGCTGTGACTGAAGTCCATGTTGTTGCTCATTTCACTTTGTGTGTGTGCGCAAACAGCTAAAATGTCTTCACCAGCTGCCATTGAGAAATGTCGACCTTATTGATAAGAATCTATTCACTCACTACTGAGCCGTGTTCACACGCACACATATTTCCCTCAAGTGCTGTCAATGGGCCCTTTGTTTGCACAGCAGCCTTTCTGGCAGGTGTAAATAATCAAATGAGTGTGGTTGAATTCCATTTTGGTTCCTCAGTTTCAGGGTACACACTGGTTCAGCGTGTTTGTACTTTTCCTGCTAAAAATTTGTCATAATGTCTTGTACAGTGGGGAAAAAGGGTGCCGTTTACACACTTCAGTATCAAATGTATGCATTTAGTCATTGCTTTATTTATAAAAACACTAATCCAGGTTAGAAACTTTCAACTTTTTTATGTGAAAAGCTTCACATCACTTTTTAACACTGTCGCTCGTACACTGACCGAACACAAACTTTGTAATCATTTCTGTTCGTAGTGCAAATCCTGTGGTGGCTCAGTCGAGACACTTCACACCCATCGAATCATTTCCTCTGCTCTTTTATAGTCGAGAAGATTGAATTTGATTCCACGGATGCTGTTCTAGCTGCCACTGCACACGTGTTCGCCCTCAGTGTAGCACACACTCACACCGTCACACATCCTCATGTCTTTGACGGCAGCCATGCGTATGATATCGGTGTGGTGTGCGGTGCTGGCTAATTGCTAAAAACATGAATATTCATCTTCAGTGTGAGAAGTGGGTCTGTGTTTCGTCGTGGAAACCGAAGGACACGAGACGAGCTTTGTTCAAGTGCTGCTGCTGTAGTGTGTATTGCTCAGTTGTATTTTGATATAGTCTTTGTTGGCATCTGCATTTGTAAACACACTCAAACATTCAGTGTATTTGTGTATGTTTGTGGGTGGGTGTGTGTGTGTGGGCTAATGCCATTGTCTGACTTTTTATTCAGCATCTGAAAGAGATTCCCCTTCCACATTCATTTCACTACTCCTTCGCATCCCTTGAAGGAATCCATATTCATGCACATCCTTGTACATTTAAACAAGCCATCCACAAACTGTTGGTTTGGGTTGCCACAGTAATTTGTGTGTTGCTGATTCGGCGTGGCCTCTGTGAGTAATATCTTACCCATAGGGTTTCATTTGACTTCATTCCTCTGTCTGTCGATCTGTTTACACGCACATATTACTGGTTCACTGCCAATCTCATTAGCAAACACATTAGTACAGACTGACACCAACACACATAATAAAGCAGCTGGTTGTATCAATCAAGACTGACGTTTTAGCAAACTGGATACAGCTAATCAGTCAGTTCTAAGTAGCTCAAAGATTAATTTTCCACAATTTATCAAACAGAGGAACTCCCAAAGTTAACAAGCGCATAATGCTGCGTTGAAACATCAGCTAATGACTGACACTTTGTTTCATCATTTACACAGCATTATGTAGCGTACAGCATGAGGTTTGTTTAGATACTGGGGCCTTACAGTCCGTACTATTACATCAATTATGGAGTCAAGCTACTACAGCATGTCTACATTTATGCCGCTTTTCCACTATACAGTTCTAGCATAACTCGTCACGACTGTACCCGGATTGGTATGAGACACGTGGTTTTCCATTACTCTACACAAACCCACAAATGACTGAAGAGCAAAGCAGTTCTTTTCGATGCACTGGATCATTAGAATCAGTTCAGCAGAGCTCAGACTAAAATATGGCTAAACGGGTTGTGATATGGTAAATTTTTTTGGGCAGACCAGGATACCAATTTATGCTCGGTCAGCTTAAATATTTGAAAATAGGAAGACTTTCTGTTGAGAGCACAACAGTCACGTTTGAATTGAATTTGACTGTTTAACTTTGTCGTTATTAACGTAGCAGAAAAACTTTCTACCACTTGCTTTTTAATATTTATTTTCCAGATTTCATTCATGCACCGAGGCCTGCTCATCATCGAACTGGTTCATTTAGATTCATGAGCAGTTTCATCTTTTCCAATCGCTCCACTCACCGGCAGTGGGAAGCTGGAGTGAGATACTTGGAATATGTCCTTTACGCCACATGCATGGACACACACACACACAGTACCATCATTGTTATGTTAATGTTAATAGACCTGGTGTGGAGAGATGAAGATGAGGACACAGTGATGAGAGAGGGTGCAGGGACAGGTGCTAGTGGAGGTATATGGCTTTCAATTACAATAGTTCAAACCATTATAGCACCTTTCTCAGAACAGAACAGCGATGCTCCCCTACACAGACACTCGTGTGTATAGGTGTTCCCGTTAATTACGTCTCCAACCGTGCTTGCTGTGTGAATGCTAATGCAAAAACATGAATAAATAAAGTTAATTCCAACAATGACCGTACATTCACAAGTATATATAATTAATTATTAAAATGTTTAACATGGATGGATAAAAGAAGGTGTGATCCATAAAAAACCCCAACTTCGAGTTAGATTCACTTTCTGCTTTCACGACAAGACCATTTGACAATAATAGTATAATAATAGTACATAAAAATAGTATAATAATGTGTTTCCCTGTGCGCAACTGCAGAGGTAATTTAGTTTTTTTGCATATTTGTGTCACAGCAGATGTTGATATACATTTCTTTATTGTGCAAAGTAAACAAACATAAGAAAAATCATATCAGTTGCAACTAGACTTTTTCTTAAAGACCTTTCACCTCCTCTTGTTTTGGATATTGATGACCTGGATGAATGAGAATCTCCACAGATATAATCCCCTACTGTTCTTCATATCGAGAGATTTTAACTCATTTGTCGATATCGGATAGTACATTTTAAATCCAATATCGACCAATACTGATATTGTGCCAATAAAATCATGCAGCCCTAGACAATAATTTAAACAAACTGTCAAGAGTGCTGTACTTTTCCATCACAGTATATGTCTTTGTTAAAATCATTTAATCAAGACAGTAATCAAATATAGCAGATACTGGGCTAGATACACAGAAAGGGTCCATTTCCATGTCTGCTAATATCTCAAACCTTCTCTCTTCCTCTTTTAATTCCTGATCCTCCAACAAACCTGTCTCTCCAGTTGTATTATTCTCTTTTTCCCATGCGCTTGATTGACTGTGTGCACGCCTGATCAGAAGTGGGCTCAAACTCATCTTTGGCATGATGCCATCAGTACTAATGGAAGTGTAGCTGTCACTAGATATCTTTGTGGGTCTCTCATCTCTCAGTTTTAGTCCACCATCTATTCGTTCCCTCAGGATGACGCGATAGAACAGACTGATACAGTCGGAAAAGAGGCGGAGATGGAATGAGAGGTTAATGGTTTCGATCTCCCTCTATGAACCCCCGCTCGCCTTTTTCTTCTTAATCACTATCAATTGGCTGCACAATCGCTCCTCCTGTTGCTCGACAGTGATTGGGCCAGAACGATGTGTATTTGACTGATTGTCATTGATTGAGGCCAATCAAAAGCTGGAATGGCCTGCAGAGCCACTCCTCGGGGCAAATCACTGCATTCAGTGCCGTGCCTGAACCACAAGTCATGCACGAGAGTGCACGGAGTCGTTTTGAATTTGTGTCAAACCTCCATTTTTTCCCCCTAATTCATGCGCAGCAGGTGTCGTCAGAACCGTTGTGAAGTATCAAATTGGAAGAGCTCAGGAGAAAAGGGAAAAATAATTTATTTCCCTTATCACAATGGAAGTAACAGCAGAATGTTGAAAAGAAAACAAAACTGTATTATTAAGTACATTTGTAAAGACATGTGTTTCAAATTTGGGAAAAAGACTGGGAGGAAAAACCGAATCAGAATGTTACAGGACCTGGATGGCTCTGGATCACATACCAGAAAGGACGTAGAAAATCTTTTACAACTCTCTCCACTCTCCCATTTTTTATATTATTTTTTTATGCATCAGGTTCATGTAGGTGAAGCCATTCATCATCATTTGTGTAGTAAAGTATAGTGTAGTATGTTGGCTCAAGACGGCGGCCTCCTTAAAGTAAGGCCTCTACCTTAAATATTTTTTATAGGTTTTATTTTAAAGGTCCAGCATCTAAAATGTAGGTAAAATTACTTTTGTTAAAGGTGAATCATTCCTTTAAGCAGAAATTGAAGATCAAATAATTATACTTTAACACTGAATGTTGTTTTTCATTTCCCCCCCAGAATGAGCATTTTCGTGGAGTTGGGTCAACTCCACAGAGGCCGCCATTTTAGTCCGTCATGTTTTTACAGTAGCCCACTATGGACAAACTAAACATGTTTTGAGTTTTGATGCTTACTGAAGTCTACATAGATTGTCCAACACAATATTCAGCTGTAGAGTTGCAACTTCATCAATAAATGTTACTTATGGGTCAGCCAGTCATCATCTAACCGCTTTATCCTCCACCAGAGGGTCGCGGGGGGTGCTGTGCCAATCTCAGCTACATGGGGCGATAGGCGGGGTACACCCTGGACAGTTCGCCAGTCCATCGCAGGGCCACACACAGATAGAGACAAACAACCATTCACTCTCACTCTCACTCCTACGGTCAATTTAGAGTGTCCAATTCATTGCATGTTTTTGGACTGTGGGAGGAAGCCAGAGTACCCGGAGAGAACCCACACACACACAGGGAGAACATGCAAACTCCATGCAGAAGGGCCCTTGTTCCAACCGGGGCTCGAACCCGGGTCTTCTCGTTGCAAGGCGAGAGTGCTAACCACTAGACCACCGTGTGAGCCCAATGTTACTTATGGGTAGTTTATTAAATTTGTCTTACATTTATCTGACACCCTGGACATTTGTAGTGGAGGTTTCTGCTGGACTGGTGCATCAGAGTATTAGGAGTACCATAAAGCAGAATGTCTTTCTGCCCCAGCTGGTTCTGAAACAATAGGAGATCAGTAGACAGTGAAAAAGTAATGTTTTACATTATAGTGTGTGTGTGTGTGTGTGTGTGTGTGTGCGTGTGTGTGTGTGTGTTAGGCAGGGGGGGTGTGGCATCGTGATCGATTAAATTCCGTCCGTCTCTTCTCATAGTATTTACACCAACTTTCTTCTCTGTAGATTTTTTTATTAGTTTGTCTCCATGATTAAATGTGTATGTGAATGTGGGGCTGTTCTGCAACAAATTGCTCCATGGGGATGAATAAAGTTGTATTGTATTGTTTCCCTCAGCTATTATCATCCATCTGCCCAACCCTACTGAAATATTAAATTACAAGGGTGTTTCCAAGATGGCTGCCGAGTGCTGAGACTTGCCTGTGAGGACTTTGCGTCCACACAACATCTCCAGCAAGAACAAATAAAAGATTGTCCTCCATATTTTCCTCCTCAGATCCTCTCTGTCTGTCTATATGGTGGTCACATGGCAGCACTAATGGAAATGCCAGCTGTGTGGGTCTTCACTCCTCACCAAGTCCATTTACTAAAGTGACAGAGTCATTTACCAGGCAGCCGGCCTCTCCCATCCTCACTTAATTAGAAGACCCCTAGGCCTGGCTACCTTAGCTGCTCACATTTACCGCTTTTCTCTCTCTCCGGGTTCCGTTGAGTCCATACTCTTTGTTTTTGGTGGTTTTTCAGTCTCATCCTTTGTCTCTATCGCTCTCTCTTCCATTCCATCCTTCTTACTCTCCGCTGTCTCTGTCAGACTCTCCCTCGAGTGAAGGACAGAGTATTATGGACAAATGGCTACACACAGAGTGAGAGGACATTGACCTACAGCTCTTTTTAGAAGGGTTAATAGAAATGTCTATGTGATGAGGATGGGGATGAAGAATGATGGTTTTCCATATCTTTGTTTTTAAAGGTTGATCTCAGTTTGGGTTTGTTTGTGTTGCAGCTCTTGTACTGACTTCATCCTTTACCTGCTCATCTCATTGTCTTGACATGTTTTGCCTTTTCTATTAAATGGGAAAAGCGCAACTAATTAGACTTTAGGGAAAATGACTTCAAGTGAGCAATTATAATTTCATTATCAAGGACCAGGAATTTGCATTCTGTTCAAAACTTCATTGCAAGTATATTAGACGCTCACAAACTCTTATAGCTCGAGGATCATCTTAAATCTGTACATGTTTTCATAGCAGTTTCTGTGACTGGAATTGTCTTCAAACTCAGACAAATAAGTCGTGTGAATGGCCTCTTTTACACTGGCATGGAGTATACAGGATGAGATGAAAGCAGTAAATCAGGGAAAGAAAAAACAAAGTAGAGGATGAATAATTGAGCCTGGTGCTGGGGAAAGAGGATAGAAAATATAAATTAAAGAGGTGATAAAGCAGGAGAGCTGATGGGGAGGGAGAAGTGGCAGACGAAACACAATATGAGGGAGATAAATATGGCCAGAGAGGCAGGAAGGGCAGCGGACACAAGAAATACAGCAGGGCATGAATTTTGGAGGGGAAAACAAGAGGTGTATCGCAGTGGACATGTCACTCAGACAGGTCTGCGGTGAACAGTTTGAGTTGACCACGATGATCATACTGGTCTATAAACGTGGATATTTTGTGTTTCCGAAATCCATTTAAACCTTAAATCTTATTTTCCCCAATTGTTATTCTGGGTTTTTAATTTGGGAATATAATTTGCAGTCAGGAAATTGCAGTATTTTCACTATCACAATAATAATAGAACATGACATGAGATTTGCAGAAACACTGTGATATGAATTCCCAGATTCAGTATTTGGACATGATGTAGCAAATGGGATGTGTGTCACAAGGAGATGTTGTCAGTTTTTTTCGATGGACCACACTGATGTGATTGCTGTTTTTCAATTTCCATTCCTCCCTCTACTCAAACTCCACCCACCCGCCCTCTCTTTTGTCATCCTTCAACAGCTCTTCGTCCTATTCAGTGTTAAACTCTGCGAGTGGTGTTTGCTTTCCTTCTTATCTCCACTCAGTCAACACATCAAGCTCCATCCAGTCATTGATGTCGTAAGCCCCTTACAATCCAGTCAATGCACACATGCTAACTCAGCCTTTGATTCAACCGCCCCCTCTGACCCCCTGTTGAGCTTGATGTTCCACAACTACAGGATCTGTCTCACAAACGTAAACAACCTGTTGAAAGCCATGTTGCTGTGTTTTTCAGAAAAGCTAGATGGGGCCGTCACTTTTTCCAAAAATCCTGTTTGAACGATCACACAGCTCTGAGAGTATTAGGTTAAGGAAAGAAAAAGATGTTTTCCATTTAATATTTAGTTAAAATTGTTCTACTAATTCTTTCCTAATTCCCACAAAAAAGTATTTCACAGAGATGCTGTTGGTATCAGCATCTCTGGTCAAAAAAAAGATACTGATACATCCCAAACCTCTAAATACGCCATGAATGCTTCACTAAGCACAGTCTGTAAAGAGAGTGCGACTTGTGCCACAAATGTCACATGGCCAGATTGTGGGATAAGGGATTCACATGTCTGCCAGGCTGCAGTGATCATGTGACGCACTTATTTTTAGATAAAAGAAGAAAAGAGCCAAACAAAAAGTGTTATTGTGTAAAGAAGACAGACTTTATCGGACTGATTTGTAATCGATGTATTCTTAACACTGTAGTGTCACACATGAAAAAATGGTATCAAACCATCTCTAGTATATTATTTTCCTGAGTACATATTAGCGATGCACGATATTGTCATCACAGTATCGTATGGTAAGATAAGATAGTCCTTTATTTGTCCTGCAGTGGGGAAATTTACAATGTATTGGTAGATATTAGATATCACCTCCTTGACTTAATTATTGCCTTTATTTATTTTGCTTAATTAAGAGCATGTATGTCTCTGTCTGCTGTGACATGTGTATAAAACATATTGTGTTCATTTCACCACAGAAGAGACTAAGTGAGCTCTTTAGTTTGGCACATGTGTATATATATGTATACACACATATATATATATATATATATATATATATATATATATATATATATGTATATATATATATATATGTATTGGCACATCCCCTGCTCTATGTGTGCTGTTGTCTTTATCTGCAATTTCACACTTTGACACTTGGAAGCTTCTCACTGAAACCATGTTCCTCTACGTCCCTTTTCTGCAGGACTTGAGTTATACGAGGTCAAATGTTTAGCACAAGAGGTTCAACTCTTTTTACTCAGGGAGGTATGGACATGACTAATTTATGAGATTCAAGCAGATATGTGTGTGTATAATAAACTGAATTCTCTCACCCAGACGTAACCGAGAGAGGAGGCTCTCTTCTGTGTGACATCTCTGCTACACCCAGCTCCTCCTCCTCTCCTCCGCTATAGACTCTCCCTGTTTTTGAATGTTGTTTAAAAAAAAAAAAAAAAAAAAAAAAAGAAAGGCGCTACAAGGCCAACCCTTTTATGTCTTTAGATTTAACAGCCAATGAAAAGCCCTGGTGAAAGCTTTACAAGTCTTGCGGGTTTTGGGGGTGACCGTCGCAAAACCTGTTAGCTGGCCGCATTAAGGCAGGTGATGGTGGTCTGTAAAAACAGATTGAAGAGGAAAGGTGGAAAGTTTACAGCAGAAAGGAGATGTCATGGCACTGCGCTATGGTCAGGGTGGAGGTGTGACAACAGAGGAAGAGAGAGCGAGAAAGCGGATTTGAGTTACAGCAGTGGATGCTATTGTAAATAAGGAGATGGCAAGAGAGGGGATGGCAGGCTTGGTTTATAAGGTCATTTAAAGGAGTAATGTGGCGCGCTGTCTGGAATTGGCTTTCATTAAAAGAGCCGTCGAGAGAGACAGAGAGAAGCAATGAGCGGTGGGAGGGGTGCAGGCCGTTTTCCCTGGCAGTGTTCCCTTTCACACATATATATATACATATATATATATATATATTTATCTATATATATATATATATAGATATATACACATTTTTTTAGATCTACATGCAGTTATACAAGTAAAGTCCCGGCTCCAGTAAAGCATTTTATAGCTCCACAGGGAAAAACAACCATCATATCCCTCCTAACCCATCAACATCTCTGTGGCACTCCCACTCTAGAGCCTATGGTGTCTACTAGTACAGGGACATTTGTGAACAATAGTCTATATCTATCATTACACAGGGTAATGATAAGGTTTTGCTAGCTCACCACGAACCCTTAGTGTTGGTATGATTTATGTGGACCATTGTCCTTAATCACCATCACAGTGATTTATGGAGAAGAGAGGGGGATTTTCGATAATATGAGGAACAGGCCATTCTTACTTCTCTCCATTTTCTTCTGTCTTTTTTTGTTAAATCATAAACTACATGCTGCAGAGTTTTTTTCCCCTCCATCCATTATATGCTCATTCATTTTTGCCCCTTTTCCCTTCTCCGTCATTCTTTTATTTCTAAGACACACCAGTTCCTTGTTCCATCCTTCTTTCAGCTTGAAACTACTCACATTCTTTCTGACAATGACACATAGCAGCCGTCTGCCACCATATCCCATCTACTCAGCACAATGTCCCAGCCAATTCTCCCTGTGTGTGTCTTCCATTATGCCTCTATTTTACTCTATTTATCCATCCATCCATCTAGCACTACTTCCAGTAGATGACCACCGTCCTCTCTCCCTCCCCTGATCCTTACTGTTGCTCGTTTGCATCATTTCATCTCTGTCTCCATGACGTTGTTTTGGCAGGAAGCCATATGGATAGTTACTGAGGTTCTTTATTGGCTTTTATTGTAGGGGCATGTTTTAGTCTGTTGGAAAACAAATGAGGTTCCCGGGAATGGATGCATCCATAGAAGATGGTTTTAGGACAGAAACATGTACAGGGAACAGAGTATGACATAATGGATCTGTAAGTAAATGTACAGTGTAGTTGGGAGAAGAAAACAGAGGTGATCAGTGCTTTTGTCTGTCAAAGAGTCCAAAAGCCAGGTTGACGCAAGACATTTCAGAGCATACATGAGTTCCGTGATGTCATATCTGTCTTGTATTTATGTTACACTTAAAGCTCACTGAGGATTCTCAGCCTCAGTATGAAACGTGTGTGTTGATACATCTTTCTGTCATCCCCCCCCCATCGCGAGCTCATAAAAAAGTCAGACCCCACTGGGACCAGCACCACTTAAGTCCCCACCTACCACTGGACAGAGTTCTCGTGTTAAATGTGCATCTGTGGTATAATGGTGTTGGGGTAGTGTCGTTAAATGCTGTTACTTATCAGTCACACATATACACACACACACCTCATGAAACAGGGGGATCAAGTGACTCATCAAGTTGGGGCCCTTTGGTGAAGAAAGGTTGACTGTGGTGTTGACACATCCAGCACATGTGTGCTCACAGACCCACAAACACATGCGGTTACTTTGTGGCACACTATGGAGCATCGTGTGCATATGCTCGCAATCCGTCTGTCACACACTTGCGCACACTTGTGAACGTCTTGAAATAAACACACACTTTCAGCCATGTTGTGATCCATGTGTCAACACCTGAAAGTTTGAGTAAAGGACTTTAAGCCTAGTTTGTAAAGCAACATCTGTCCCCAGTCACCAAGCACACATACTCATACACTTTTGTCTTTCTTCAGCTGGTCATTAAGTCTTTTCAAACTGTAGTGTGTCATTTTTAAATATCAGCTCCATATGACTCGCTCTCACGTTCTCAAATGTCTCATTTTTTCCACAAAGCTAAATTATTTTTGTTTTAATGATTTATTTTTTATAAGGAACAAATAAACCAGAAAATATTCACATTTCAGAGGAAAAAACACCCAAGATAGTTGACGATTAATTTAGTAATTGATTAATCGAGTGAATTCTGTTGCTCAAAAAACCTTGTCATTTGTTTGGTGGGATAAATGCTTTTTGCCCCGCACACTCCTGTGCTGTTGATGTACTGAATACACTCAAATGCTTCCTCAGTTGGGTTTAATAGTGTTTGACAAAGTTCTTGTTTTCAGATGAAGGACGCAGCACACAAATAATGTCACTTCTCAAATAATGTCATTTCTGTTCAGGGAGACCAAGCAGAGACAAATATAATATTTTTTCAAAAAGTTACAGACTGCAGTGGGGGCAACAAGTCCCCGAAAAGCCACACACACACACACACACACACACACACACACACACACACACACACACCAGGGTTTGTCCTTCTGCTCATCTACCTCCCATTGGTGTTCGAGGTCACCTGTCAATCACTGCACAGCCACCTGTCAGGTTTCCCAGCATGCATTGCGAGGTCTCTCCTGTACATGCTTCAATGGAGATTGTCACAGTCTACTGGACCAGAATCACTCACCAGAACGAACACACACACACACACACACACACACACACACACACACACACACACACAGACAGACTATTTGCTGAGCACAATTTTGAGACTGAATCAGTCTGATAAACTGCTTTCTGTTGAATATACATCTCATTATTTCTTCTTCTCTCTCTGTCTCTAGGTGGTGAGAGTTCCAGTGGAGAGCTGTGAGCAGTACACTACTTGTGGGGAGTGTTTGGGCTCCAGAGATCCTCACTGTGGATGGTGTGTCCTCCACAATGTGTAAGTACCCACCCCAGCACACACACAATGATGGTAAAAGCAGTGTTTCAGTGTTTTGGGCTATGCAAAGCACTCTGCAGAATAGTTAAAGTTCAGATGATTCACTCCTGGTTTGAAGGGAAAATTCACCCTAAAAATGTAATGTACCGGGAGTATTTTCAGGTTATTTTGTTATTTAAAACAAAATAAAATTAAAAAAACACATAAGGCCTTGAATGTATTATTTTTTTCACTGATCACACCCTCAGTAGTTAGTCGTTAGTTAGTTAGTCGATAAATTTAAACTTGAACTACACTGGTACGCACAGCTGTTAAGAGAAGCGTACTTAGCACACGGCAGATAATTTACGACCAAAGATTCAGCTGCTACTTTGAATTTGTGTATTTTAAGTTCTTACAACTTCAGTAAAATGCCTCAAATAGATATTTATGAATCACAAAAGTGTGATTCATGTCCAATTTCTACAGCGATAAGGCGATGAGGCTTCCTGCGAGCATGGTGATGCATTTATCCTGTGTAAGTGTGTCATATAGTTAAACCTCTTAATAGCACATAAATAACAACACAGTTTGGCTGCCTGCTGGCGCCGTGACACGCCCATTTGTCTTGGTGGTGCTTAGCTTATTATTGTGATGGGGTTTTTTTTGGTCTTATGTTTTTTAAGATTACTCTTTGTGTGTGTGTGTGTGTAGGAGGTATAACAAATTAACAGATCTAAATAAGCAATGAACTGATCAATGTTCCTTCCTTTTAATGTTTTGAAATGCGCAAATGAAGCTGCTGTTGTGCAATGCGACAACCAACACACTTGGAAGGGAAGGTCCAGTGTGTAAGATGTATGTTAAATTATTGTCATTTGAAAAAAAAATTGAAGATAAAATATTCAGGGATATTCAGCAGCCACATGCAGCTTCACTTTTGCACACTGTACCTTTTATATTTAACCTGAACCTCTTGAAGTTAAAATAATATGATTGAAACACATAAGATGTTATAAAATGATAAACCTAATAAATCTAACTGAATGATTCCATAATATAAGTGTCTTTCCTCAGCCATGTATGTAAATATGTTATTCCTCTAAAGCATACATGCATGACACCCCAAGTGTGCACTCGCACAAGAGAGTGTTACACTGCTGTGTTATTGAAAGGTGACAGGATGTTAAACCACTTGTGGAACACCTTCAGCATCTGGCAAAATCCCAATCTCGCTCTGCATTAATTAAACGTATAAAACATAACACCAACCTGTCTTTGCCCGTGGCGCAACACTCAAAGACACATACACATACAGTAAGTTCCATTATACACGTAATCATGACGGACCTGAACCGTTTGGGCACATTTTGACCTTGTGTCATGTGTGCAGCTCGCTCATTTCCTACTTGATAATGTCACCAAATCTGGTTGAGGCCCTTGCAGATGAAATGGACAAGTAGTAATAACAGGCAAATTATTTATAAGCCTCATTCCAGCCCTCTGGTGCTTTTAGCCACATCTTATTAAGAGCCGTGGTGGGTTCAATCAGCAGTGGAATTAAAGGGGGAGTCTGCACACACACACACACACACACACACACACCTAGGTGTTTCTAGGCAAATTAGCACACTTCATTCACATAAATTCCCCCAGTCACACATCAGAGAAGCAGTATGAGAAGCAGAATGAGGTTTATAATGAGAAAATGTGTACATTCCTTGGGATCTCTTGTGTGTGTGTGTGTGTGTGTGTGTGTGTGTGTGTGTGTGTGTGTGTGTGTGTGTGTCTGTGTCTACCAAGGCAGTGTTTGGTGACAGCCTTTTTTTTTTTGCTGAACGTGAGTGAAGGCTAACTAAACAAGGGGATGGAGGGCTGCTGTGCGAGAAGGCAGTTAGCATTTTTTATTTTTTTTTGTCCCAGCCTCCCTCTTATTGTTTAGGCCTCGCAGAACGCCGCATCAGCACTTTCCTCTTAACCACTGGGGCCAGTTGTTGTTAGTGCAGGGGGTGAAGTGATAGCTAATGCATTATAAATGGCTAATAGTAAAAAGGCTTCGATACGGGAGCTGTGTGCTGATTTTTATTATTTTTTTTTTAGCATGATCAGTTGGCTCGTAATTGTGCGAGGAAACGCTGACCTCGCTGATATATGGCTGGTAGAAATAGTATCATTTTTATTGTTCAGGGAATTTTTAATGATCGTCTTTATATCTCCTGAAACGTCGTGAGTTGTGTGGAGCTTTAAAGTGAAAAGATAAGGGGGGGTGTAGGTTCATATAGCATAGTGGTTCTCTCACAAATGTCAGGGCCAATAAGGTAATGATGTAAAGGCCTACAGTAATGGCTGGGGGAAGCTATTAGCCTGTTTGTCTTGTATTATTGCTCCCATTTGTGTGACGGTGATGGCTGTGCATGTTTGTCATCTTAATATGATCTCAATGTTAACGAAACAGTTGCTCACATCCTATATCTCTCGTCTCTCTGTCCTCCTCCTCTTCCCCTGTCCCTTTCACTCCGTCCTCCTTTCCTTTTTGTTTGCTAGTTGTTCACGTAAGGACCGGTGTGAACGTGCAGGAGAACCCCAGAGGTTTGCCTCTGACCAGAGGCAGTGTGTGGAGCTTAGTGTGCAGCCTGGAAACATCTCTGTCACCATGTCGGAAGTCCAGGTACACATTATTTTCCACTCCATGTTTTATTCATATTCACATCAATTTACAGGTCTCGGGAAGAAAGCATAGTTTACACACAGTTTCAATACTGCATTTATTCTAGCACAATTCATATGGTTGGAAATTAGTACAAATAAAGTAAGATGATGATGAAAAACCAAACTAAAGAAAAGGTAGCCTCCTGGAAATATAATTTACATACATTGTTCTCCCAAAGATTCCATTTCGTCCTCTGCACTATACAAAACAGGAAAAACTGCACAACAGCAAAAAGGTCACAATGTGGCAAAACCATGAATTTTAAGTGTTATTGTAGCAATTAAGATGCAAAAAAGTATTTCTACTGTGTCTTTTCTTTTTTTTACCTTTTCAATGTCTCTATCAGCAAATTGATGCACCATTAAGGAGGTCATTACAGGAAATGGGTAACATCAGCCCACAGATGACACTGGCTATCTGTCAGTGATTTACATTGTTTAGTGTCAGAGTCATTATCTCAGTCTGCCGTAATGTTTGCAGATGGCATTTACCTTTTATTTATAAAAGTTACAGAATATTATACTGAGGGAGGAACTTTTAATCATTTGCATGAGCTCTATATCGAGTAAATAGTTTTTCAGTTGGCGGCACAGTTCAGTTCATCTCACCATGGTACCGTTTGAAAAGGTCAAGTCTGAGTGTGGAGGCAGAATGAGCTCAGCTACATATACAGAAATAGTGTATGACATCATACCAGGGAAGAAATGCAGAAGATTAATGTGACATCGTAACATTATTTCTTAATAAAGAGACACAAATGGCCTGAAATTGTCTCTCGCTAAAAATGCCACGGCTTTAACTTGCAGCCCATGGGGCACATGCTGCTCTTCAAATGATTTCACGTGACCTGCCATTTATGTGTTTGTTTTTGATATTTAGAAGATTCATTTTGCAAAAACAAACACCTTTAGTTTGCACTTATGTAAAATATTGTCACAAATGTTGTTATTGATATGAATTAAAGCTAATATCACTCACCACACATAGACTTTTTTCACTTGACTTGAAGCTCATTTGAGTTTGAGACCCCTGGACGACAGTGTGTCGAGCTCCACCCTTTAGGTGCTGGATCAAATCCCCTTTTACTCCAAGTGGCACAGTTCACTAAAGTTTGGTACATTTTTGATCCACTTGAAGTTGTAAATGCTACCAAAATAGCCATTCTCTATATCATCCCACTTGTTTGCTCCCTTCTGATCTGGCACCTAAAGGGTGGAGCCAGACACGCTGTATTCTGTTGATTGGTCAGTTTTACTTGCGGGTAACAAAGAGACTGGAATGACAAAAACATAGTATACCATGTATTAGCACAGGGGAGAGGACATATGTGTTTCCTTTTTGTGAATAATGTCAGTGCTATGTGGCCATCTTTATTATGTTTATAGGTAGGTTTCACTGTGGCTGTGCTGGTGTAATGTCACACAGTGTACACCACACAGTATCAGGGTTTACTTTTCCAAACCGTTCTGTGGTGAACTGAACTGTGGGAACGCAGCTTCATGTGCCCCGACAGAAGTGTGCAAAAAATTGGGTCAGTGCAAAGTGGTCATTTTGTTGTCCTTCACAACTTTTGACAATTTAAACGCGCCAGAACAAACTGTGCATTTAGTGGAAAAAAAGGCTTGTGTGTGTGTGTGAACACAGTCTGTCAGCAGCTAACACACACATCCCCACACACATTAACCTTGATGTAATAGCTGTTGCAGTGACTGACGCACACACACACTTTTATTCCTCCAACTGTCACACACCACCTCCCCCTCCACCCCAAAACACCCATTAACCCTCATGTCATATCTTATAACAATCCATGTACACCATGTCCTTCCATTGATCTTGTGCGTGACTGTCTCACACTCTCTTTCTCTCCCTAGCTGGTCCTCCAGGCACGTAACGTGCCCGATCTGTCAGCGGGGGTCAACTGCTCCTTCGAGGACTACGTAGAGACGGAGGGACGGATCCAGGGTGGACACATCTTCTGCCTCTCTCCCTCCGTACGGGACGTCATTCCGATCACAAGGAACAAAGGTTGGGACAAGGAAGGGGTGAAGGATGATGAAGTCATTGCGGTTGTGAGGTCATTTGGGTGGTGGTGGTGGTGAGGGACAGTGGAGAAGACTGGGTGTGGAATATGTGGAGAATTTAGTAATGACGATCGTATTTTTACTCTCCTTATTCTACTTGACTTGACTTAATCATATCAAATTATCATTTTTTTTGTATGGCACCAAATCATAGCATACATTATCTCAAGGCTGAGACGTCAACAGTGTGCAGTTTATCTGTAGAATTAGCGTTGATTTTCAGCCAGGGGTCGAAAGATGTCATGCAGCTGTACATGTCATCACTGGTCTCAAAGGGGAGATTCAAAGATCCAGAGACGGCTACATTGATATAACATAAATGCACGGCGACTCAACATTAACTGCTGTGACGTGATCTTGTCCTCTCTGGGCCCAGGAATACGCATTTCCTACCACTCTCGTCCCTTTCACTCATTATATTTCTCCATTTTTATTATATTTCCCCCCTCTTTGCCTCTTCATCTCTTCTCAGAATTAAATTCATCAACATGTCTCCTCCTCAGAGTTGCTACATTAGAACTGGAGGGAGTATAAAGCCGTGTTTTGACCAGAACAGAATTTTAATGTTACCAGATGATGCTTAGTGCATCTATATTCAGCATACAGTGTCACAACCAATAAAACCTAGAACGTTTCCCTTTCAACGCTGTAAACACTGCTTCTCATTTATCTACTGAAAATAGACATGTATTTGAATTCCCATTATCATGCATTATGCACCGTTGTCAGTTTCATTTAATTGTTGTTTTTTTTTAACCCCATCTAAAAGACACTGTTTATGCTTCTGACTTATTTTCAAAGCAGAAACCTCCATGTGGTTTATCGTTATGAGTTAAAAATAGCGTTTTTTTGTTTTGTTTTTTTTTGACTGTTGCATGTCTAATTCTATCACGCCACAAAGATGATAAAAACATGTTTGGTATTGAAATCCAGCTCGGTGGAAATGTGTCAGATATTGTGCTCTAACTTTCCTCAGCAGTACTTCAACTGAGGCCAGTGTGTGCCTCATTACAAGCTCTCATCAGCTCTGGCACCCTAACACTGATTGGTGCTGCTATTTTTATTGCTACCCCACTGTGGGTGCGACATGAGTGGTGTGTTGCTAAGCTACACTCTTTCTTTGTGTGTTTGTGTTATCTGGTGTCACACAGGAGACTTAAACTTGTGATTATGTGTCGATGAATAAATTGTTTAATACACACTCTGTCTGTCAGTCAGTGCAGCTTTCACATCAGCAGTGGAATTCAACAGAGCCACAGTGCAGGGTTTAATTTTGATTGAATCTATTTTCCAAAGTTCACTTAATGCATTCAAATTAGCAAATGCAAACAATCTGGACAATCTTCAAACTGTCTAACAGACATTTTAAAGTTTGTTTTCTATAGCTTTTTATTCAATAAAATGTCTGACAACAAACTCATCATAAGTAGATTTCTTCCCATAACTGACGTGAAACAAGAGAATGTGGTCACCTCCCTTTTGTGTCATTTATTTTTGTTGACCTTGATGAGCAAATGCCTTGACTCTCTGTTATTACATAGTCTTTTCACTTCAGTAATGTGTTATTTTGTTGTTCCTTAAACATACAAGACTCTAAGAATAGTTTTGTCTTGTATGGTTTTGTTGTAGGTGACAAGCGCGTGGTGAAGCTCTACTTGAAATCCAAGGAAACGGGCAAGAAGTTTGCCAGCGTCGACTTTGTCTTCTACAACTGCAGCGTCCACCAGTCGTGAGTTACAATGATTAGGTTTTTCCTCCCTGTCTCTCTGTCCACCTGTCCCATTTCAGTCTTTTGCTTATTGATCTTCTACGGTCTCTCCTTGAGCTGTCTCTTATTACCGTCCACAACAGATTCAGTCACACACACACATGTTTGTGCAGCTATTCTTCTTCGGACACTGCATTGATATCCATTCACTTAAACAAGGGATTATCCCAAATTTAAACCAAAACCAAACCCAACCCCAATTCAAATCTTAGCCCTAAACTTAACCAGGTCCTTAGCAATGAGGTTCTGAGTCATTGGAACCAGATTTTGGTCTCCATAAGGACGACTAGGCCCTAAGAAAAGGTTCTTAAGAGGAAACACATACAAGTACACACACCCACACACACTCTGTCCCTCATACACACAAATACACCCGCCCTGACAACCTCCACAGGAGGCTTGAGTTACCGCTGAAGTGAAAAATCGAACCCGCTGTATGTGAAAAACGATTGGGATATGAGATGGTAATTCTACTCTTATTATCATAACCCACAACACACACTAATGATACTTTAATGATTAATTAATCAAGCGTTGGTCTTCAGTAATGCCTCCCAATTCCATATTATAACTTTATTTATTCCTCTGGCCCACTTGATTAAATAAATAGTTCCATCTTATTTGAACACTTCTATATTCAGTCTGGTATTAATCTGTGCCGTAATCTTAATTCTGTAATTGAAGTTAAATTTGTCACCTTCATTTTCTCTGTGTTCTCTCATACACCGTTGAGGCTTAACTTCTCCACTTAATTGGACTACTGTCCTTGTCCCGGTGTATAAACACTAGTGGTACATACTTTATTGAATGAATTATGTCAGCCTCCACAAAACAAGATTGAGTTTTAGGCACCGACAGAAGGTTCCGACCTGAAGACCTGAGTGATCGACCCAAAGAGTATGGGGTTAAAAGATCACAGATGCATTGTGGGTCTTGTCCATGAATTGCTCTAAAAGTCAAAACTAAAATTTTAAATTCAATATGAAACCGTCTCTCCCCTAATCCAACCTCTGCTGAAATTATCCACTACCCATCCAGTCACTAAATCAGGAGCCTGCTGCACACGGTTTGGCTAAAATTATCATCCACTGACTACACACTGCCCCAAATAACACCCACCCTCTTGTCCATCCGTGCCTGATCCAAGAGGCTTGAACGTCTGCTTGGGTATTAGCCTCAGGGCAGCAGATGGTTACTAGTCCCCTGGAGTACCTCAGAGTTCTATCATGGCTTCCCTCTGGATGTTAGATGAGCTTCCTATGAGAATTGGCCAGAAACAGACATGCACAGCCACACCTCTCCCTGCTCTGTCACTTACATCTCATTGAAGCCTTGAATGCCTTGGACACTTAATCCGTTACTGTGACCTTTAACCCACCGCCCCCTTCGTCTCCCTGCCCTCGTACTCAAATCCCCTGCCACGACAACGATGATTAGCTCAGCTGGTTAAGGGTGTGGTGGGTTACAATGTCAACTCACGGTTAATTTATCTCCCATAAGGACCTCATGGTGTTTGCTCTATAACGCCCTGTACCTTCAACTGCCTTGGGTATATCTTGTGTAAAATGTAAATCCAGTGAGCACAAAGTGCTTCATGTTAAAACAACAAACATATTTAATTAAAGTTGTAAATTGTATTCCTCAATTATATATTAAAATAAGACATCACATGTATAGGAATGACCTTAAGGCTATAAAAAAAAATAATGTATGAGAAGCGACGCAGACAAGACATTTGCCCATTGGAAGATATTCCTGCAATGAACGCTGATTAAATCCACTCCCGAGCTGATCTAATGCAGCCTCCGAGTGATGTAATGGACACGTCTAATGAAGTTACAGATATGGCACTTTGCATCTTCAGCAGCGACTGATGGCAAAGAGAGATGCTGCGATAAGAAACCCATTTGGAGCTGGAGCTACGGCCCTCTTACTGACTGTGCCCTCTGGGTGTCAGTGTGTGGCGTCTGATGAGATCAGACTGGTAATGTTGTTGGCATAATGACATTAGGCTCCCGCCACCGCATGCAAGGCCGTGTTTCCAGAATGCTTCGTCATTCTTTACAGTTTCCATCTGATTAGGCTTAGAATCAAAATATTACTGGCTTTACATGGTTAAGACTGCGGGCATGCTCCACACAGACGCAACATTCACTAACTGTGAATTAAAAATTCCTTTGCGTTTCAGCTTCATACTGCACTCAACTATGTTTTACAGGTAATTGAACCATCTGGAAGGAAAGAAATGTGCCAAAACTTGAAATCATGGGTCTAAAGAGTTGACTCTCACACAGCAACGCCCAACCCCCAGTCCCCAAAAACACACATACCCCTCCCACTCATTTACTCAACTGATTACGCCCGTAGCTTCTCAAAAATACCACACATTTGCATATTGCTATTAATCTAATTAGAATTCCCAGTCTCAGTTTTTGCTGAGATTTGAATAGAAAA
Source organism: Solea senegalensis (assembly GCF_019176455.1). Lineage (NCBI taxonomy): Eukaryota > Metazoa > Chordata > Actinopteri > Pleuronectiformes > Soleidae > Solea > Solea senegalensis. The sequence continues at coordinate 10,139,336 of NC_058024.1, read as the reverse complement.
TCACCACCTCCTGCTCCTTAATTAAATATTTTCTCATTCCGTAGCTCCCTGTTTATTTAAGGTAGTAGAATATTGTTTGTTATAGTAGGATTTTAAATACGCCTGGCTTTCTAAATCACATTGTCTTGCTCTGGATAACATGGCTTGGTTGAGACTGGGTCTTTTGAGATCGAGGTTATGGGAGGAACATAACTGAATGATATAGAACGAAGAAAGTCAAGTTGAGAATGAAAAATTGCTTTCATCCAAGGCCAAAAAGGGAAGTAGTGCAGTTGAGAACATTTGGAAGAAAAGTGTTTTCCAAATGTTGCCGTCACTGTGAGGCACATCCACGTTTCCTTCATTTTCGACAAACTGCACTCTCAAAATATGTTGATAAAGTCATGTGCAGGATTTAATCTTGTATTCAATATTTTTTTTAAAGGGTTCCAGTAATTACAGACTAGACCACTAGAGGATCATTAAATGATTCACCTCCACTCCTTTTAAGTGACTGGTAATAACTCGTATTAAAACTCAGGAGTGTCAATTTCACCTCATTAGGAGAGCAGATTGTATTTAGTCCTCAAAACTGACAGAAATCACTGCCTTTTGTGTCGGGCCCTAAAATACCCCACTATGGCTTCAAAGCTAGCGTAGCTTGATTAGCATGTGAATATGAATGGATTAAATTAGCATTATGAATGTGGCCATACGGGGAGCGTGTCTGTGGCTGCTCAAAGCCTCTGAGTGGAGCAATAGGGGGATACTGGGGGTCTAATGCAAGCAGGCCACCCTTGGACAAGAGTAGAAGAATTATTATTAAAGGTCCTTAAATGGCCCTGGGTAAGCTTTTCCTTAAAAGGGTTTGTGTCCAGGCTAAAAGAGCGGTTTTGGAATCCTAAGGCAGTTCACGAGACAGGACCTTGGCTACTTCAAGGAACCAAGGATTAAGCAGTAGGGGGTTGTCAGACTGGGCCGACTGCTGGCCTTGGGTGGCAAACATAATGGCACCCTCTTTTATTTCAGCGGGTGTGATCTTAAAAGTCCCAGAAAGTTGGCAGCAGTTACCTGCTGATATTTTGCTCGTTATTTCAAAGTCGTTGATGGACTAACAAGGCTGATATGACATGAATAAAAGATAAAAGTCAGTTAGAAATGGTTAATATCAGGTCTTAGTGACAGATGTGTTGACTGGGTGTTTGGGTTTGATCTGCCAACTTTACATTGTACTGTTCGCAGCTTGGGCCTGGTCACCCACTGTGTTAAGTGGGTGCTGTACTGTATTTTGATGAGCACAAATGCATTGGTGGCCCCCCACACAATAAAAGACACTGACATACAAAGTAGCGATTATTGTAGTGCTAACAAAAACCCAACAAACAGCACAAAGAGCCCGCTGCTTACTTGCCATTGATGCCCTTTATTCTCTTTCTTACCGTACACTTACACAAAACACCAGCTACAACCCCCCTGCTATCTGTGTGTCGGAGCACACTATGCTAACCTATCATGGCGTAGCCTAATCGCTTTGCCTCCATTTGTTGGCAACATTGACAAATCTTCCACTTGCTCTTGCGTGGTATTAGGAGGCCTGTTATTTCCTTAGCCACACATCCCTCATTCTAAATGGACAGCTTCTCTCAGCACAGTGCTAAATTGGTCAATTAAAGCGACAGTGGGATTGAATTTAGCTCCAGCTTCTGATCTCACTCAAAAGGAGGGGTCTGGGCTGGAAACGATCGCTTAAAGTGTGCACCCACCAAATGAGCGACCTTAATTGATCCAAATGAATCCACGTCAGGGTTTGATGGATTTGTATATGAGCTCCATGTCTGAACTCAAGAGTTAAAGCCCTCAGTTTTTAATGTGGGTGAGGGGGAACGGTGGCTGGCAATTTACACAGGGTTAAAACACACTTGAGAGCTTGTCGGGAGTGTGTGCATAGCCGTTGGAGAGAAATGTGCAAATTCAAATCTGGCGGAATATAAATCAGCCTACACAGTGATGCATCTCTATCTGCTCTTTTATTGTTATGGAGCTAGACTTGCTTACCTTGACAGTATTAAATGTAGTTTATTATATTTCCGGCAAACCACATTCCCTCACAAATCATTATGGCTAAATGAAAAAATTTGAACCTCAACTAAATCTTCCCGACAAAAGGGTTTATTAAGCTTTGTAATAAAATGAAACAATTTTATTTGTAAACTCGTAATGGCTAAATTTGATACTTCTATGCACATATAGCCGCGTCTCGGGAGGGAAGAGAGAACACCAATAACATGAAGCTGCGATGACAAACTGTGTGCGTGGACCTGTCTGACTGTCTTGCGACACACACGCACACACACACGCACGCACACACTCCTCAACTTCCAACCTAATGTTTCCTTCGTCTCCCATGAGACGCCCATGCGGAGCCTGCAGGCTACACCCCGCCTCCTTCCCTTTTTTCCCCTTCTCGCTCTCCCACGATACCTGGCGTCTCCACCTCTCTTGGGGAGATCCACCTGCTTTTGATCTTTCTCTTTTCAGTCCATCCATCTGCACTTCTACTCAGCCAAAGCAGGTGAATTTAAAATGGCGAAGCGCTTGTAAGCCCATGGATGAAAGAGAGCTTTAGACAAAGAACAGGGGGGAGAGCTTTTTAAAATGAGACGGCCGCAAATGAAAGGGATGGATAGAGGGAGACGGGCAGAGATGGACAGACAGGCGGAAAGAAAGGCTCAAGGCTGAATGCATACAGAGGTAGAGGTAGGAAGAGGGAAAAGGGCAGAGATTGTGAGGGAGATGACTTTACATATACATGTAGAACAAGCAAGAGGTGGACGGTGAAGTGAGTGAGGGACAGAAAGACGGATTGTGGACAAGATGGAAGATTCCAGACAGGGTGGGGTAAAAAGTCCAACTTTAACTCCTGCAGAATAAAGACAAGAAAAGTAAAAGAAAAAAGAAAGGTAGCATCTTAAAAACATAAAAACTGCAGTGGATTATGTGTTTACACTTTAGATCACATAAAGTCCTTACCTTGCCATTTATTCTACCTCACTATATCACCCATGTAGTTTTGCTCTAAATAAATAGTTACAGAACCACCGTAATATATTTATTTTATTTTAGTGCACTTACCTGAGATGACATTTCTGAAAAATGAAATGCAAACTGCGAAAAGGAGCATGAGATATTACTGTTGCACTTTAATTTTAAACTTAGAAACCTAGTTCATTTTGTCCCTCTTTCTGCCTCAAACACCCGTTTTATCAAACGAAGCATATTTAGTGAAACACATATTTCTCATCTTGTTGTTTCAGTTGCCTTTCCTGTGTAAATGGCTCCTTCCCATGCCACTGGTGCAAGTACCGCCACATGTGCACCCAGAATGCCAACGACTGCTCTTTCCAGGAGGGACGCGTCAACATCTCTGAGGTAAGATTGATGACGGAAGATTTGTGCATAATGTTGTAGTTTTGACAAAATGTGTTGGACATTTTCATAGCACTAAAGCAACGTTATGCTTTATGTTAATAGAACTAAAAAATGAAGCGTAAGCAATTTGATCTTTCTCATGATCATGCTTAAAGTAATATTTGAGTAAATTGGTGATAAATGACCACATACACATACATACATACATACATTTTCACATCCATACATGGCAGTGATTCCACAGTGAAAGCTTGCTTATTCTCTTCCACTATTAAACTCATATTATAGGAACATTGGCATCAATAGTGTTCAGCTGCACACACTTTTACCCCCACACCTTCAGTGCTTTGGTGTGTGTCTGCCTGCCTGTATGTGTAATTGCGGCTCTTGGCAGAATGACAACAGCTTGTGTACTGCGCAGCAATAATTCTGTCGTGGCCCATAAGGCTGTAAGCAGGCTGGGATGAATGTCTATGGAAATACTGCCTTGTTCTTACATAGCAAAATGCTGCATTAGCATAAAAGCTAATATCAATCGTGGCGAGTGGCGCTATAGCGAGAGCGGCATGCGTGGCATAACAAGTGTTTGACAACTGCTGGAGTGAATATGCAATGATTTTAATGATGGACACATCACTTTTCTGTGGTTTTGCTCTCACTCACTCCCTCTCTCTCTCTCAAATGTCCTAAACAATCCTGCATATATTAGGCGTCCAAAAACATATCGCCTTAATGGACTTACATATGTAAATCCACTGCACTCTCCTGTGACTGACAGTTCTATCTGATCACACCTCACATGCACACATCCTTACAATTTCACCTTATCTCTGAAGGTTTGTGTTCCGACTCGCCCTTTGTTCTCTATGTAGATTACGTTCCTCCCCCTTGTTGGTCTTCTTAAATCACAGGCCTTTATTAATTGGTCAACCTCCATCCAATTACACTCTTCCTTATCTCTTCTCACAACTGGAGCCGTGCAGAATCCCAAACCCTGCCACGGTAAACCACAGCCTCCTCCAGTGCCATCCAAAGCAACACACAGGCCCAGCTTTCACGCCTCACAGAGCTAACGTTAGCGGATTACTGCGCCCATCTGCAAGACATGGGGAGAGCACTGGCTAGCACACTGTGAGCTGAGACAGGCCAGAGGGGCAACGGATGGATTAGCAGGAAAGGCCTGCAGCGATGATAAGAACATTTAGAAAAGCGAGGTGTGCAAGGGAACATGAATTGCATGGTAACATTGGTCGACAGCAGGGATGAGCGATACGCGGTATTGATAACGGTCTGATAGTGGTCAAAATCACTCAGCAAACCTCAGATTTAAATCAAAAAATCTGTTATTGCTGGGAGGTAGCACACATAAAACAACCATATCAGACTGATCTGTAGATACTCAAGGTTGTGTTATTGTGGTATGACACAGATTGTGATATTGTGCCGTCCTCAGCGAATAGCAGGAGATGAGGACACTTGGGAATGTGATGTGGTGCAGCGTGTTTCAGGTCTGCATCACTGCACATTTATTCATTGTAGTTGATGAATTTCATGTCAATGACATGGGAATATTTTTGTCCCAGGCGATTTAGGCACCTCACTACATTTACAGAGGCTGCGTGTGAAAATGCTTTCTGCTGCGCTGGGTTGTAAGGTCGAGGCTCAGTTCAAAGCAGAATGCGCGAGAACAAAAAGGGACAGAGATAAATAGCTGGAGAGGGAAATGAAGAAGAATGAGAGCGGCAGCAAAGAGAAAGAGGAGACAGAAGGACAGAGCGACTGAGAGTGGCATGTGAGCAGCAGAGAGCCCTTTGGTCTCCTGTCACCTCGTCTGCCCAAGAAACCACCAACCACATGCTCTGCCAAACACACACACACACACACATTCACCATAGATCACTCCTATACTGTGTCTTTCATGCACAGAAGTGTAAACATTTTGACAGTGACATGCATGTGCACACTCACACACACACAAACACACACAGTCATTCATCATCCTTCTACTAGCTGCCATATCCATTAGTTGCGCTCTCAAGCCCCCAACTAGTACAGCTCTTCCTGTAGGCGAGACTTATCCCTGTCTTCTCCAGGGCCCATCTCTCCCTCTCTCACACTCTCTCCAGCTCATTCCTTACCACTTTGATGCTCATTCACTCCATTGTTTTCCTTCTTTTCCTTCACCCTCCTCCTCCTGTGTACGAGTGAATAAAAGCAAACAGAGTACAGACACATGACTGTTTTACAGTTTCATCTCTTTCTCTCTGTGTGTGAGTAAGAATAGGTTTGGAAATGCCATCCGGGATGAGTATATGCATTCTTTTTTCTCCATGTTGTACAGTAACTCTGATATAAACAGCAGAGTTTACCATAAAAACCAAACTTGACATTTCACTTTTGCTTCTCTCTCCTGTACATAAACTCAGTGAGGATTGTATTTTCAGACAGAAAGACTAATAGACTTCAGACACCATATATTTTTCTATTTCTCACATTTAAAATGAATCACTTGACTACAAACACCAGTGTTTTTGTTCCAAAATTAAATAACATAATAGGTGACCATCAACCATATCTCTGAATTTAAGTTCTCATCTGACAGTATCAGAATCTTTTGTTGCCATGGCAACCCAGAGAACCAGTGGATAATTTTTCCTTTATTTTATGTTCTTTGTCTAAAAGAACAAAAAAAACAGCCACTACCTCATCCTTCTGCAATTCGTTGGATTAAATTTCTTTGTATGGATTTTTTGTCCCTTTTTTTGTTCATCAGGCAAAAATGAAAATGTAACACAAAATGATTTGAACAAGCCAAAGAATGTCATTTGTTTCTGTGAACACACTGTATCAGGGAGAGAAGAAAGAAGAATATACAGAGGGAGCAGGGAGGAAATAAATATAATGAGTGACATTTCTAAATCAAATATGCATGAATCAACAATGCCTCCAATGGCACAACAGACAAATTCTTAAATTAAGGAGCAACCGTGCGGAAAATTGCAGGAGACGAGCAAGCGTTTGAAAAAAAAAGCAACAGAGAGGGAGGAGGTTAGAATAAAAGAAGGAAAGTAGGTCTCCTTGCTTTATTATATTTTTATTCACATAGTAAAACCTTCCCCTTGTTTCTTTTGTGTGCTTTTCTTCTTTATGAAACTTGATTGCCATTTGTTCCTCCAGGTTTCTCCCTTCTTTCTTCTCCGCCTCTCCTTCCACAGCCCTGGAGAGAAATCACTATTCTGAGCCAAAGCCTTGATGAGTGTGGGGAAAGGGTTCGGGGTGGCTGGGCTCAGCTCTGTTAAGACCGGCTTACATGTTTGTTTTGCTGCAACGCGAGGCTCAGTCTCACTTGAGCAATCAGGGCGGCGGTTAACTTGATCGAGATTTGTGGTTACAGTACTGCCCACAACCCCTGACTCGCCTTTCCCATTTCCCCATTCTATTTCTCTCTTTAAAAGCCTTATTTCTAAGCAGTCGTGACATTGTTTGCTTTCCAGATTGAGGAAAATATTTAACTCATCACTGATGATGATCTCATAGAATTTATTAATATCTTTGTGTCTGCGCCAAATAGAGTTCATGACCAAACTCAACATTTTGTCAGGAACTACCCATTATTTTCATCATGCTCTCACACACGTCATTCACACATCCACCTAAATCTATATCTTGTCAGTAGCTTCTCCATCTTCTTCTCGCCCTCCTCTACATTTATTTTTGCCATGTCCTCCACGTCTGTGTGACATGGAATTTGTGACCCCAGTGATGAATTTTGTCACTCTTTTGTAAATTCAACACCTTCCACTCCTTGTCCACTTTCTGTCTCTTTCGTTGCAAGGATACATGATGGGCGAAATGATGTCACCCTTGTCCCTTCATTGTCCTCCACCCACTTCCTCTTCCTCCTCTTTGTCTGTTTGTGTTGGCCTTTTTCTTAGATGATACATCGTTGGGAAATGAAAACCTTTATTAAGATACTGGACATACAGTAGTCAGACGTGGGCAGCTCTAAAAGCTGTGTGCGTTCCATGAGCCCCTGCAAAATACATACTGACCCCACCTTGCCCACGTCAATATAATTTCCCCCTTTAAGCAGATTATTGCTGTACTATTTCTTGTCTTTTATTTGTTTCTAAGCAAGCATTCGACATGCCAAGAAATACATTTTAAGAAAACGATTCGAAGTGTTAATTAATCAGCTTGGGCTGTGCTTGTAATCAGATTTTTTTTTTTTCAACCTTTAATCAGACAAAGGCTAGCTGTTTCTCATTGTTTCTCATCAGCTGGATGTATTTAATGAACCACCATTGGCATCGATCGTCTCCAAGAATATATGAAAGTGTCCTTTCTTAAAGTCGCAACTCATCCTTAAGCTCTATAAATAATGCATACATAAATATACTTAAAAAGTACACACACACACACTTTTTCCTGTCTTACTGTAATTTTAACTTATCGGGTAATGTGGTCAGTTTGGTCAGTCTATGGGAAAATAAGCCTTCTTTTGTTTTCCTGAGAAGTTAATGGTCTCAATCTCTCGTTTCAGCTTTTCTTCAATATAACCTGATGTCAGTTTTGTAAATTATGTTCCCATGTAGAGAAAAGGGAACGATAATACACGGCACTTTATGAGTAAACGCTAGCGTGATTGACAGTCGGTGCCCAGTTGATCGGTCTTGACGTTTGTGAACTTCCGGTTTCAAAAAGTAGACACTTGAGGCGTCAAAACAGGAGTTAGTTTTGCAACCAGACGACTACGTCCATCTTGTGTTCAATGGGTGTGAACAGTCATACACCAAGTACTCAAGACGGATGTTAAATCCAGGACTGAACAGGGCACTAGGCTGCATTCTGAATAAAGCATACTGATTCAGGTGAATATGTTCTCTCAAGCGCCATCTCACTCAAACATTCTTTAACAGTCTCTGAAACACATACCAGCAGTTTCTCTGTCTTTCCCTCACAAACACACACACACACACACACACACATTTTGCTCACAAAGGCTGACAGGGTTATTTGTGACGGAGGTGTGAAGGCCCCAGACCGTGACATTCTGGCACGCGGTGTTTACCCTGGCTAGTACTCAGACACTAAACAGAACACACACACACACACACACACACACACACACACACACACACACACACACACACACATTTCAGAGAAGGACATACCACAGACTGTAGGCCAAGGCCGTTCGAGGGGCCATACTGTGTGCATTTGGCATACGTTTGTCTATACCGTTTTAGCATGTGTTTGTGTGACTGTCGCTGGTTCTCATCAGGACAAAGCACGAGCAGCAGCACAGGGCTGCAGGGGGCATGTGGGTGAGGGTAAGGCAGGAGTCGGCGAGTGCTTTGAACAATGTCAACCCTTTTTTTCCACTCATCCACATCATTTTAGGAATATCTGATTTCACCCCTCAGAGTCCTCTGTTCTCTCCACACATGGTGTCTTCATCCAGGTCTCTGCCGCGTCAGTTTCCTTTTTCTGCCCACTGTTGCCCCTTTAATTTGAAATTCAATTATATTTTGAGCATGGGATGAAAAGTTCACGTTCAAGCTGTAATTACCTGTTTCAAAATGCATGCTGCAGTCTCATAGACCATTTGAAGTTCCCCTTTTTATTTTATTTAACCTAGATGGAAATCTCTTTTCCAACGGTGACCTGGCCAAGAGGTCAGCAGGAGACAGGTTGCAATAATTTAACTATGTGTAAAGTTGGCTTGCCCTGAGGATCCAGCAGAAGGCCCTACTAAGGTTTCCTCCCGAGTGACAGCAGCGACAGCACCGTGGAGATGTATGCCTGCATTGCTGCTGCTTTGGTGGAGAGACATGGGGTTCACCAACTAACCACAACTTTGTCTTAGCTGGCTCATAAGTATCCGTGTTTGTCAGGATATCACATACTTGTATTTCTGGCAAACTATATTACAAATGAAGTCGGACAATTTGCCTTGATGTAACATTGTTATAATTTAGTTAAAAGCTGTCGGAGTTTCCTCCCGTTGTCCGTGATTTACCGTCCACCAAGTGTTTCTTCCATGTCACTTTAATGAGTGCTTTGTTATGAATAATATTAATACGTAAAAGCGTTCCTTTTAATGTGCGCTGAAAACCTTTTCTTGGTTGCTGTCAGTTAATTTCCTCTTTCCACCTAAGCACACCATGTAGTTCCTAGCTGGATCCATTTTTGCCTTTAATTAAAAGAAGATGTGCCTAAGCCATATTTAATAAAATATAAACAATGCTTGGATGGAAGGAAACAAAGTAAATGAGAAATGTGGGATATTATACCCCCATGCTGTTCATTAAGACAATGCAGCCCTTCTATTGGTGCGTGCATCTCACCAGAGACGAACTAAAGACGTTTAAAGGTGGTGTAATTGAGACCAGATGCAAACTGAGGTAGACAGGAACAGAAAAAGTAAAGAAAAACACAAAAACAAGGGCAGGAAAGCAAGTGCAGAAACTCTGGGCAGTAACAAGCGGCAGATTATATTCAGATTGACGCAATTTATTTTCCAAATGTAGGCTCCATGGTGGGAGTTAAGGGAGAGAAAGAGAGTAAAAACAAGAGGGAACATGGAGAGGAAGTGGAGGCGACAGGGTGAAGTAACCACATGCCTCCTTTGCCAGATGGATCTCAGTCAGACCGTGACCAGCCAGCATTTAACCCTTGGACTGGTTTGGTAGCAGTGCTTTTCAGACCGCCTCTGACTGCCCTCCAGCCCTTCATGTTTCCGTTCTTGTTGGTCTTTCTTTAACTTTCATAGGAAACTTCTCAGACACTTGTCCAATACTAGTCAATAATCACATTACCTTGGGGAAATCAGTGTGTGCGTGTGTATCAGATGTTTTAGAAAACTGTCTTTTACATCCTCTCTAATTTGTTATTGAGGAACAATGTGGTGAATTGAGGAGGAGGAAACATTTTGGAGGAATCTTTTCAGCCGCTTGGTCACTATTTGTGTAAAGACACGGGAATTTAGAAAATTCCCCCTGGATGCTGTTGTTGTGAAACACACACACGCATGGTCTATCATATGTGTATGCAGATGTTTTATCTTTCCATCTCATTGTGGCTATTTTTGCCCTCGTCATCCCGCATCTTATCTTTCCCCTCGTTCCTCTCCTCCGGGTTTTCCTTATGTTTTCTCAGAAGCTCTCCCTGAAATCCCCTCACGCTCCGCAGCGTCCTCATGTCCATTCATCAACCCCTCACCGACAGAAGGCAGGGAGGGTGGGTTGATCAGAGCTAGGGTGACACTGTGGAGCGAGCAGCCGGTTACACCCTTAGAAGTGTGTGCTTAGTCGACAACTACACAAGGACAGGAAGAGTTAGTCACGGAGTAGGGTGGAGTTTAACAGACGCGGCTTGCTTTTACTGTTAAGATTTATTTCACTAGATGCAAATTTATTTTTCTGGACTGAGGTTGATGTTTTTTCACGATATTTAAGTCAAGATGCCCTATCTGAAAACATGAAAATATTTATTTGACTGCTAATCCACAAAAAAGTTTGTAACATCAGTTAAAAAAATCATATGCTAAAAAAAGAAGATTCCTGGTCTCAAAAGCGATATAATATTGCCATGTAAAATATTGCAATATTTCACCCCCAGCGAATGCTCAGCTGGGACCGTCCTCAAATCTGGTCTGACAGACGTCCTTACATGCAAGTCCATCCAAAAGTATTAAAATGACCAAAGCTCTCTTCACTCGTCTTCCTTTTGCTCAGTTATTTCTTTTCTCTCTCTTTGCATCCGCTATAATGACTGAGCAGCTCATCGTCATCACCAGACACCGACTCCTCTGTTTCTTCTCGTTTAGTTTCTTCTGCTTCTTAATACTGTATATCCGCCTAATCTCGCTGCAGTGGGGGCGTGAATAGCGAGGATGTGTCTGCAATATTTCGCGAGTTTGTGTTCATTCACATTGCATTTGTTGTGCAAAGGCTTTCACATTTATGGAGATTTTGAAGGACACTTCCTTGGTTTGATCGTGTTAATCCTCGTCTGACATTGAGAAAAAAGTGAAGCAGTCAGTTTATCTCCTTCCAAGTGTTAGGTAAAAAAACATGGCCCCTTGGTTATTCTTTCTCCTTGAGGTAATCCTCTGCTACCCGGGAAGGCCCACTGATGCAGCGACGATCACCACAGCTATGCCATTACGCCGGCTGCGGCAATGAATACACAATCAGCGAAAACTTAATGAAGAGCAAATGGTGTAGTATAGATTCACACAAATGATGTACGCACACACACACACACAGGGATATGTTGACATGATAGATGCTCTCTGGTTTGTAGGCCATGCATGAGTGTTTTTTTTTTGTTTTCTTTTTAAGTGTGTGTGTCTGTTTCTGTGTGTCAGTCACATCCCAGTGGTTTAATTATTCAGGCTGTATTAAATCTTCATTTCTGTGACGCTTGCAGTCTCAGCCTGTTTAGTGGTGAACATAGATGAATATTGCATTTTCACCAGCAAACCTTTAGCTTGTGTGTCAGAGAGGCAAAAAGAATGTTGAGTCACTGAGAGAAAAATAAAATGACGGAATAACACAGCAATGTGAGATAAGGAGAGTCTCGGTCTGTTTGCATACAGGAAAGTCAAGCTCCAGTTGTAGCAACTAAACTGTTCAACTCAATGACTGTCCTTGTCCCAATCTACAAGCGGTTAACTGATTTAAGGAAGGAAGTGTGTATGCCTCCGCTACGCTAGGGGGCGATATGCCCTTTTCGGCTTGTTAGAATTAGGTGGTGTCCGGTTTAGCTTGTAGCTGAGTCTTCCTTCTGTCTTTTAATCGATTATTATACATAATTAAAACAAGTTTTCAGCATCTTAAATGTTATTCAGGTTTATTTGCTCTATATTACAACAAAATCATTAAAACTTTTGGTTTGTGGACAAAACAGAACATTCAAGATCACTGATCAACATTTTCTGACACTTTACCGACCAAACAAGTACTCGACGAATCGAGAAAGTACAGATTCATTGATTATGGAAATAATGGTGTGTTGCTTTACTAAAGTGACCACCACTGATTTTATTTTTATTCTACTGACACAATTGTACATTATAGAAAAGCCAAGGTGTTCAGCGATGCACCAGCTTCACACATATGGAGATGAACTCAAATGCCAGTTTGAGTGCTGGCCTTAGTCTTATACAGTATGAATTTTAATACCTCACCGTAAAATTGGTTTATTTTTCTCACCGTGCAAGGGTTTAATATTTTAAAATGCAAAGCACTTCAAACACCCGGAAAGAAAATGTGTTATTTATTATTGTGTTTGGGAAATTCTCGATATTTGATATATTGTCCCGAGGACAGGATGGGAGTAGGGAAACGCCACAAAAATGATGACTTTTGTAATTTTAGTCGAAAATAAATTCAACCTCTACTTCAAATATGTAGATATGCATATGTGTTCTGCTGGCAGTTAGAATACTGTATACATTTTGTCAGAAGTAGGTTATTTATTTTCAGGCAGCATCTTAAAGAGACTAAATGTGTTCAGATGTTGAAGTGTGACTGATGTGTTGTGTTCCCAGCACAGCTGGATAGGTTTTTGCACAGATTATTGTTTGCAGACCAGAGAGTGAAACTTTTTTTGTTGTTTGTTTTTTGAGTGTGTGGCTGGGCTCATTAATTTTTTTTTTGGTGTCTGTTCTCTTTTTTTCTTAAGGAGTAGCAAGTGGTCTAAAATGTGTTCCGTTAAAATCCAAACTATCAATGGACACTTGACCTCTGGATTCTTTATTCCTCAATTCTATAGACCTTCTTTTTGAAAGCAGAAGTAACTAAGGGTCCGACTTCCTGTGTGGCACTTTTGGTCTTCTTCCTGCTTTGGGAAAGTATCGATAACCAAACAACACCACCCTTAATCATAATTAGCTGTGGTTTTTCCTTGGATGTTTTAATGGCTTTTCATAGCGTAGATACTGCTCTAGTCCTGGATGGTCTTCAGAGGGTTTCAACAAAGTGTACTGAAGAGACATGGGGATGCATTTCCTTAGACATTTGTACGACATTTCACATCCACATTCCCATGAACATTAATTCTCTAAATAGTCCACTAAAAAGCATAATAAACATGTTTTCAGCCATGTCCCAGTCTTATGCTGACAAAAATGACAATTTATAGTGCCTCTTGTCACTGACACATGGCATTGTCTTCAGAGAGGATGCTATAGGCAGCTATAGGCGACAGATGGGAGAGTGTATACACCTCTCAAGTCAAGGTTTGTCTTTGAAAAGCTGAAAAGCACAAGGTTTGATTGCAGCTGACATATCTGGGTTAGAACGATAACGCAGTGCCTGACGTGACACCCCCTCCCCCCCCACACACACACTCACACACACACACACACACACACTATGAAAATCCATAAGGATAAAAAAAAGACTGTGAGAAAAACATATTACCACATTCCTGCTCATTTTTGTTGTAGAGTGTTGTGTGTACCATCTGTGTTGAGGGGATAAACGGTGTAGGTTTGTTTGTAAGTTAAGTATAATGGATGAGCGAATGCATTCAGTGTGCACTGTATGTCAGCGTGCGTGTGTGTGTGTGTGTGTTCTTATGGGGGACCCAAACACATACTGTATAAACCATAGGGACAAACCACTTTCTGTCACTCCATTAAGACTTGGTTTTATGGTCAGAATTGGGATTAGGTTAAGGGTAAAGGTTAGGTTTAGGCATTTAGTTGTGATGTTTAGGTTAAGGTAAGGTGATTGACCTCACTATGAATACTGTGTATACATGTACTTGTATTTATGTGTATATCTTTGTGAGGTCCAAACAATGTACAGTACAACCCTATCCTTGAAGGGACATTTTGTCTGGGCCCTACTATTTTAAAGGGTTTTTTCAAGACCTGGTTTTAGAGTCAGGGTTAGAATTATGTTAGTGTTAGGGTTAGGCGTTTAGTTGTGATGGTTAGGGTTATTTAATTTTGGTTAACTATAGAGTAAATCTTCAGGATATATGAAATGAATGTAAGTCAATGTAATGTCCCCTGCAGTCGTGGAAACCAGACTGTGTGTGTGTATGTGTGTGTGTGTGTATATGAGAGGATCATACAGCAGAGTCCAAAAGCCTGAGACCACAAAGTGATGTCAGGTCTTTGGATCCACCTGCACATTGTTGGGTACATCCAGTCAAGCTTCTGCTCTGTGAGACTTTGATCATCCACACCGTGTTTTATTCATGTCACACGTTCCCCCTGCATCTCGCTTTAAGTTAAACTCTCCTCTCTGTGCTCCCTCATGTTTCCAATTCTCTCTCCGTCTCTGCCTCCCTGCATCAATACTCTGCTCGGAAGCGAAGGGCGTGGGTGGACAATCTCTGTCCCTTTCATGGTTCAAAGTCTCTGCTTCTCTCACTCCCGCACTGTTCTACATGTTGCTGCCTTATTAAATGCCCTCCCCCTTCTCTCTCTCTCTCACAATAAGTGTCTGGTTGGTCACAGACCGTCTTTCTAGTTTCTGCCTCCTAATGAGCGTGCAACAGCTTCACGCGCACACACACACATACACACACATACACACACACATTCTCATAAAAACTTCCATGTACCTGCCACACCCTGCAGCTCATATAGACACAGTAATTATATGTACTCATACAGTAGTATTTATTTATCTTTTATTATAATTGCACCTAGACACTTTCTGTTTTCCATCACTGAACTAGAATATCCTACACACACACACACACACAACACACACACTGCTGTTGACCAGCTGGTACACAGGACCTATAGCAGGCTTTAACAATAGGTCATGACATTGTGTTCCATACTTTACACTCATTAAGGAAATGAGTTGGAAGCAGCTTTCCATTAATGATATGGTGCAAGATGTCAATCATATCACAATATTTGTTTTTTTACTCAACAATAAAAAAAAATATACTCCTCATCCAAACACCGGACTGTTGGAACAAATAAAGCAAAGCAAGCATGACTGCAATACTGCCAGCAGTTTGTGATCTTAAAAAAATAAAACCATTTATTATCAAAAGATTTGTGCTTCAAAAATGTTTTCCATTAACAGTGATTTTACAATCCTTATCTGTCTTTTGGACACCCATAAATAACACAAACCACTGATGTATTAAGTCGCGTTGTTAGGTGAGTATTTCATTTGTATGATGTGTCTTTCATCTAAAAACCAGCTCTGTCAAGCAGTGTTATCAGACCTGACTGTGCCATATTGTTGAGCACACACAGGCGTGTTTTTGTATTTGTTGTTTCAGAAGCACATAGTAAGTAGTGTTTTGTACGTGAAAACTAGCTGCTCACACACAGAACAGCCTCTTCACACAAACAAAACACAGTGTTACAAATGTGCCATAATCCCAACCAATCACTGACTGACTGGGCTAGGGGCCGTACGATGTTACCCCCAGCCAGAACATGTGACACAATCATTTCATATATACTGTGCCGAATAAAAGGATTCAATCAGCACCTTACTGTACAGTAAATTGTATCGAGGCATAGACGGGACCCTTAAGTTCAAGTGTGGATGCTGACAGGCGATGAGGAAGCATTCAATACTTTTCATATACTCCTTTGTTAGGCCCCTGTGAGACGCACGCACACACACACACACACACACTGCCCCTCTTATTTGTACCAGTGTGCCCCCATTGCTCCTCTGTGGCTGTGCATTGCCATCTCATTTCTCCCCCAGGCTCTCTGTATCGCTTTACTTCATTATTTAGCTTGTTATTTTTTCTTCTCCCTGATCTATAGTCTCCACATCACAGAGGCAGCTAATTAATTATGGATGGACTAAAGGGGGGTTTGGACGGGGGGGTAAAAAAAAAAAAACCCAGAAAAAAAACGACCAGACACCCTTTTCATTCCATATGCATGTATTTTGGGAATTTTATTAATTCATATTTTGTTATGCTACAGAAAAGCCTTCAGAAGAGTTCATTTATATATTTAGCCTCCTGTTCATGCTTTCGTCTTCCTCCTCCTACCCCATCAACCCGCACCCTCGTTTCTGTCGTGATTTTAATCTTCTACACCTTCTACATATCCCAATGAGCACACGTGCACTTGCCGGCCGATTTTCTCATTATCTGCTTGCGGTGGGTGTTAAAATGGTGTTTTGCTCACATGTGATTAGAGACTTCCCCAGCCAGCCAAGCGCTTGTTTTATTTTTTATAAGTATTTTTTCCCCATTTGGTGTGGAAAGAGGTGCTGTGGTACACATCAGAGTGCATGGAAAATGAAGGCAGGAGTATTTTCAACAGGCTTGACCTAGAATGACAGCTGCTCTCCTTTGAGAAAGCTCATAGCAACATTTAATCAAAACTGTGGGTGTTGGGAGTAAGATATCAAATAAATGAGGTCAGGCTTTTGAAATGTTGTCATTCATTAATGAAGGTTATGGCTGTTGTTTTTGCTTCTAACATTGTTTTTGTTGAATAAAATAGTTTTATTTACTACGAGTTTCAATTTTTTACTAATAATCTTACATTGAGTGATAGGAAGGAAGTCAGTCAGTGATTGACTGGAATTATGGCACATTTATAACCCTGTGTTTTGTTGAAGAGGCTGTTCTGTGTGTGAGCAGTCAGCGTTGTGTGCGCACATTACTCGAGTTTTCACGTACAAAACACTAACTATGCGCTTACAAAACAACAAATACACATACAAACATGCCTGTGTGCGCTCAACAATATGGTACCGTCAGGCCTGATAACACCGCTTGACAGAGCTGGTTTTTAGATGAAAAACATCTAAATGACACATCATACAAATAATGTTACATTGTTTTTGTTAACGGAGACCAATCAATAAAAAAAGTACCTTTAAACAATGGGAAAAAAGGACTGAAAAATACTCATTGAGTGGCCCTGGTTTGTACAACAAAAAGAAAAAAGTTATTTTTTATTTGGCAAAACAGTTTTATGCTTCAGCATCCACATCTGTTGAAAAATCCAGCTCATGAAGACATCAGAATGAAAAGAAAGTGATCAATATCATGAAATTAAGCAGATGTTTATTTTTTTGCCATGTTCTGGTATCGAGAAACCATCTGTGGTGTGTATTCCTTCACACTTCCTTTCCACTTCAAGCACATGTGGAACTTTACTATGAATGGCTCTTTCTGGTTACTGCACTGCTGGATAAGGTAGCTCACAATAAAGTGAGCTGCTGTTCTGTGTAAAAAGAGGTGGTGCGTTTGTGTGCTGAGGAAAGCTGTCGACTGTTGAATTAACTGTATCAGCTAATACCTGCAACCATATCCCTGAGGCATTTACGGCACACACCCTATCCCACAGATAAACACACACACACACACGCACACACACACCCACACACACACACACACACACACACACACTTACACACACACTTTTTCCCTCCTCCACTGTCAGTTCTTCTTGAAATGAACCGGATGTGAGTGTCACATCTGGCCAAGAAAACCACAACATCCGTCTGTAGAGATGAAATGAAAGTTGAGAAGTCAGGAAAGAAGGGGGCACAGGAAAAAAAAGGTCATTCCAGCTTCAAAGGAATCCCCACAGTACAATATTGTTTCAGTGTGCTCTGCACTTTGTAGCCACAATGCCACCTTTGAACCGTTTTGGCACCTGTCACAAATACTGATGAAATAACTAAGTGCAAAGCACTTTGTTCCTCCACCTTTCCCACAAAATTATTATTTTTCCCCATCTCTTTTCCAAAACTCCTTACCATTCTGTCTGGGACACAGTTTGATCTTTTAAATGAAAGCAGAATCTTCTGTCCTTAGAGTCCTAGGATACTTCATGCAAGATATACTGCAAATCTTGCATGAAGTATCCTAGGACTCTCCATTAGCTCTGTATTGCCATTAAGACGAGACTCTAAAATCCTGTGATGTACAGTAAGTGGTAAAGTTCTGATATATCTCATATCAAGGCATGTGATCTTACCATTATATTATCTTCTATTCTTCCTGTAAAACAGTTTTCTGTGGTGCCTGCGAAGAGCCTCAACGGCACTTTTCAAAATCAGAACCATGCGCCATTTATGACACAGCTGAACGGGGCAGTATTGTTTGTTGTTCCCCGCAGCTGTACCTTGAGATGACAATATACAGTATGGGACTAAATGAAGTAAGGGGATACTAAAAGGAAAGACGCCTGCCAGAGGAAACGATAAGCACACAGCTGAGCTGACACAAAGTCAATAGGTGGATGAATAAAACATTGGTTAGCTGCAGTTTGTGCTACAGGCTATGCTACCATCTGACACACTGGCTTCTGCGCGGTAGCTGTAGTAGCAAGGTGTGCTGTAACTTTACTTTTTAACGCTCGCGTGGCACCTCGGACAGCGCAAGGCCACAGCTCTTGACGTGAGCATCCTTTTTACTGAGACAGGATTTAAAAAGCCAGTGCAAATCAATCTCTACTTTATCTCTCTCTCTCTCTCTCTCTCTCTCTGTCGCTTCTCCTTCTCCTTCCATCAATTTTCCAGCCTTGGCTGCAGGACCAGGCAGTTAATTAAGTAGGATGTTGTCAGGAGGCTTTGGTACATGGTGTGGATGGATGGATGGATGGATGGATGGGTGGATGGGTGGATGGGTGGATGGATAAAGAGGCATAAAAATGGTTAACCAGCCATCACAATCGACCTCCACTCGTATCCAGTCCACACATTTCCTTCCTTTTTCTTTTATTTGCGACTCGCACTTCCTCCTGGCATAAACAGCGGTCTGACTTTCCCGTTTCACTTTGCTGTTTCCCCAAATAAATATGCCTCCTCTTCCTTCCCCTCTTAACTTTAAACTTTAATTTCTTTTTACTCAGGGGCAGTTATATACCCAATGACTGTTTTTATTTATTTAGACTCAAAATGTACGCAGGTGTTCTTGAAGAATAGGGTCAACACATGATCAAAAAGCTACAGGGACCCCAGCAACCAAAAATGCTAAAAGTCAGGTTAAAAAGCCTTAATTCAAACACGGCTATTTACAAATCAAACGCCAACCGGTCTCGACCTTAGTGGACACAAAGTAATAATGGACACTGATCAAACATTTGTATAAACTTGGCGAGGTGTCTCACCTCATCCTGATTGGTGTTGCAATAAGCCTCGGTAGGAGTCCTGTGGGAGGTGACACATCCAAATATTCCACATGAATACAGAAATAAATTCCAAAAACATTCACAAATATATATATGTATATTTACAGCCATCACATTTTGTCTATTCGCGGCATCAACAACAGTCTGACTTTTACTTTTCTGTTTTCCCAATTAAACTTCCCTGTTCTCCCTCACGTCCTCCTCATCTCTCCAAGCTCCCCAGCTCCACTTCCCTTTCTGTTCCATACCTTCCTCCGTCTTTCTGGACAATTCATTCTTCCTCCATGTCCATGTCAGCCTTCCCTTTCTCAGTTGATTAGACACCAGGTCTTCAGAATCCTGCTCCATCCTCCTATAGTATTCCCCGCTCTCATTACGCGTGCATGTGTTTGTATGTGATCAGACACACAAGGCCAAGACTAAGCAGGGTAATAAACAAACTCCAGCATTGTGTTCATACCCGAGGGACGTGCTGTAGCTTCTAATGTACGACAGCTCAGAGTAGAGGAGAAAGAAAGATTCTCTGACAGGCAGCCAGCTATCTGCTTAAAAGAAAAGCTACAATGGGAAGTCGAGGTGCCTCGCGTGCAGTGAATATTTTACAAGGATCTGGTCGATGTTTTCCTGGACTAAGCACTTTTGACGAGTCAACGCGAATGTGTTGTCTTAACTTGCAACTCTGACTGTGACAACACTGTCGATATTTAGGTTATTCTGCCTCCTTTGGTACATCGATTCAGCTTGACAGTGGGAAGAATGATGGCATTTTTTGTGATTTTTAAGTGAGTTTATTTTAACAGGGAGTGGCTCCTAACTACCTGAAACACACATTAAACATCAGAACAACACACATTCTCACATGAAATCATGAAATCAATTCAGTTTGCTCTCTGCTGTTAATGTGTCTTTTATTATGCGTGTCATCCCATTATGTCTCCATGTTGTAAAATGAAACATTTGTCCATTTGTTAGCCTTTTGTACTAGTGTCCAATAGTACAATTAAGGGTTGGTTAGTTTCACCTAAGCTTTAATTCATGTTATAGAGCATCTGTCGCACACACACACACACACACCCTAGCCTCAGGCTCTTTGTTTTTCAGTGTTGACGGGTTCTGCTTTGCTGCCAAATCATGACTTGATCATTGTAATGACTTCATTTCTTCCAACACATGCACACAGACAGTACATATATATCTAAGAAAGGCTTCACATACTGAGGGGGCTGTCGATTGTAATTGTAGTTTAGTATTGTGAGCATATACTGTACACCCATTATTGCAACTGCACATATAGTATCTTATTTGTCTTGCACGTCCATATGCACGCACACATACACACACACACTCCAGGGTGGAGCACTCCAGTGTCGTGAGCCAGTGAATGAGTTGTTTCCAGATGATCTAAACAAGATATTGTCAACTCTGTCCAATATCTGAGTCTGTCAACACACGCACACATTGTATAAGCAAAATCAAAGTTAATGAGCTCATTACTCCATTGCACACATGGACATAATATATATTGGACGCCCTGACAATACAGCACTGTTGTCATCAGAGCGATTTTATTTGGCATAAAATCTATCGTGGACTTTTTTTTATGTAAACCTCCGTTGCTTGGAATGCTGTCGTGCATCATTTATGTTTGGTGCGAGGCCAGCGGGGGAGCATTACACGAGCCTGTTGCACTTGTGAACTGTGCGTCACAGTATTCTTTCACTCTTATCAATGAACGTGATTCATTTAGTCTTATCTTTGAACAATTTCAGCCATGTTTTCTCAGCTTTCTTACACCCATCTGTCTCCACTAAAGGAAAACATGTTGAGTTATAATTTTTTCTTCTTCTGAATCTGCAGGACTGCCCCCAGATCCTTCCCTCAACCCAGATCTACATCCCCGTTGGGGTCACCAAGCCGATAACCTTGGCAGCGAAGAACCTGCCCCAGCCTCAGTCCGGACAGAGAAACTACGAGTGTGTCTTCCACATCCAGGGGGAGACTCACAGTGTCCCCGCCCTGCGCTTCAACAGCACGTCCATCCAGTGCCAGAAGACACCGGTGAGTCAGACCTGATGAGGACAAAGAGACATTTTTTGGCTGATTTTGCTTTCTATGTGAGAGGGATATAAGGGGGAACTCAGAGTTCCATGTTTCTACACTGTAGTTCAATTAAAAGTCTCTGAATATGTACTTGAATGCTAAAGTTTAACGAAAATAAGAGTTTAAGCAACAGACGATTGAAATCAAGTTTCTAAACGATATCAATTGGACACTCTAAATTGACCCCACATGCAGTGTCCTTCTAGTGCTGGTCCCAAGCCTGGATAATTGGAAGGGTGGCGTGTAGAAGGGCATCTGGTAATGTGCGGATCATCCACTGTGGCGACCCCTAGAGGGGGAAAAGGAGAAAGGAAAAAAAACAACAACAAATTATTGTCAAAATCCCCAAAAAATATCAAGATATTATTTTTTTGGCCCATGTAACCCACCTGTAGTGATGGTGATGAGTTCTTGTGTGATTACATGGGTAAAACTAAAGTGAATGTGTGTGGTATAAAGCAGAGAATGTTATATAATAAACAGCTGCTGTAGATCTGCAGCTGTTGTATGGATTAGAGCACAAATTAAACTTGCACTTAAAGCATAGTCATTTGGAGCCGTTCATCTTGAACCAATAAATTCTGCTAGGTAACTAAATCATGACCCTGGTAAGGACATTGACTCGGTCAGAGTTTAAGTAATGGCCACCGACAACTAATGACCACTTTATACACTAACATGGTCATTGTCGTGATGGATGACCAACTTGCCCTTTGGACACTGGCTTAGTCACAATCTAGATAAATGACTCATGGCTGATCTCTCACATTGAACTGATAGTTTGCAAATTGATATTGACGTTAAGAGTTTGCCTTTAAATTAAGATACGGATGTATTCATGGGAAATTTGGGATGTCCCGACATCATTATGGATTTTCATGGTCGGTGTGATACATCATGTAAATAGGCGAGTTTAAAGCTGTGATGGTCAGCTGTGGTTTTGTTCTGTGCCTCTATGGTTTTAATGTAATTGTGGCTTTTGGTTGTAATAGATGAAGTGTGTGCTAGATTAAAGTGTTCTCAGAGTTTTTAGAAGACGTTTTCTAGTAAGAGTTTGTGTGTGTGTGTGTGTACACAGAGGATTTACAGGTAGGCAGAGATGTTCTTAAAATGTGTGCGTTTGTGTGTGCATTTGCTTGAGGCTTCAAACTAGTGTGACAGATAAGAGGTAGCTAGCGTCGCGCTTCACTGAGGCTGAAAATGTGAAGAGGAAGTCTGTCTCTGAACCTAGTTGAGAGCGGATTGATCATGTTTACACCTCGACTCCATACCTCTCCCTCTCCTTCCTCGCTCAGCTCATGGAGCTCATCTTTCTCTCTGCCTCTCTCTCTCTCTCTCCATCGCTCCCTCCATCTGTCACACTTTCCTCTTCCGACCAAACCCCTACTTACTCTACGTTTACACACTCCTGCTTTCTGCTTCTGTCCCTGTCTTTATTTCTATCCTCAGATACTGTATAATGCAATGCAACAACACAGAGACAAGAAACAAGGTGGTGCTGTTAATTCTGTTTTAGGTGAAGCTCAAGCAGCTGTCGCTTTTCATGTCGCATCTGGAGGAAAAATATTTGACGACTCCATGCAGCTTGGGTCATTTTCTACAACTATAGTACCGCCTTAATGTGGGCGGGGTCGTCATAGCACAGCTGCACGAAAATGGCGGGACGTTGTTTTATACTAGACACAAACACAAACTAGTGACGAGCAAAGCAGTTATGTACCATGTACTGAATTATTAGAATCAGTTAGCTAAAAAAAATGAGTTCAGTACTTCTTGCATGACCAGATCACAGACTCTGTCTGACAGTGGAAGGGGTTGTGATACGGCTCACGATCGCCGGATTTTGGCAGTGCTGTCGCTAAATGCACCAGACTCCTCTGTTAAATATTGAGATTTTTGAAATGTCCTTGCTAAATGTTGGAGATTAACAAATGTTTTGGGGATTTTTTTTTTAAGTCTTTTCAACTGATCTACAGTTTGGCACACGTCTGTAGTGGAAAAGCGCTTAAGCTTAAGTATTTGTACGTATATAACGCATGTGAAGCACACACCAGCACTACTCTCTGTTTAACTATATTGCTAAGAGGTGTGACAGCTATATGTGTGTGTGATTTGTACCCGTCTGTACTGTATTGATGTGTTGTCTTCAGGGTTTGGCACATGTTAGCCAGTTGTTTGCGAGGATGGCGTTAATTGGCCGGCGATGGGCTCGTCTCTCCACAGAGATGTCTGTTTATTGACTGTTTATTGTTGCTCCAAGGCCACTGCTAATAAGCAGCGCAGTCCTGCCCAAGTCCAAAGCAGAATTTTTCCGTTTGATGTCCACAAAGTAGACATGCTAGCAGCAATTAGCCTTGGGCTGTCAGCACTTAGCCCTTGTTAGCAATTAGTTGTGCCAACTCGACTGTATGCTTGCATATCGATGCAGTGCATGCTTTGAGTCTACACAAGGCCGCAGGTAGATTCAGTGGATCGAAGAAGAAGAAAAAAAGGTGCCAGCTGCATGAACGCCATAAAAGCATAATTCATCCAGGCCTGAGCTTATGAATATAATTATGAGTCATGAATAATGAGAATGAGTATCTTATTATAGCCGTGGAGCAGTATTTCAAAAGAATGAGGAGCTTAAATATTAGTTTATCCTTTTATAGACCTTCGCATTGCTACTTTTCATGTGCGCCCCTCCATGTTTGTTCCTACTGTGACAGTGTTCCACACCAACTCAGTGAATCATGGATGACTCTGCAGTAAATGTAGACTTCATCTGTAATGCTGCCTCTGTTTTTAGCCGCACAGCCGTTGAGATAGGGGTTAATCGTTATCTGTGCGTTCAGTTTGCCTCAGGCTGTGGATCCCGGGATAGATGTACGTATATGTATATGCTTTATGTTAGTGTGTGAAATTTCCATTACACTCCTACAGGAGGACTGCTGTAGTTGGGAGTTGCTAATCAATGGGGTAAACACAGGGGTGCTAATCCCTAGTTTATTTTTGTGTTTGAGATACCAAAGTGTTTACCACTGTGTCTAAATCACACTCGAAGGAAGGGAAAGACCAAGGACAGAGACTAGAGAGCTGTGGCCAAATTCCTTTAAAGTAATAAAGGACAGGAGTGGATAGGATAAGAGAGAGGGCAAAATACCTCGAGGTGGAGGAGGCAGAGGAAAAGATAAACACAGTAGAGGTGGATGAAGAGGGATTAGACAAAGGGCAGTGACAGAGGCAGTAATACCAGACAGGAGTGGATAAACGACAAAAATGGAGATGAGAGAAGGACGAGACAGAAAAAGGGAAATTGCTGATTCAAGTGAGACAAACGGCGAAAAGAAAGAAGAAGAGCCATATAGATGAGATCATCTGAGAAGTTTCTCCCGAGGCCAAAGCTCAATCTCCTTTATTTCATACAACGTCATCACCCTGAGCAAAAGATGATACCTAACAACAGGACATTCAGCATATTCACAGTCGGATCATGTTTAAACCCCAGTTTCCCATACTTAAATCCTTTTTTACAGTGACTGTAAAAACTCAATACCCTTATATAGTATCCACTAACAGGAGGCTGTCAATAACGTACTGTATATGTGACATACATGATATATGATAGTGTAACAGCAGCTCTTTGTTAACCTTGTTTGCTATTGACTTTCCATATCTTAAGGGAGAAATGTATTGGTGCTATGGTCTTTCTGTATAAGGTTTCTGTACATACCATCGGGTCCCACAGGGAAATGAGAAAGTGTTTCATTAGACCCTGAGAGAGAGGAATGCAGTACTGGCTTAAAGTTTGCTTTTGCAATCAGAGACTTGAAACAAGTAGGCCACTTCATAGTTAAAGGTCCAGTATATAAGATTTAGATTAGGGTTTGGGTTTTATTTGTTACTTGGAGTAAATGTGAATATACAAATTATTGTGTTCATAACCATGATTTTAATGAGAAAAAAAACATTGAATTTTAATGATAACTGAAGGCCATAGGTGCTTGGAAGGGAAGAATGAGGTGGGAGATTTTCAGCTTCAACCTGCAATTTCACCAATACTTTGCTAAATCCTACACACTGTGCCTTTAAGACATAAAGGCACAGTCGTAAAGCCTCTCCATTAGAGGGAATATGTAAAAATGTGATTGAAGCTGTAAATGTTGCTGTGTGATAGGAATTAGTCATCATGCATTTTCCATTTCTCACATTTGAAGTTGGATTCTCAGCCAAACACAATTCAACATTTTTGGAACCTGTGAAAGTTGACAAGATGGTGTATAGTCCAAGTTTTCATAGCAAGTTAATTGGAGAAAATCAGATTTTATTTTTTTAAAGAGAGATCTTAATGCCAGATATGCCCACATTACCACTGACACATACGGAGCCATCCGCCAGGCCTTATGTTAGCAGTTAACTCTGGTCAGCAGCAACCAAAACACCAAGCTGGTGTCTACATTGGTTCCTTCCGGTTTTTTTGACCGAGCTCAGGCAGCGTCCTGCAGTGTGTGGGCCAATCAGTGGCTGGGGTGAGGGTGAAACGGTTAGTATGATGCTGAGCTGCAGGCTGTAGAGTTGTGCTCAGGGCACCGCGGGGGTCATGGGAGCAAATAAACACATGTACAAACAACACTTTCACACACAAATGACCACACTCTGGGGTCAGAGAGGCTGATGGAGCACAGCTGGGTGTTGTCTGGAGGTTGAAAGAACCAAATTGAACCGTTCAACACTTTTCCTTTCTCTCTGCTCCTTTATCTCCCTCTGGTCTGTGCCTTTTGTCCATTTGTACTTCAGCGTCTCCATTTTTGCCCTCCTCTTTCCCTCCTTATCCCCTTTTTCTTGTTTCTCCATGGAGGGCAGGAATGAGAGGACAGATAATATCGGTACGGGCATTACACCATTACCTTCTGTCTGATAAACCCCTCGGCCACTCCATCACCTTTTTTCTCTCACTCCTTTACCAGTGACGGTACAAAAAAAGAAAAAGGAAGCAGACAAAGGAGAAGGAGAAGAAAATTTAGTTTGGGATAGGGTGTGTGTGTGTGATTCGTCTGTGTGTGGAGAGCAGCTGTTTGTTTAAGAGGAGATGGGAAGTATCAGGGGTCCTGATGGCATCCAATTAAGGCAGATAAAATGATGATGAATTGCAGTCGGGCAGTGGAGACGTATGCTCCTGTGTTCATGAGCTCACACACACACACACACACAAACATATAGGAAGACAGCCGAAGAAGAAGAAGGGGAAGGGAATGTACAGATTTGGAGAAGATCGCTTTGGGAAATAAAGGAAAGGTGAGAAATGCAAAGGAATTTGGAGGCAGAAATCCCCCCCTCCCAAAAAAAAAAGAAGTAGAGCAGCATGAAAGATGAATGAGCAGGAGGTGGAGAGAGCACAAAGAGTCCAACAGCACCTTACAGGAAGTGTTCTGGAGAAGAGGGAGAGAACAACTTATTTACTTCTTTCCAAAATGAGGAAAAAATGGCAGAGAGAAGAATGATGGATTGATAGACAGAGCAAATAGAGGTCTGGAGAAGAGGCCTAACACGACTGCAGGGAGAGTGAAGAACACAGACCTCACTGGTCTAATGGTGACACACATCCCATCGTCGTGTATGTGTGTGCAGTATTTGCTGGCATAAACACTGACACTGTCCTCATGGAGACCAAAACTTGGTCCTAATGAGGCAGAACCTAATTTCTGATGAACTGGTTAAGTTTAGAGCTGAAGATTTGAAGTGTGGTTAGGTTAAATTTAG
This sequence comes from Solea senegalensis, assembly GCF_019176455.1. Classification (NCBI taxonomy): domain Eukaryota; kingdom Metazoa; phylum Chordata; class Actinopteri; order Pleuronectiformes; family Soleidae; genus Solea; species Solea senegalensis. The sequence continues at coordinate 10,111,981 of NC_058024.1, read as the reverse complement.
GATTAGACATTAACTGTTTATGGTTAACGCCTTGGTGTGCGTGTGTGTGTGTGTGTGTGCGTGCGTGCGTGTGCGCGTGTGCGTGCACATGTGTGTGTTGGAGACAGAGACAGAAATGGGAGTTGCTGATGCAAAAGTTTTTTCTTTGCCGTTTGCCGTTTGGAGTTTGTTGGATTTGTTTTGAGATGTAACCGAAAATAAAAACAAAAAAAATGTGTTATTATATTTATTAAAAAAAATATATTCATTTTGAATTCATTATAACAAGCGCATACATTTACTCGTACACAGTGCTTAAGGTGGCAGAGATGGAGCTAATGAGGCCTCGGTGCTGGCTGTTGGAGGGTTGGCGCAGCAGAGCATGGTACAGCCTGGCCTGGCATGGCCTGGCAAAGCTTAATGAGATATAAACAGTAGACCTGCCACCGCAGTCACAGCCACAGCACAACCTGACACAGTTTTAATTGGCTTGCAGACCGTGTTTGTGTGCATGCGTGATTTGTGGAAATCGAAAGAGCATGGAGAATTCACTGGAACTTACTGTGCTGATTAATGGTTATTACTGAAGATTGAAAACCATCCAATGTTGGATGACTTTGATCTTCGTTCACCTGTCATGTTACACCTCAAACAGTAATTATCAGATTAATATTTTGCCATAATACTCTTTTATATGCTTATATATATATATATATTTTAATCATTCCCCATTAATTAGTAGATGTGTGGTATTCCTTTTACTGGCATTTTCCTTCTCTTACACCCGTTCATTATTGGGATGAATCAATGTGACATTTAGTATTGACATCAATGCTGACCGAAATTACTGGATTGGATGTCAAAAAAGAAAAAAGGTTAATTTCTTATTATTATGTGGAAAATGCAGTCTTGTATGAAGTACCTTTTGGTTTTTGGAAGTAAAAGTATTAAGAAGGTGAAGAGTTAAGATTGAGCCATGATAGCTCAGTTGTAGGGTGAGTTGTCTTTCAACTGAAAGGTTGTGGGTTCAATTCCTGGCCCTGCTACTCTATATGTGTCCTTCAGCAAGACGCGTAACCCCAGGTTGAAGCGTGTGAATGGGTGATTTGTGAAACTGTAGTGTAGAGACTCATCAAGACTAGAAAAGCTCAATATAAATACAGACCATTACCAACTCTTCTTCTGATTTTATTTGGTTGTAATGATTAAAAAAGATAGTAAGAGGAAATCTAGTGAAGTAAAAGTAAAGTTGCTAGAAAAATGTCTTATCAATAGATGAGGTAGAAGACTTTAATGACTAAAACTGTGATATTGGACACAAAAAGAGTGTTATAGAGCCATCCCTGCTTCATCCTTCATCCTGACCTTTCTCTTCCCGCCTAGTCATGCGTGTGTCTCCCTCTTCCACCTCTCCTGCCTCCACCTTCCTCCTCGTCTCAGTCCCATCACTGCCTCTCCTCCCCTCTGACAGGTGACGAGCAGAGCTCCCACGCTTCTGTCCCGCATAAATAAGAATTAATTGCTGCTCAGCTATCAGCATATGCCAGCGTCTCCACCCCGAGCTGCTCCTCACTTTCATCATCTATTTCTAATTTCTGTCTCTCACCTTGTATCACTGCAATCTGCAACCTTGACTACTCTACAGCTTTCGCTTCTGATAGCAATGCTCCACCTCATGTTTCTCTATGGTGGCTGACAGGCAAAAGCAGCACAAATTATTGTGACAGCAACATTTCCAAAGTTTGGTGTAGAGAGGAGAGGACGGGAGAGCAGGAGGGAGACTTGTGCCTTTCTTCATTTTCTTTCTGTCTGACTGCACTTGGAGCTTTTTAAAATACTTACATTATTCTAATGTAAGGTAAAACACCTCTGCATGCATCACATCTAATCTCTCTAAGCCTTTGTGTGCTACATAAGTAAATGATGATTATTAAAAAACACACACTGCCCTGAGATTCATTTTGTCGTCAACAAATAATATTTTTACCTCTCAATAAAAAGTGATTGGCACATAAGAAAACATGGCAACACATCGGCAGTAAATTGCGAAAAATTAGTGTTGGATATTAAAATAAAAGTGTAATGAGTCACCGGGGAAAGTGCCTCTGGCTGGTATTCCTTCTGTCAATGACTTGAACTTGATACAAATGCTGTGACATTAATCAAAGTGTCTGTTTTTAGGGATTAGTCAATGTGATCTATCTGTCATCATTCGACAAGCACATCAACGGCTTCATGTTTGAACAAGACAGACACAGAGAACCCAAACACAAAATGTTCAACCTTGTCACAACTCCCCCCCCGCCCCCCCTCTGGCTGCATCACTTTCATGTTATGTGTTTGAGTGAATACGTATAGGTGTCGGTGATATCAAACACTGGGGGGTTAGCGAGCAGCAAAGAATGGCCACCGGAAGAATGGCATTTCTGCAAACGACCAAAAATCTGCTTTTTGTCTGGGGAGAAGTCGAGTAAGCTTACACTAGCTTAATGTGTGGGCTGCAAAATAAGAAACATTGGCTATGGCAGCATTATTTTTCCCTCAAGCCAGCACTTTTCCCTCTCTCCCTCTCTCTCTATCAATGAAGAAAGTATATGTGCAAGCATGTATGCATGTGTGTGTTTGTGTGCAAGAGATAAGCTCGGTAACTGCTCCAACCAAGCTTCAATCCTGTTAGCATTTACGATTAGCACTGGCTAACAGACCGCTATTATGATTGGGAGCTGATTCCACGCTGCCAATCCCACCCGTACACTATGTACACACACACACACACACTAAGCTATAGGAAGGATTACCACTTTGATCCTTGATTAGGAAGCCACATCTGCCGCGAAGACATGTGACTCATGTCAGTCCTGACTTTTAATAGTGCAGCTTCTGTTGAAAAGCAGAATAAATGCAGAAGAATCTGAACGATAATGTTGTGTCAGGTCGTAATTCTTGATAACTGTCTTTGTCACCTTGAAAGAGCCGAGGATAGAAGAAGACAGAAGGCTGATTCTTTCCCGGGTTAGGATTTGCCCCGGGCGAGTTCTGTATTTTTAGCTGTTCAGCTATAGCTCACACTTTGAAAATGACTAATTATCAGGCTGTGACCCTCATAGGAGGTAACCAGTGTTAACTCATCTACCTTCCTTTATCTAGTCCCCCTCCCCTCCTTCAGTTTCCCATGACAGATGACTGGCTGCTGATGCTGAAACCTTCCTCGACTCCCACTTACAGTTCTTTAAATCCTCTTTATGGGAGCTCAGAATGGCTTTGTCTTCTAGTTATTATTTTTCTTACACGTTTTTCTACCCTGAAAAGGGTAATTTCATAAATGACACCAACTTTAACAAGTTATAGAAATGTTTTGCGCCCCAGTACAGGTCAAATGCTGAAGACAGAAGCGCTGTAACCGCATTCTAAATAGTATTTAAATGACATATTGAGTTTGTACTGTCATTAACTGTATCCTGCACTGTATAACCCCCAACACACACACACACTTACACATGCAAATTCTAACCTTTCGAGTCGAGCCTGCTTAATGTTTGCATTTTCAAATTGGAATTTGCTGTGCAGTGAATAAACCATGTACAAGGTGCACGTGTGTATTCCCTAAACTGTACATCGAGTAAAAATGCTGGTTCAGTATGAAAGTTTAATAAGCCTTTGGTGCAATGAGAGGAGCTCTGGGTTATTACCTAACTTTATTACACACACATAACATAACATGGACACACACACTTCTCCCTCACTAAATATTCATGGTTTTGTCCAGCGATGGTACATTTTCAAACAGATGTACGTCTCTCTAACACAGACCCTGCGTTTGTGAATTAATGTGCACATGCCTGTAATGTGGAAACATTTAAGAGGCCAGCGTTATTTGTTATTATTATATATTGTCCATCAGCACTAACACCTCCCCAGTGTACCGCTCCGTGGTGTTAAATGGGGTTAAGATGTCGACACATCTATCATCTATATCTCTATCAGCAGAATCGGCTGCTCTCGTGTGATTTGGAGCGCAATCAGGTCATGATTCGATCGGCTGTTCAGCAGAGAAGCCTGAGTTGTAGTTTTATTGGAAAAAATTACATTGTAATTGAGGCCGCTATACAGGAGCAACAAAGGTGCCAATATACACCTGTGTGACACATTTTGCTGTTGTTCATTTCAGGAAAACACAGCTCTTGTTTGTAGATATGGTTGTTTAGCTTTTAATAAAATGGAAAGAAATGAAGGCCGAGTGTGTCATAGAACTAGAGTGTTAGAGACGGTCAAAATAAGCAATGTGAGGACATCACCAAGAAAGTATTTCCCCTATTTTCTGATAGTTATCAGTGATTCAATATGGAAAAAAGACGTCATTAAAGTAAATACTAATGCTGTCCTATAGTTTCATAAGCCATTGCAATATTGCCTAAAACTGATTAATCAAGTATCAATCAATTACTAAATGAGTTCTTGAATATTTTGATAATAGATTAATCAGTCCTGCGAGTTCCTCTATAGCATTACACAGAATATCTTTGTTTTTGAATCGAAATTTGACATCATTTTCTGCGTTTTGTGGATGAGACGATCAGTGGATTAATCAAGAACGTAATCGTCAGATTAGTAATCATTGATTGCAGCCCTAATTAGGAAGCCATTCTCCTGAGGGGCAGTCTTCAGATTTTAATGCAACATGAATCAAATGTGTGATTGTGAGAAATCCACCTGTTGCTTAGTGCAAACATCGTTGTCAAGAGAACAGCTGCTTCGTTTGAAACTCCTTCGTCTGCTACAACTGGAGCAGATGCCAGATGTGGAGCTGCCCTCAGCCTGATAACACCTCTCCTTTTCTGTGTCTGTCTCTTCTCTTCTCTGCTCTACTTCTCCAGTTTTGTCCCACTTGATTCTCCAGCCTTTCAACCTCTGCTTTATCTCATCTCTTTTCTCCTCTCTTACTGTTTTCTCCTTTTCTTACTGTTGTCAGTGGAGAGTCCGTGTGCCTTTTTGTTCCTCTTATTCTTTCTTGTAGTCTGTCACACTTATAAGCACCCATATGTTCTCCTCATCTCTACGCGGTGAAGAGGTGCTCTTGTTCCCAGGCAGACTGGGTGGTCCCTCGGGGAGAGACAAAGAGTACGAAGGGAGTGAAAGATTGGACTTGCTCTGACTTCAGGAGAGAGAAATAACACTAGACATGTCTTATCTCCCTGCGTTTGCATGTGTTTTTATATGTCATTGGGAGAACTGTGTGATTTGTCTTTGATGCATTTGCTGGCATTGATCTCTGGAAACTGTCCCATATGCAGGATGCATATTTATAGTACTGCGTGCTGTGCATGTGTGTTTTTGCTGAACATGTATGCGATAAAGGAATCTGCTCCATATTTCCTCGCTTGACCGTGGGCGTTCTGTGGGATGGAGGTAAGGGAGAGAAAGTCGGACTGAGATTTATATAGGTAGAGGGAAGGAATAATGAAAGGGAGGGAGAGAGGGTGGAAAAGAGGAGGGGTAGAGAGGAGGATTGTGGGAGAAGGAGAGGCAGAGGAATGTGTGAAAAGACCAAGGCAGACATGTCAGTGAACAAATTGAAAATGCCAATTTCACTTTAGCCCCCACCAGCTCAGGCGCTTATAGCTCAGCTCCAGCCTCTTATTCGATGTGTAAATGAATGGTGTCCACAGAATAACACACAATCACCTCTCTCTATCCATCTCTCCCTCGCTATTTCTCCTTTAACCCTGCTGCTCGTATCATCCTCTCTCCACCCTCTCTTAGCCTTCTTCTCACAAACTTTTCTCTTTTTTTTTTTTTTTAGGTCTCTCTGTTCCACTAGTCCCAGTTCACTTCACCTTTGTGTTTCCCACACATCATCCATCAGCCAGTTTTCCCTTCCTTTAACCATCACCTGTCACTTTTCTTCCCACTTTTTTGCACCTTTTCTGCTCTCTTTCCACTCCCGGATCACTCATTTCTTGCTGTCATCAGCCAAACTGTCACCTCTCTCTCTACTAGCCTTCTCCCAGGTTGAGTCTCTGTGGCTGAAAAGTCGCACATAAATAAATCAGAACACCAAAATATGCCCGGAGACACATTTTAAATGGAATTCTCCTTAAAGTCGCTATGACATCAAATTAATTTTAGTGCTTTATTTACATATATGTTGCTTGAAATGCACCTGTGCAACCTATTGCTATTGGACTTAAAGGTTTGTCCTCAAATCTGCTTTGAGACTTTTGATGACTCATCTGGACGAGTATAGTCATTTGCATCCAATCAAGTACTATATGTGTCTTTCCATCCCCGCTTTGTCCCAACCGGACGTAACATTCAGATGCAGCCACATCTTTGGGCTGTCTTTCATGATTAGCTAATATGTTGTGTTGAGTCATAGCTTTAATGCCCATCCAGTGCCATTGGCCATTCTTATGGGGCTTCTCTTCTAGCAGCTACTCTACTCGACTTGATTCTACTCAGGGTTTTTTGTTTTTCCATTAGTGATAGTACCTGGAACCTGGTGCTTTTTTTGGTACCTGCTCTGGCAAGGTTCCAGGCGAGCTGAGCTGATATTAAAATGTGATGTCAACAGACTGCAAGAGTGTTACAGCGCAAAAATACACAGCGGTCCGTCTACAAGGTGCAGAGATTCCTGTGTTTGGTAGCTGATGAAAGGATCCAGAGAGAGCCGGACGTCGCATATAAAACGGCAGTTTCACATAGCCATGCTATGACAACCCTGCCCAAGTTGAGGAGGTTACTATAATATAATGGAAAAGGATGTGCCTGATACCCAAATCAAGTACAGTTGAGTTGAGTAGTGCCAAACAGTGCTAGAATTCCAGTCCATTTTAACTGAATCTACGTAAATATGTGGAAGCAGCGCACCAAGAGCCGTGTCATGATGCCATTACCATAACAACTCTTACAGCAAAGTATGTCTGCGTATAAGTGAGAGCGTATTCATGGAGACGCTCTCCCGTATTTGAATATCAACATGTCTGCCTTCAGGGCCCGCTGAATGTAAATCAACCAAATTGCCAAAAAAATAAAGAATGAATTAATCAGCCGTTCACACATACTGACATTGCTGTGTCCTCTCATTTTTCTTATCTCCTGTACGCACATTTCTCCCTCAAATAAATTCGAGTTCGCTATGATTACAGATGTCATGATAAATCTCACTGCATCACGTCGGAGAAGAAGGGGGATATCACATATTGGTGAAGTTGTAGCTAGATTTGATCTGTGAGGGCCCCTTAGCCTCAGGCTCAGAGGCTTTCACATTGGATTTTATCACCACTCCACTCGAGGAGAATAGTCCTGCTATCTCTCACCCTGAGGCCATTGAAGATACTGACCATGGCAGTGGGAGTGAGAGTGAGTGCGGCACCCTTTGACTGACAGAGGTGTTAGGTTAACATGGTCTGTCTCTAGTTTTACCAGCTGTCACCCACACATCACAGTAGCCGCAAAGCAGAGAGCAGGCATCACTATCACTGTCCAGAATCTTTTTCATGCTGCATCAGTGACAAAGTGAGCCTCATCGGGGGCGTAGTGTTCTTGATGAATGAGTGTTTTCAGACTGTTGTGTGTCTACATCAGTGTTCTGCTGCTTTGTTTATGTAAGGGCGGGACTAAGGAGGCAGTATGAGCTGCGTTTTATTTGCTGGTGATAATAGCTGCTGATAATTCATTTGTTCTGAGGTTGGGTGGCGTCTCACTGGAGCTCCTGTTTTTTCCCCCCCCCTTTCTTCCGTTAACTCGCCACCTTCACACTGCCGCTTTTGAAGCTTGTTGTCTCATTTGAAGCAATTGCATAAAACTGATTACGCCGACGACAAGTCAATTACATTTTCAGCTCTTATTAGTTCAGGATGCAACAATGAAATTAGATGAGAATATCATTGTTGGAGATATATTACACTTTTCATTCATCACTGGAATGGAATGAGTCATACAGTGATGGGGATTCCAATCTCTTAATCAACTCGGTGCCAAGCCAGGCAGCGGCGGATATGCCGAGTGTTAAAATCACAATATAGCCTGTCTCTCATCATTCATTTTTATGGCCCTTCAACTGTGTACGCTCCTCGGGCAATGACATTACTACTAGCTTAGCTCAATTGAGCTTGCTTTTAGTGTTTGATGGTTTTATCTATTTCAATGTTTCATGATAAGACTGAGAATGTCATATATTTGTATTATTTGGTATAAGGAAAATGACTATGAATGCTAATCTATCGTTTTTATATTTCAGTATACCTATGAGGGCAATGACATCAGTGACCTGCCTGTGGACCTGTCTGTGGTGTGGAATGGAAACTTTGTCATTGACAATCCCTACAATATCAAAGGTGAGTTTGAGTTACTGTTACCAGTGTTGAAGAAAATTCATTATTATACGAAATTCAATTTTTGTCTTTTGGTTCAGTGAGCACAGCTAAGGTTTCCCACAAGTCTGTTACACCACTGACTTTGAGTGGTCAATCTTTTGTTAATAGACATTAATAGGATAATTATTTGTCAAGACAGCGATTATGTCAAGTATTGAAATTGTGGAAACCGGATCTTTACAGCACTCAAGTGACACATTTCAAAACAATTATTCTTTAGGTTTTATTCAATTTGGGTTTTTATGTTATTCAATTAAGTTTTAGTAGTAGTCTAAGAAACCATAACCAGCCAGTTGTGCTGTCATTCATTTGTAAAACATGATGCTCAATTCAGAGAACTGAGCGATGCAGTCACTTCATATAAGATCTTTTATTTCATTTGATCATATCTTCATGATCTGCATCAACTCTCAGTGTTACACATATTATTACATCATAATGTAATACGATAATGTAACAAGATCGGATTATTCTTCATTAGTCTTACAACGGGTAAATCTGCAGTGTTAAAGAACGGGACATATTGAAAAAAACTCTAGTACATAAACTCCCAGAAATATAGAAAAATATTAAGATTTATATATATAGGATATTGCACTGAATGCAATGATATCACATGGTTTGTATTTCATAATTATAATTAAATATGGGTTATCATGTATGTGTTCTACTACTACTCTAACAGCAGTGGGAAGAAACAAAGCACAATAACTCTCTTTCATACTTATCATCCAAGGAGCTTCCCAGTGCTGTCATAATGATATAGCGTGCATATGTGCATCTGAAAACAGTATATATACTCAAATGAATTACCACGCCTTACCCTTCAAACAAAGAACCATGTGGTTAACGATACATACACATAATCGATGGCCACAGTGAGGGAAGACAATGAGATCACGTCTGTTGGATATAATTACTGGTAGGGCGGTCTTAATACTGCCGTGTCCATGATTATTGTGACCTGTGCAGCGTGGCAGGGGGCTGTAACATTATTCTCCTGCTGTGAAGTACAATAACATCATCGCCTGCCACCAACTGCGTTCACGAGTTCCTGTGGATGACAAGCACAATGAGGGTTATACAAGTGAGGCAGCTGCATTATCTCTTTGTTTCTCTCAGTTGGTTGAAGACACAGAGGGAATCCGAGTTGTTTGTGTGGTATTTTAAATCAAAAACTATTACATCTGTAATGTCTGTGAAGAAGTGTCCATTTTGTCAGTAAGTAAAAGGTGACACCATGGAGTCACTTTGCCATGTTTACCAATGTTACTCTCTCCAGTCCAAATGTACCAAGCGAGCGGTTAAAGTCTCCAATTTCTTCATGATTTATTTATTTTTTTAAAGCTGCTTTCCATGACTGATATGTCACAGTGTATGGATGTTGTAGCACATCCACCATACATGAACATGGAGACCTCAGTGTAATCCACAGTAATGGGGTGTTTATGTTCATGGAGGCAACATAAAATGACAGTCAATGGTTCTCCCAAGGACATGGCGTTATATGCAGAAGTACTGACAGCATACAATATCAACAGCATGCATCAAGGTGTGAGCATTGTGTGGTATCTCATGTGTAAATCTCCTGAAATGTGTCTGGAGGCGACCTGCAGCCAAACTATGTCTTCCTTTCTCGGATGTCAGCCCTCTCCTCTATTACTTTACTCATGATAATCATCTGGTGAAGAGTGATGCTCACTTGTCTTAAATACTGATATGTTAATGTAATTAGAGAGGAGTCGTTCAGCAATCAGTAATTGGTACAGAGTTGCTTTAAAGCTGCTCCATGACCAATGGGATTTGGGTAGGAAATAGCAGTGAGAGAAAAAAAAGATTTTACTGTACAAGTCCTGAGGCCTTTAGTGAAATGATTCCTCAACTCAGCTTTGTCTCTGTGATATTGAAGAAGCACTTTTTTGTGAGGTTGTAAAAAAATACAAATAAAGGAATGTTGATTCATTTCTCAACCTGGATGTAATAGTTTAGCCCCAGTGTTTGCCAAACTTTTTCTACAGGGACCCACTTTTAAAGGTGAAAAACTATCTGACCCAATTTAAAAATAAGAATCGTGACAAGAGCAAAGTTCTGCATAAAATAACCCATTTCTGGAACACAAAATATTATTTTGAACCGGAAAACCAGACAATTTCAAGAGATATGTTTGAGGAAGGTATCAAAATTCTATTTCATGCATGTGTTATTTAATAATTATAAATAAAAAGTTTATCTGGCGACACAAAAAATCTCATGCAACACAATCTGTAGTTTTTGTACACTGATGATTGAATTTCTCTTTCTTTGTCATTCCTCTGTCTACAGCTCACCTGTATAAGTGTTACGCACTGCGGGACAGCTGTGGGATGTGTTTGAAGGCAAACCCCAGGTTTGAGTGCGGTTGGTGCGTACAGGAGAAGAAGTGCTCCCTGCGACAGGAGTGCACTCCCGTGGAGAGCACTTGGATGCATGCCACCACAGGAAACAGCCGCTGTGCACACCCTAAAATCATCAAGGTAAGAGTTGGGAATAATGTCATTTTCTCAGTACCTGTGTGTGAGCTTGCTATGTAAATCACAATTTCATGCAGCCTGACACTTAATATGAAGTTATAATTAGTTATATTTTGTATGTTTTTCTAATTAATAGTTTAGTTTCAGTGGACCCCCGGGTCATTTGAGTTTGAGACCCCTGACCTAAAGGGTCCATAAGGCTGAGGAAGAACCTTTTCAAACATAACAAGGACCCGCTAAATCCAAGTAAAGGAAATACTTTCATCTGTGAAACCAGTCACCCTTTAGCTTCTGTTTGGTGTTCGTCTCCCAGCAACCTAACATCCTAAGTAACAAACATGTCAAGTTTCTATCAGGACTGAGGTCAGAATGGGTTCAAATGACAATATGCCCTTTGTAACATGGTTGTGATTTCCTCTTACTTTGCCTTGAAATCGAATACAGGCCCTGTGACACATGTCACAGACTTCTCATTCTAAGTCATCTATAGAATGAGATTTAAAAAAAAAAAAAGCTGAACTGGTGCATCATTGTTTGGCTTCAGTGAATGAAGGGGACATTGTAGGAAAGAGGACAACAGGGAGGAGAGACAGCTTAGAAGCCATCATCATGACTGCAACCTCAACACAGATGGGCTGGCCAGGAGGAGGCGGTTCACACTCACCAAGTCTGAACACACTGACATGATTAGAGATGATGGCGACACACAAACACACAAACACAGGCTCACCTGTAGAGGCAGAGAGAGTGGCTTTCTGCAGTGTGTGTATGGAAGAGATGGACAAAGAAACCGACAACAGGGATATTGAGGAAGTTAACAAATTGTGTCCCACTATGGGTGCAGAATGTATGTGCCCATGTTTGCATCCGACAGGCCGTGTGAGCGAAGGCATCTTAACACCATGGCTTACCCATCTGTTGCCACCGGTAACCGTGGCGGTGATGATCCTCGTCTGACTGTGACCTGGGTCAGCGTCTGTAGAGTTCACCACAGGAACTGGCACGCATGCACACTCACACACACACAGAGCCTGGTTTGATCCACTGCTGTGTGAGCCATGTCTAGACGTTCCACTCATTCACTTTGTCATTCATCCATCTGCTTTCCTTCCTTCTGTTTTTCTTTCTCTCCAAAATCCTTTCTCAAGGTTTCTTTTTTTACACAGTGCATTCCCGTTTCTTAATTTTAAACCGTAGTGTGTAACTTTTACACAACAAATGTCTATTACATTCAAATCATTGTCAAATGAGGTCAGCCCCACATGACTGCCTCTGTGTCTCTCAGTATTGCAGTGTTTAGAGCTCACCTGGCCTGGTGACATTCCCGCGCTTCCCATAGGAAGTCATTTGTTTTATGTCAAAACAGATGGACGCAACAGCAACATTGTGCTAAAGCGAGTCGGCTGCAAACAAGTTAGAGTCGGAATGAAAACACAAAGAAATGCCCAAGAAGGTTCACAGTGCAGCTTTAAACATGCATTTATATATATATATATATATACACATATATATATATATATATATATATATATATATATATATATATATATATATATATATATATATATACATATATATATATATATATATATATATATATATACATATATATACATAATGTAATGAAGGCCCATTTAACCAGTGCAGATTTGGTAAGGATGAAAATAAAAAGAAATGGAGATATTGGGTAATTGGGGCACTGACACATAGATAAATCCTTCAACTTATATTCATTCTCTATCTATCCTCGCTTCAGTTATCTTTTTGAAACAACCAGAGAGGCAATTTGGTTGTGTGTGTGTGTGTGAGAGAGAGAGAGAGAGAGAGAGAGAGAGATTTGAATATATGAAGGGGTGAGATGGTGATATGTATGTGCACGCATATGCTGTTGAATACATACGGAGGGGTAAATCCCGGCCGTAGGGCAAAATGTTGGTGGCAGTTGAGAATTAGGCACAGAGCAGTTCAAAAACGACACAGAGAGAAAGACTCTTGTTTCAGGAATGAAAGAAGACAGGCAGAAGAGAGGAAGAGAGACATCCAGAAAGTGTTATCAGCTTACCTCTCCAACTTTTGACATTTACAGTGTGACATTTAATGCCAAAGAACATCTGCAGGCGACAAAGAGAATCTCTCCCTTTTCTTCTGCCATTTCATCCTTTAGGTCTCCAAAGAGCATCACATGCACCACACAAATTGAATATCGCTCCGCTTCCTACCATCCATTCAGTCACAGCCCCCGTTTTCTGTTTGATCCCTTCTCTTTTGTTGATTTTGCTCTATTAAGTGCACTTTGTTCATTTCTGCTGCATGTTAGCTGCTGTGTGGCCACAAGTTAGCGGATTAGCCTCTAATTTCATTTGGGCCAGAGAATGTGTTCTACTGGGAGGGAAACACCACTGGAGAGCATGTGAACAAATGCTGACACACGTGTACAACCATGACCTATCGACACACAGTAATCTAACACATGATGAACCCATTTGGTGTCATTTCCGTGTGCTGTTACCCATTTGTCGTCGTTCAATAGTGTGCAGTTGGGTGTCATTCCACTAATCGCGCTAGCTGATAAGTTAGTTCTCCAAACACAACAATTGATGTTTTGGGCCCTAAATGTTGTTTTTTTTCATCCCTCGTTGAAATTTTGCAGTTAAAGTGCCGCACTGACACTGTGCACTCACATTAATTAGTACTCCTTTCACGACAAGCAAACACACGGCTTGTGCAATCATGGGAACCAAAAATCAAAGGATCCTTAAAGTCAAGGATGAAATATTGATTTGTGAATAGTTTGTAAAATCACAATACAGCATTTACGGCGACAGTGACACTGACACACACGCACACGCACACACTTACACAACGTTTGGTACTGGCTTCGAGTGTAGAGCAGCAGTGTCCTAGTACTGGCCTTGGATGCTGCGTGGCCCTCCATCATCCATCATCTCTTGCCTGCCTTCTCCTAGGGGACAGGGCGAGCATTACAGTTAGCCCTTAGAAACCAATTAAAACAGCACAGACTGTGTGTGTGAGTGTGTTTGGGGAGGGTGTTGGGGGGTCAACTTAGCATGTGGCATATTAATGCACTATTTTGTGATCTTGTGTATTCAAACTGTATACGGCTTGTGTTGTTCTGCTGTTGCGTTTGCATGTGTTTCTGTGCTTTGTTAAAAGCCAGTATTTTTTTCCTTTATGTATTGATAAGCTGCTGCTTTGGCCTTTGCCTGACTGCTTTATCTCTCCATTTCCATATCCTTTATTTCCCTTCATGTATCCTCCATCTCTCGCCCTCTTTCTCTGTGTCCTCCTTCCCACCTCCAAGCATTCGGCTTTTGTCTTCTCTCATTCAATCTCTGTTCTTTACACTTCCCTTTACTTCTTTGTCTCCTCATATCCTCTCCCACTGCTCCAAGCCTTCTCTGGCAACCAATATCAAGAGAGATGTTTTTCTCCCTTCAGCTCATCTTTGTCTTTAATGGCATTATTAGATATATCTAATCATTTAAAGTGTAAAATGTTGCAATATTTATTAGTGAAGATTCTTTCAGTACTAAAAACAAAGGCAACTGGACTACTGTTAGGTTCTTGAAGACGTTTCGCCTTAAAATCAGAACAAAAGTATCTGAAATGTCCAACAAAGGTCCAGTTGCCTTTGTTTTAGCACCTACAGAACTTCCATGACCTGGATGTCTGACAATCTTCACAAACATTGGTGAAGATGTTAAGTTTGGGGACATGGTGAACTAGTGGCTAGCACTTGCAGCAAAAAAAAAAAACCTGGTTCATGACTGAGGGCATTTGTGCATGAAGGTTTCCTGTGTGTGGGTTTTCTCTGAGTTCTCTGCTTCTCTGCCCACAGTCCAAAAACATGCAGGGGTTAATTGGACACTAAATTGGCTGTATGTGTGAATGTGAGAGTGAATGGTTGTTCATCTCTGTATGTCGTCCCCCGCCTCTCTCCCTTTGTCAGCTGGGATTGGCTTCAGACCCTTATATAGAGGATAAAGCTGTAGACAATGAGTGAATGTTTAGTTTGTCAACTGTGGGATACAAAGTGGTGGCCTCCGTAGAGCTGACCCAGTTCCTGATAGAAATATAAAAGGCTCACTCAAGGGTAGTGAAAAAGTAACACAATTGTACCCACATTTTAAACACCAGACCTTTAATAAATTAATATAACAGATTGTATCTTTGAGAAGCACACATGTGGCTTAAAAGGGTGTCATGATACCGTTTCAAATCAGTCAATAATTATCATGATAAATGTTAGATGATTTAAGACATATTTTTGCTCTTGAGTTAAAGTTAAAGAAACACTTAAATTGTGTTTTATGGACAAAAAACACCAAGCACTCAACTATTTCACGCATTTAGAGGAAAAGGTTTCAGTGCTTGTAACATTCAAGAGAGTTTGTGTAATGCCTGAACATAAATGTAAATTGAACTTTTGTCATATAATAACTGAAGAAACTGTTATCAGTTCATCTCTGTCTGTGTCCCCTGCTTCCACCCGTCCGCTGCCTCTTATAACCAGCAGATGCTGTCTGAGCGTTCCCGCTCAGCTCGCCACAATAGGCCTCGCACAAAGCCTCCGACACAACGGGGAAAGTCGGAGACAAAGAGTTTGTTTGGTTGTGGAACACTGCAACAGCAAAAGCAGAATACATACAGAGTGTTTTGGCTGGTGGCTTTTATCAAAGAGGGCTTTTTGTTTGTGGTGTTGTTTTGCTGTGGATAAAACAACTTGCGTGTGTGTGTTTGTGTACTGTATGTGTGTGTGCATGCATTCATGCATGTGTGTGTGTTTTAATAAGCCAGTGGTTACAGAGAAAGACACATTTGATTAGCGTATCTGGAAATGTGAACTGGAAGACTCAATCCTTTGTCTGCCGTTAAAATATAAATGTATTCAGGCCCATTCACAGAGAGACGGAGTGAATTAAAAAGACACAAGTTCAGGGAGGAAGAGTGAGAAGGCGAGGGAGGGACGGGGGAGGGCTGTTTATCAGAAGTCTAGCTGCTTTAAGAATGAAAACACTCCTTAATCACTGTGGCATTTCAGTTCTGGCCCGCAAGACACTGGGCTTTGTTCCCATTGTGTGTTTCTGTTAGTGGTGTCCTGAATACCTGTGGCTTTATACCAGTCTTCCACCTTCTCGATAATGATGTCAAACTGGGAGATCATTGTGACGCTTCAGGTGATGACAACAAGATGAGAGAGTGGATCAAATTAATCTTTTAGGCTATAAAGTCACCTGAAAAGAATAATTAGATGGCGAATGTTCATATTTTTTTGCAGAGCAGTCGATAAAAAACATTTAGAATCTCATTTCTGGACAGTTAAGTCTACTGAGTAGAGTCTACTGCTACTCTCACTTTGTTTTATGTACATAATAAAAACATCAAGAGCAAAACATGTTCCCCACGCTATTTTTAAATCAGTTTCGGTGTCTGTGCTCTCCATATTCCTGTTGAAGAGAACTCATTCTTGTTCTCAGTTCTCATGCTGAAACAAAATAATGACTTTGTTTCTCTAAAGACAACAATAATAATAATAATAATAATAATAATGATAGTAATAACAACTATTCTTATTATTATAAGACACTGTCATACCATCATGTATAGAAAGTGTACAAAGGCAGGCACATTTAAGTTTTTAACCCTCTTCATTCCTGAATGGACCTGGATTTTTCACGCCCAAGTCCTCCTTCATACTGAAGGTTCACACAGATTTACACAGAAATGAAACCAAATCTGTTAATCTGTTGCTAATAGCTGCCTCTTGACTGAAAGCTGTTCTGTTCTGTTCATTAGAATCAGTGACTTTCCTTGCAGAGGGAAAGTAAGTTTAGATTTAGATTTTCTGGTGTAAAGTTCAACAATGGCCAGGCTTGACAAATGAATCATTGTGACCCAATTACAAATTGCCGTGACGCGTTTGACCTTTTAAAGAACAAATATAACCGCAGTACAAACGGGGGATGATATGATGTACTGTGCCTCGTGGTTTGCAGTCACTTGGATGGTAGTTAGTAGTTCCTGAACATTGTTACTTGAATTAAGTGAGTTAAAAAATCATCACCTGTCCTGTGAGGACACGAGAAGAAAGTACGTTATGCCACGTTTGGAACTGCCGTTTGCCGATGTTTGTCGGTGTCTGTGTGTAGATTGATGTCCTATCAGCTTCACAAAAGAAATATTTATGTGCATTTATGAGCTTAATATGTAAAGTGGAGATACTGTATTTGCCAAAGAGCAAAACTCTGAGCATCTTCAGTCATGATTTATTTTATCCTTCCTTTATAGCAACTGAGGTCAGAGTGTGACATTACTCACACATCCCTCCCAAACACCACTTCCTCCCACACTCAACCACCAATGTCTCATTCTTCACACTTCTCCTTCCCTGCTGGAACGAATGACCCCACCCCACCCCACTGCCAGGTTCTAATCCAATTAGCTTTAGCCCTAATTATGCTCATAGTGACTGATGACCAAAGGGCCCATTGTCTGTGTTGGGTGTGGATGAATGGGATCGTGATCAGTGACAAGGCTCGCGTTGGATACCCATAAGTACCTCTGCACACCTTTCGCAGACCTCCAGAGGAAAGAAAGGGAGCAGAGGTCATTGTGTGCAGTAATTGCACTGAGTAGATTAATCGTTGCAGGGTTAAATGAGCGATGTAAGCAAGGTCTTGATGGGTTGGTCTAGGTTAAGAGTGTGAGTTGGCAGGCGGTGAATGTTTGACTGAGTTGAGGTGAAGTTAATGGATCCAAGGTCATTTTTCATCCGACTTAATGAGGTTGCAAGTGTCTTGATTCATGCAGCAGGAGACATGAGCATAATGACATAAGCAAGCTATCATTCATGGTAACTTTCGTGATGAATGTGCTGTGATGTATTGCTTTAGGTTAAAGTTAATTGTCATATGCATTGTCCTGGCTAACTTATGTCCTCTTTTCATTTGTCCTTCCACGCAGCTGTCTCCTGAGACGGGGCCCAGACAGGGAGGGACGATGCTGACCATCACAGGCGAGAACCTGGGTCTGCAGTTCAAAGACATCCAGAATGGAGTCCGAATTGGCAAAGTGATCTGCATCCCTCAGGAGGACGAGTACATCAGTGCTGAGCAGTATGTTGACACTATCTCTGTCCTCACCTCTTCACTCCCACCCCCTCACTCTCTCACTCTCCCTCTTGGGACTCTTGTTTCTGAGACTCTACTTTCTTGCGTGTCTTTGTCTAACATTGATGTGACCCTCAGTGCTAAGAAGCGCCGTTACACTCTCTTACTCAGAACTTTCTTACACCAAAGCTTTTGGAGGTTTTAGTAAAATGTGAAAACTGCAAATGATTTGTTTATTTTAGAATTCATGATAGATTGACAGAAAACTGAAACCACCACTTGTACAGCAGCAGATGATAATGATAACGGTATGTGCTCTCTGGACTTCTACGCTCTGTTGATTGGACACGACTCTTAATAGTAAGTTACCTCATATCAGTCATTTACCGTAGTGTAAATAATAACAGGATTCCTCAATTAGGGCTGCTATTCAGACTGAGAAGCAGTTGACAAGCGCAGCCAGTGTGACGCTGGTGCTCCACTAATAGATCTGGCAAGAAATACTGATCTTATTTTTTATTTTTTTTCCAATTCCAGTGAAACTATTAAATTAGTCTTTTTTATGTTGAATTCATACAGAAACAAGGATACAATTTAGGTCGAGGAATAACTGGGGACGCTGAGCGCAGCTGGAGGTGTCCTCAATATTCTATTTCCGACTATGTAGCTGTCATTTGTACCCAAATGCTCCATTTGCTGAGTTGTGCAGCACGGTCCCAGCAGATTTAGTTTTCTCTCTGCCCCCTCGCTAAGAAGGGAACAGAGCAGAAGACTTTGAAGGTTTGGCAGCCAGGACAACAGGGTACTGTGCAGCTCTCACCAGCAATGACAGGTATCCCCTAACTGAGCTTAGATAAATGACAGGGACATGTCAGCCTTGTTTTAAAATTTATATGCTCATACGTTCTCATTTTCACACAGAACAAACTGTCTTTATAGGATGTTCTGCTATAGGGTTGCACAATTAATCACAAGAGAAGACACAGTATGACCAAGCGCAATTTCCTTATTAAAAGACACTACAATTATTAGATTATTGCGAAATTAGTGACAAAACCACATGCTAATGACATTCTGCAGGAATTTACTGCTGCAAAGTCGTTGCTCTTCAGATGAAAAAATAAGATTTGTTCATTAACAGACTCCACTTTAACGTGATCTATTATCTAGATATGTGTATACTTTTCTGAAAATAAATGATCTTCTGCACTAAATTTGAATCATATTGCCACAGCAAATAATCTCATTTCAGACCATATTGTGCAGGTCTACTGCAGAGTAATATCAGTTTTTCGGTTTGTTTTTCTTGCACTAGGTTTTTCTTTACACCATTTTGTCCAAGCATTTACATTCAAAACCACCAAGATGTCAATGTTTAACCCTGTCAGCCCTGTAATGCTGCACTGGCCTGTTGCCATAGCACCCACAGGAAGAGGAGAAAGGAGGAGGGCGCGGCCAGCAGTGAGGCTGCCATGCTAATTAAAAGTGATACTGGCCATACGGTGCCATTAGTGGCCTGGTTGCCTCTCGTCATCCGAGTGACCCAATCAGAGCTTAAGCACAGCCGACAGGACAGGGTCATGGGACTGACAGCACAGGTCAAAGTTCAGCTGCGAGAGAGAGGGGAGAGAACTAAACGTGCAGATTGTTCGTCAAAATGTAGATACATTTTTCTTGTTCAAGCTCATTTTTTTCTGCCACTCGCCAGTTCCTGTGATTGGCCAGAACATAAAAGAGTACTGGAAAAGGAATCCTGCATTTCTTTTTGCTTTTCAGGCACTTCAGTCATTAAATATTTACAAGATGGATTTGATTCCAAATCCTAATAAGTCAGTCATTGGCCTCGTTCAGATTACCAGACTAAAGTGATTCGTTTTCATTGATCTGACTTAGATCTGATCTTATCGGGGCAGCGTGGAGACAGATATGTGATTGTTCATTCTGATTTTCACTTCAGACTTGTGTGATTTAGGTATGTGGTATTTATATCAGATGTATAACCAAAATGTGCCCATATAAGAAAACACAAACAAAGATGGAGGAGAGAGTCGTCCTCTAGAGAAAATTTGACAAAGTTTCATCCTTTCTTTATCTCCCACTTTAACACTGATTGGTCTCACAAATTTTCTGTTACATGCAAAATGGTATTTTTGTGCTTTTGTGCCGTTTGAGTGAGCGGTTGCTTTCAGATGCAACACAACACACTCGTTATGAACGTGAACTGTCAAATCTGACCTGTAAAGAATCAGATTTGAAACATTTAGCTGGTAATCTGAATGTAGCCTTGACATGTTATCCCCTTATTACTAGTTTCTATTTAAAAAAAAAAATAATCTACATTAAACAATTTTTTCCTCAGTTTCATGACTATGAGTAAACCGTTGTTGTCTTCACAATTGTACAATGAACTTTCTTTCTCACCGCGTAGTAAGCGCTCAGTGTAGCCACCTGTCATCTGTGCACTAATGATACAAATGAAGCTGCAGTCTCTGAGAGCTGTCCAGCATTTTAATCACGACCCCTGTCATAGTGGAAGACCCGGGAATAAATGAAAGGGAACATAAAAACAATAGATACGCACAGCATTGGAATGTGTGATTCATTGTCACTGCAGCGCTGCAGTTGCCATGGCCACCTGCAGGGAGGATGGAGGCAGGAGAGTTAAGATGTGTTAGAGATGTGTAGACTATGAGCTTGTTCAATTAATCAGCCTCCCCTCTCTCTCTCTCTCTCTCTCTCTCTCTATCTTTCGCCAGTTCCTCCTGTTTTTTTTTCCTCCTTTCTCTACTTCCCTCTGCACTTTCACCCTTTCTCTGCGTCTCATTCATTCGCTTCGGCTAATTAACAGTCAAGTGTGTCTCCAGTGGGTGAAACATGAAGTGTGTGTGTGTGTGTGTGTGTGTGTGTGTGTGTGTGTGTGTGTGTGTGTCCCCCTGTGGGCTACACTGCCTTCCCTCCCCTCATTCAATAATTTCACCGGTAGATTTTCATTTGGCCAGCCAGCGCCCAGGGCCAAGTCTGAAGCTCAGTCTTCTACAGTACACGCTAATGCAGACACGCACACACACACACACACACACATGCAGCGCTGTATATTTCCACCAATAGTGCATTTGTCATTTTTTTATGAGCTATTTTTCCAATGTTGACAGAAAAGCGCACTGCACTCATCGTGATAATCAATCCGTCTCTCCGTCTTTTCAGGATTGTGTGTCGACTCAATGATGCAACAGGTTACAGAGTACAGGAGGCTCAGGTGGAAGTGTGTGTGAGGGACTGCCTTCACCCCGACTACAAAGCAGTCTCTACCAAGGCTTTCACCTTTGTGGTAAGTGTTACTTTGTTACTTAAGCCTCTTCCACACTAAAAGGATTTTTTAACCCAAGTAAACTCCACTTAGACCGTTTATTCACCGCTGCATCAACTGTGTGTAAAATTTGACATTTCAAACGTGCTGGAAACGTAACTATTTTGTCGCGTTAGTAATTAAATAATGTAAACTAATCTGGTAAAAACCCACATTTGACCTGGAGGTGAATGTCGATGAAACACATACTTACTGATCAAAAACCTGTTAAAACCTGGGATTTAATGGGGTTTTTGATCAGTGGTGATGGGGCTTTGGTTACGTGCATGACACAGCCAAACATTGACCTTGACCCTAAGCTTGACCTGCTTGTTCTCTGCCTGCGTGTCCCTCCTCAGTCCCCCTACTTTACCCGAGTCCATCCCTCCACGGGTCCACTGTCTGGAGGAACCAGGATCACCATTGACGGCAGTCATCTTAACGCGGGTAGTGCTGTGTCTGTGAAGATAGGACTTAACTCTTGTCGGTTTGAAAGGTTAGTGTTTCTGAAGAACTCAAAATGTGTATAAAAAACCACCAGTGTTTTAGGTGATATGCAGAAAACAAAAATGTTTTATTTTACTTGTTAAATAAGTCCATGCTTTATAAAGCTGTTAAGAGCACTTACACTTACTTCAACATTTATTGAGCTCTTCTGCAGGCAAGGATGTTTGTTTTTAAAAGCTTTTTAAGCCGTCATGTCTCTGGTACATGACACACAATGATTTTATGACACTTATTTTAATTCTAATATTCAGAATGTATACGTTCGACATCCGTCTACCTAAGTTTTTTCTCACTTGTGTGGTTACTACCTTACATTTACCATGGGTGTGAAAAAAAGAAGGAAAATCAGATGGAAAGCTGCTGTAGTGTAATTCGCAGCAATTGTGACAATGACAGTGTAGCCTTTCTCCTGCAGGCTGATACCATTGTTCATCTGTGACCTGAATGACTTATGTGCATGACCCATATTTTGTCAGAGATATGACTATAATTTGAAAGGAATGATATGGTGTTGCTGGTAACTGGCGACTCGCATTTCGCCTGCTTTGGAGCTCATGTTTCATGTTTCTTTTTTTCTCTTTTTTTTCTTCTAATAATCTGCCACTGTTATCTTCTGTTGTTTCTCACTCTGTGAGAGATTGTGCCAGGATTTCAAGCAGAAGAGACATAGATCCAATTTGATATGACTCTTAATTCCTGGAGCCAAGAACTCTATTGTTTCTTTGAGTCCCTTCCTGGCAAACTGACAGAACTGAGCTCTGGACTAAATCCACTCTTGCATGGTGTCTGACAGATGGCAGAGAAAAGAAACATGGATGAAAAGATTGATGATACAGTGTTTACTAAAAAGCTGAAGGACAGGAGTTTGTCCTGTTTGGGGTTTTCTTGTTTCTTTCATAGGACAGATTCTACAAAATGCTGGTGTCTTTATTATACTGTGTTTTTTTTCTCTTGTGCAACAAGTGACAGGTCAAACTAATGAGCTCGGACCTCTCAAGTTCTTTTTATATCATATCAAAAGAAAAGCAAAAGGCCAATTTAAAACTCTGTAGCACATCCCAAGAAAGGTGAACATAATAGCCTTGGCCTTTCTTTTACTGAGAGACAATAACCTTTATGGCCAAAGTAATGAACTGGTTGAGTCCATGTCTTTAATGTGTCTTTGTATTCAGTGAGGCCTCCGCTTTAATCAAACCCTATTTACCCTGAGTCACTCATCCTCTTATCTCCCTTTGCAACTCCCTTTCTTCTCTTTCTCTCTGTACCCCCTCTTGGGTCTCTTTTGTGTGGCTGCAACCTTGTCAAAAATGCATACATGGCACCACGGGCGCACTTGACGGCGACAGTGTTGTGAGAATGGTTTCCATGGAAACATAGCACTAGTGGAATGTGAGAAACCTGTTTCTTATATATTGTCTTCCATGTTGTTCTCTTCCATCTTCTGTCCCCCTCTGAGGGCGGAGTTGACGGGATATGTCTGTTTAGTTTGAAGCGTGTTAATTTGAAGGCTCACATTTGTGCTGGGTCCTGTTTTTTGGAGGCTCTTTTCATTTTGGACCAGCAATTTAATTTGGTTTCTTACAGCGCTAGTGAGTGAACACTGAGCAAAGCTCACAAATACTAAAATATTTTTTTACAAAAGTATCATTAAGTTTTAGGTTAAGGGGGAAAAGGAAATCACAATTATCGATTCTATAGAATCATGATACATCTAGTATCACAACTCAATCCGCACCCATGTAGCATATCGTTCCAGCCTTACAGTCTGGTTTGCTTTTCCCATTCATCCATTTTCTACCTTTTTATCCCTCACATGAGTGTCGCTGGTGCCAATCCCAGCTGGCATGATGGTGAAAGGCAGGGTACGCTCTAGACAGGTCGCCATAGAGGCAAACAACCATCCACACACCCACGGTCAATTTAGAGAGTCCAATTTGCTTCATCCCCAAATCTGCATGTTTTCTTTGGACTGTGGGAGGAAAACAGAGAACCCGGAGGAGATAACCCACACAGGAGTTTTTTGTGCACTTTACAGTTCACAGTTTACTACATATTTATTATTCATGACACTTGTCATCCGTACGTTATGTACACACAATTTCATTTCATTCTATTTTTATATTTTTATTCTCTTCTATTTTTATTCTATCTATATTGTGTGTCTTGCTGCTGCTACACTCTTAATTTCCCAGTTTGGGATTAATAAAGTACATCTATTCTATTCTATATACTGCAGGAAATAATGCATAAGATGAGTCACCAAAAAAATGCAAATCTAAACACCTAGTTAACAATTTAATCTCCTCATTGCATACTTTATTTATGTGCATATTTAAAACCACCTCTAAGTGCAAGCACACAGCCTCATGATAGCCACCCACATGCTGCTCGGCCAGCAGTGTTTGCCTCTTACACGTAGGAGGCCATGGTGGAATGAGCCACTGGAGTCGAGCGTATAAAGTTTCTGGCAGCTGCACAAAGTTTCCCAGCAGTTTCACAGCTGCCTGTTCACCAGGGATGGAGTTACATCACACAGAGTCACAACCAGCCTGATCTGCCACTTCAGATCTATTAGCCAGGAAGCACGCAGGAGGGAAGGAGACAGTCAAACAGATAGAGAGAGGGGAAAGAAAGAAAGAAAGAAAGAAAGAAAGAAAGAAAGAAAGGAAGGAAGGAACAAAGAAAGAAAAAGAGGGCTGCTTTGAAGTCCAGCACACACTGTACTGATAAAACTATAGCTGGACAGAGTGAAAGATGGTCAGTCTCATGGATAGGCATCTGTGACACCACTGAATGTATGTGCGCTTGCTTTTGTGTCGCATTTAATAAATAATTTATGACTTATTTAGGGGTTGAGGCGGATATTCTTTTCTTATGTGCACTCACTGCATTATTTTTTGTGTGTTCAAAGCCTTCTCAAGAATTTGCTCTATTCATCTATTGGTCCTCCGTGTGCACTGTTATCTCTAAGAGAGAGACCTTTATGTGTGATATCTTTCTTCCTTATCTCCCTCTACTCCCTCCGTCTCCTGCTCTTCCAGGCGAAATGGCAGGGAGATAGTGTGCGTGACCCCGGCGGGTCTAGCTCCGGGAACGACCCCAGTGATGGTGGACATCAACTCTGCTGAGCTGAGGAACCCAGAGGTCAAGTTCAACTACACAGATGATCCCACCATCCTCAAGATTGAGCCTGACTGGAGTATCGCCAGGTGAGCAGACAAACAGAGGATTTTGATATTTTTAAATCAAGTAATATGGAAATCGATTAAACAAAAAATAAATAAAAAAAATTAAAATACTGAAGGGTTATTATAGGGAATATAGTAGTCATAAAACCCCGTTAAATACAATATATTATCTTATAAAGAGGACTGGGCCATTATGTATGGCTCTGGATTCTGGAGAAGAAAGGTAGATTTCAAACAATGTCAATTATGGTTGTTTCTTAACCTTTATAATGTTTAGCTGCAGTTCTCTATTCTATGACAAGGATTTTCTTGTGACAGAAATAATAACGATTCAGTTGGTTTTTTGTTAATTATTGTGGTAGTAAAATGCATTTCAGTGTTAGTCGGACTGAAATTGTACTAAATAGAATTTCTCAAAGTTGGATCAACACGTTCCGCTAATTCACTGGAATTAATATGAATATTATGTACAAATGGACCCAAACTGGCCTTTGCTGTCATCACACTGTTTTCTCCACCACGCTTTGAATAATAGAAGCAGCCGATACACAAAAAACAAGGAGAAACAGCGAGTATAAAAGAAACAACCGCTGCAGTTTTGGACTGGTGAGGAGCTAATATATAGTCTACAACTGTAGCCAGACTTAACTCTGCATGGACCCATACTGAGTGATTGATTTATTACCAGTATTACATACATCAAGTGTTTGACAGTGAATAATCCAGAGGAAATTCTGGGTCAGTGTATTTCTCAAGCTCTGCTGCACCATATGCAGTAGTTAACTCCATTATTGTGTAAAAAAAAATGACACCACATCACGTGGTTATTTACTTATCTATAATTTACATCACAACTTAATGTTTGATCTGCAATTCTGCTTGGTGCGCTGATGTGCAGAAGAGATACACATACATGAATACTGCATTAATCCCCGGTGGTGCTTGTGCCCATACGTTACTGCCATTTTTGTCTCAAAAGTGAAATATGAAGCCAGTGTAAAAGGTAATAAAGCTATAATTCTGCTGGCATATTCCCCAATTGGGTCGAGGAGAAAAGAAACTAACTGAACATTCTCATCTTGCTTTTCAAAGGCATATTATTTATTTATTCTGCTTATCTTTATGTTTCAAAAGTAAATCTTTGGGAGCAGGAATGGCAGTAAAGGAGGGCCCCCGAAGCAGTGCACTGATAGTTGATGAGCTGCAGCACAGATGTATCTGTAAATATTACTTGACTTATTGAAATGAGATGACGTAGCAACAAGAAAATCTCCTGTGCAAACGTGAGCGTGTGTCGAGAGGGAACAAAAGGCTCACTAGTATGACCTGGAAACTATTCTACTTTTCTAAGTCAACACATGACACATGCTCATAAACAGAGATGACTGTCGCATTTAGTTTAACTATAGTATAGTTTGATTATTAATAGAAATTGTATGTCAGCTTCTTCACTATTTGATTCTCATTTTTATACGTCTTCAGTAACATATTTGTTTTGTTCAGGTCCCCGTTCAAACCTGGTCTTAATGTCAGAGTCCTGAATCACATCCAGATCACACTAAGTACATGTCTGACTTGTGAATGCAGCCTCAGGTGGTTTGAGGACACATGTCCACATCCCTGGGCTGCATGAACACAATCTGTCGTCAGCTGACTCACTTTCAGTACCAATGTTAACACTGATCATCATATAGCTTCTTTTTTTCAATGATTAATATCTTTTTTCAGGATACAGCAGCGTGAGTAGTGCTTTAACTCTTTATTTCTCTGTTACTCTCTCTCAGACGCATATAAAAACAGACAAATCTGTACTGTCAGATTCGTCATAAACACATTTTTATTCTTGCAAAAGACATGACATTAGTAAGGCTGGTGAAGGTAGATCCAAATATTATGTGGTCACAGGAGACGCATTCAGCAACAGCTGTACTTGGCACTAACCACATGCACTCGGGTCACAGAGGAGGGATATTAATACCATGAACGGGGCCTTTATCCCAGGCATTTATGTGGGAGTATCACCCATCAGGACAGCTCACAAAAGACTTTTCCACCACACACATTTTCAGTTCAGACAGCATAACAATCCACTGCTGCTTCATGGCAGGGGGTTGAGGTGAAAATGGGGTCTGCGTTTAAAACTCTGCAGGGAGACAAATGTCTCTCATGATGTGAAGGAGGTGTGAGCAGATGAGAAGACTCATTTGGATTGAGATGAATGAAACGTTGAGGGTTGGCGAAAGGGAACGAGAAGGAAAGTGCTGGTTCCAGGCTCGCAGGCAAATAACCTCGACACTCAGCTTGTGCTCGGTGTTTCACTCCCGGAGGAGCGGCCACATGGTCCTCTGAGCCAGTCGTGCTTTTATTTACCCAGCTATTGTGTTGCGCCTTCCCCTTGCGTGACCCTGTTGCCGAGGCTGTTTCAAAAAGGACAGAGCCTCCCTTGTCCAAAACACAAATCTGAAGTGACTTGCTCTCCGCTATTCAGAAGGAGTTCCTCTGGCGTTGATGAGACAAATGTGTGGCACTGCAGTGGTTTTTGTGACATTTCACCTTGTTAACATTGTGTAGTGCACTGCATGTTATATATCTTATATGCTACACTGGATAAGTGGAAAGATGGAACGATGCCACGTATGAACATAAAGTCTTGATAGTCAGCAGTACATAAAGTTTCTGGTCCCCGCAATTCTTCAATAAACACAATTATTTCATCCAAACTGAACAGATTGTTTCACTGACATATCTGTCACTCGCTGAACTGCCTATTTGTGTTAATATTTAGTGTTTTCTACAGCAGTTTCAGACAAGATGCAGTCAGTATCAAAGACGCCGTCCTCGCAGCTCTCTCTTCTCCACTTGGCTTCTAGGGTTTGTCAGACAGTCCATGTTTTTGCCTTTTGAGGGTAGAGATTTGATAACAGAGCAGAGGAGATGGGATGCGCTTTTCCAGTCTCCTACAAAACCAGTCTCCTACAAAACCAGATTTTTTTCAACAAATACTGTAATAAAGTGCTGCAAAAACAAATGACTAAAGCTTTAAGGCCATTAAAAGCCACAAGCTGTCACTTACCTTACTTTTAAAGTTGGACTTTCCAGGAGAAAAAAAAACTGTGCCACTGAAATATTTGGTGTCTTTGTCGAAAAAATATGCTCTTTTTGGAGTTTATCGAAAAATGCCATTATATTATCTGCAAAATGTGTGAGGTTTTCGCTGTCACAGTGTCACTGGGCTTCAAGTAAGTGCAGTTTTTTGGTTGCATACTGCTGATTTAGCCGTTGTCAGAACACTTCACATCAAATAAAGTTCAGCCTCTGTGGTCAACAGAGGCCGTCAAGAAGGTGGTGTGAGAGAACACGGCTCTCACCCATATTACCCACGTCTGTACTGGTCAGCGTCACATAGACCTGAATAGGTCACAGGTGTAAAGGTCACTGCGCATGTCGGCACTCACAGCAGTACAGTTGTGGAGTCTATCTCGTGCTAAAAAAAAAAAACACTAACACTATCTTCCCTAGCTTTCGAGAGGTGGTGAGGAGAGGCCAAAAGCTGCGGCTCTCAGGAGTGATGCTACATATACGCTCTTCCCTCCAGCCTTCATACCACTTTAAACAAGCTTTCAACATTCATGCCAGGACTTTGGCATTGCTATCATTATCTGAAAATGGGCTTTCATGAATAAGCAAGTGAAAGGCTACAGCAGGAGCAAGCATTAATGGTAAATCGCCAACTGGAGGGCCTCTTGTCTCCCACCGAGAACAGATTTATTAACATTTATTTCTACTGATCCCTCTACTGAATAGTGTATGCACTTGGATCCTGCAAGAAAAAGTACAGCAGGAGAGAGATGTACTATATGTAACACACAGTTGCACATAGAAGTGCTTTTATTTTCCCGGTGCCACTGTATAATTATGTTTGTCTTTTCTCTACATATTGTTTTGTCTCTCCTTTTTTTTTTTAGCGGAGGAACTATGTTGACCATTACTGGGACCAATCTGGCAACCATCAAGGAGCCGAAAATGAGAGCCAAATATGGATCTGCCAAGTCGGAGAATGTAGGTGGTTGAACCCAGACACCCGCAACTAGTTTTTTAGTTGACAAAATAAATGCAGTTTCTCTCTCACTGTCTCCCTCTGACTCTCTGTGGAAAAAGTGATTTTCAGACAATACACACGTGCACACACCGACGCACACGCTTGACCCATCGGTCAACCAGCCAAGGGCCCATTTTCTGTTTGTTTTTGATGTTGAATTTCCTTTTAGCAGTTTAACCTTTGAAATGTCAACTAGCAATAAAGTGGCTCTGGCAAATCCTCCTCTCCTCACCTAGCACCACAGGGCTTTGCTAACCTTTATCCCACCCCGACTCTTAGCTGAAAGTAAAAATATCCCTTCATTTCTCCTGTTTGTCCACCTGTTTGCAGTCATTTTTGGTTTTGCTGTCCCCTGCAAACAGTTTTGTTCAGTCTCTGTAACGTTGCACGTATGCATCGCTAGTATGTCACATAGCTGTGCTGTGGTTTCATTAACAGCTACTCGCTGACCTCTTCTGCTTCTCAGTGTGTCATTACAGTCTAATTTGTTCTGCGGTGACTGATTTAAGTGTCCAACCCCACTGGGGATTTCCAGATAATATCAACACTGATTACAACACTGATAATATTAAGCAAGCCTCTTACTCATTATGTCATTACAGATGCTTGTAATCATTCACATCACATAACCTTGTTTCTGCCTTAATATATTTCTAATTTCTTTGTCAGACTTTGATTTTTAATTTTCTTGCCTGCCTATTATAGTTAAACCTCCTCTCTTCCTCCTCCTCCTCCTCTCTGTATGTCCCTCTCTAGAACTGTACGGTTGTCAACAACACCGTGATGGTGTGTCTGGCGCCCTCCGTGGCCGGATCCGACAAAGTCTTCTCTGAGGCCGGCACCAGTCCAGATGAGATTGGTTTTGTCATGGATGATGTGCGCTCTGTGCTGGTGGTAAACGAGACTTTCAACTACCACCCGGACCCTGTGTTTGAACCTCTGAGCCCCTCAGGAATGCTAGAGCTGAAGCCCAGTTCACCACTCATACTCAAGGTAAGTTGCCCTGCGCTCTTAGCATTCATGTGTTTTACCCTTACCTGGGTTTGTTTTACATCCACCAGTTTCTTGAATTTGCCTCATTTTTTCTTTGTTCGTGTTTGTTGTCCTATAGTCTGTCCTCATCATCTGTTTTGTCTAATTTTTTCCTCTTTTTTTTTAAATAAATGTTAAAGTGTTGAAAGCCTGTGGTAAAAAACATGAGGATGAAGCAAGGTTTACTGAATGTTTGCAATATTATCAGACGTCAGCATAGTCTGTATATAAAAAAAGTCGCAGTGTTCCTGTTTGAAAAGTGGAGTCCAGGACAGAAATAGCAGTTATCCATCATGAGGTGAAAAGAACTCCTTTTGTAATAAAGTCTGAGAATATTAGTCTATTTCTCACTGGATTTATAACGTCAGTACACGTTGACGTCTCAATTGCTAGTTTCAGTTCTTCTTCAAACGAACATGATGTCAGCTATATAAATTATGTTCCCATTTATAGTGAAGCACAGTACAATAAAGTACAGCACTTATGAGTAGACGCCAGTGTGATTGACAGCTGGCATTGTCCAATAGGAGCCTGGTTGCCGGTGATTTATATGAACAAAAACAGATATATCGCCAGTCAAATTGCAAATTTCAAGGCTTTTTGCAGTCAGAAGACAATATATTTTACGTATAGTCTATAGTTTGTTTAGGTAAATGCTGAAACACAAGTACACAATGAGTTACTAACAGGCAATTAAAATGATATCCTCTCAATGTTCCTGTACACATATCCTCCTGCTCTGAGAGGTTTCCTTTAAACACAGCTTTGTTTCAGATATATCGCAACCTTGAAAAAATGTTATTTTCTCCACCTGCTGTCTCCAATTGGTTTTTGGAGACCTTTAAAAAAACAGGTAACTTCTAAAACATCCACCTCAGAAGGTAACTTCTGAAGACAGACTTCATAGCCATGTTTAATCTTTAAGCCAGAGAGGTAGAACACATTTGAATCCAGGCCCTCACCCACAGACGTTGTCTTTTTGTCATTTGTACCTCTGCTCTTCAACTTCAAAGCCTTTCAGGAGCGAGGGGCAAAATGATCATGCAATTTCATAGAAGACTAAAGCCTTTTTTTCTCTCTCAGCCAATCATGCAGAGGGTTTAGAAATGAAGAATCCTGCATCTCTCTTTCCTCCAACTCTAAATATTATTCAGTAATGAAAAGCTCTGATTGCCCCACGATGCTCTGGGTAAAGAATTTTAGAAATAAGCAGCTTAAAAACTGCATCCTATTAAAAAATATCAGATGAATTAGATGTTCATCAAGATTTT
Organism: Solea senegalensis; assembly: GCF_019176455.1. Classification (NCBI taxonomy): domain Eukaryota; kingdom Metazoa; phylum Chordata; class Actinopteri; order Pleuronectiformes; family Soleidae; genus Solea; species Solea senegalensis. The sequence goes on along the minus strand of NC_058024.1, from coordinate 10,080,544 downwards.
CCTGCAATTAATTCCTTCCCCTCTGCAAATAATATTGAGGTAGGTTGAGGAAGAGGTACATGTATTTGTCCAACACATTTGCTGTAATACACCCTATTCTGACCAACACTATATTTGGATAAAATAAAGTGATCAATAAAAGTTATATTTTATTTAACGATACCTTTCTATGCCAGGGTGCATATGATAGTTTGCTTTTGGTCGATTTCGCTTTGCCAGGTATAATCTGGTAGCTTCAGGCAGAAGCACTGTTGCTATGGTTACCTGCGGTTTAAAGTACCATGCACAGGGATTTAAAGCTGCCACTGAACTATTGACACCTGCCAGCCAATCAGAAAGCGGGTTGTCTTTTCTCTAGACATCAGAGCAGGAGCGAACGCTTTTGCTTTCATACCCAGGGATCATCATTCTATTCATGTCGACCACCTCAGACTGGGACCATGTGTAATTAACCAAAGCGCGTGTTTGTTCATTTGTGTGTGTGTGTTTCCAGGGCCGTAACTTAATCCCTGCAGCCCCAGGAAACACTAAGCTGAACTACACCGTGCTGATTGGGGAGACACCCTGCGTTCTCACCCTGTCTGAGAGCCAGCTGTTGTGTGAATGGCCTAACCTGACTGGAGAACACAAAGTCACTGTAAGTAAAACTTAAATGTTTTTGTGAAGGACTGTAAGATAAATGTTTTCTACTCCACAGTTTAAAAGAATGCAATTAACATTTTGCAGAGGATGCAGTGATGTGCAAAAATCTTCGGACTCTACCAGCTTTGTTGATTTAGACATTTGGATTGGAATGATGTGACTAAAAGTTAGCGAGTTTAACCTATACAACATGTGTAATGCTCAAGCATGTCTTGAATAGAGTAGCCTATCTGGACTAAAATGTAGCCGGTATATCGGGAGCTGCATTTATGCACTTTTTAAAACAAAGCATCATTTTTTTTCACCCACCTTCTTCTGGAGGATCTATCTTTCATATTAACTGTGGCCGGTCTTATTCAGTTCCTGTTTTCTCTGCTGTTGCTGCAGCGCTGTTCATCCATCTTTTTTGTATTAATCCACTTCCTCTCCTTTCATTCATTCATTCATTCATTCATCTCATTCTTTCCTTCCCATCCATCAGACTTAAATCTCTTCAATTACTCTACATTTCTCTCTTCCTCATTCATGCAGCTGTGTACGCACACGAACACACACTCCTTCACCGCTGGCTGTGTTTGCCACTGTATTTATGTCTTAGAGGCTTTTGATTGGTCTCGTTTGGCTGCCGTCCTCCTTGGGATTTAAGGAGTATTGATATTCAGTAGAGACCAAAAATGGCTAGTGGGCGTGAGAGGTCTGTGCTCAATCTATTTATACCTTCTTCTATTTAGTATTTCATAGACATCAGCCAATCGAAGACGGAATAAAAGTTGGGAAAGGGGAGAAAAACACATCCTCCTTTTTTATTCATAATGTTCTGAAAACTCGAGCTGGTTTCATGTGATAGGGTTGAATATGTTTGTGAGTGCATGTGCGTGCATTTCCAAAGGCAGCCCTTGGGGTTTGGATGTTGCCTCCTAACCCAGATATAGAGTTTTGGAGAGCCTGACAGATTTAGCAATTTCGCACTGAACCTTTCCTTTATGTTTTTTATCATTATATTGGATTTGTATAGCCTATAAAATTGGTCATTTAATCGTCATCGTCATCATTTGGAACCGTAGAGTCGCTCCTGTAAATATGTTTTTAAAAAAGCCAGAATAATGTTTGTGAACAGTCTATACATGACTCGCTCAGCACGGCAGCAGCTGATTTACCTTCAAATGAAAATGCTTTACAGCAGTGACTTCACGTCTGTCCAGTGTTGCAAACAAACCTGGGAATCATTTTCTTCTGTGTTATGTATAACTGCAGTTTGACATCTACCTGCTCGACAAACAAAAGTTTAACTTTGCTATTTATTTCTGTCTATTAGGTGCGTGTTGGAGGCTTTGAGTACTCACCAGGGACCCTGCAAATCTATTCTGACAGCCTGCTCACACTGCCTGCCATCATCGGTATCGGGGGAGGCGGTGGCCTGCTCCTGCTGGTTATCATTGTCGTGCTGATAGCTTATAAGAGGAAGTCACGTGATGCTGACCGCACCCTCAAGCGACTTCAACTGCAGATGGACAACCTGGAGTCCAGAGTCGCTCTTGAGTGCAAAGAGGGTGAGTTTTGACTGAGACGCCATCTGCTGAAATCTCAGATCTTTCCTCTGTTATGCTTGTATTCTCCCAGTTGTTTTTCATCATCATACTTCTGCTTTTCAATCATACCTAAATATTTCTCTCTCTCCCTCTCTTACTGCTCTCACTCCCTTTGCTTCTTTTCTTACTCTCTATATCTGCCAATCTCTTGCTGCCAACTGTACCCCTAAATGTGTGTGTGCGAGCGTGGGCATTAGGGTTTACCAGAGGAGTACTTTGATCTGTGCCAAGCACCAGATGTTGGGCAGCCTGGCTGGCCTCACTGCCGTCCACACACAGAGATGGAGGTTAGATGGATAAAGAGTACAGAGGTGGGAAAGTCAGGGTTAGTGAGGTAGGAGGGGTTTGGCAGGAGAGACTACATCAGGAGAAGAGGTGGGGACTAACTCAGCAGTGCATGAGCATGTATTTATTGGACGGGAGGCTGCATAGCTCCAGTGGTAGTCTGATCTGGTGATGCTTTGTTATTGTTTTGTCTGTCAAAAAAAGAATAGTGGGTGTGTGGGAAGAGGATGCTTGTTCCTTTGTTTTTGCAAACCTCAGTTTCAACAGTTACATACATTTTGCGTTGTTAATGGTGTTTTGGATGTTTGTTGTGTTTCCAATTAAAGATTAGGAAATGGAAACCTCATATTTCTCCATAGATTGCAGATTTCCAACCGCTCTAAAGCAAAGTGAGAGTAAAGGGGACATATCCATCAATAGTGCTGTCCTTTGTCCAGTTGCTTTTTTATACTTGACCAAATCGAAGGAATTAGTATCAATTTAATACCTGTTTTATATACCTATTCATGGCCACCACACACTTGAGTCTGTTCAAGCTGTCAGCAGTTAAATTGCCTTATGGGGTAAATGGCATGTAGGAGCCATGTTTTGCATGGAAGAAGACATTTATTGTAATAAAAGACAATATGTGCTACATCTATACTCATCAAAGATTGCAGGTCTGATAGTGGTGCTTGACCCATTGTCAGATGAGTGGCACAGCATTCAAATAGTGTGACATCATTTCTGTTCACGATGATCAAATAGAGGCAGAATTCAATCAACAACTACAAAAATCTACTCGTATAAACTGACACAGATACTTTGGTATCAATTGCTAGGAGCAAAGTTATGTTGGTTGATTATTAGACTATAATAAATGCACACATGCCTCCCAAATCCACACCTCAGACTTTAATGCAGAGTCAGAGTGGAAATTGATTTTAAAGTGTATAAAATGTAAAGTGTCCAGCGCTTTGTACACTGCCAGGCAAATTTGTTTCCTTGAGTCAAGAAGGACTGTGCCAATCACCTGCTCACAGGATGACTTAGTGTGTGTACACTTCATGCCGCTCCCCCCCGACACCCGACTCTTCACGTCCTTCTCCTTTTTTTAACTCCCTTCAATCACTTACACACATAAACTCAAACAGCAGGTCAAACAGTGATTGGCTGAGGTGTGAGGTGTAGAGTCCAGGTGCCCCGACCCTGTCTGTCCTCCGCTGTCACCACTGTCTGGCAGACAACACGAGGATGGATGGAAGCAGGGGGACAGAGCGAGGGCGATAAATAAGCTGGACAACTTCTGAAATGAAAGGGGCAGGAGGAGGGTGAGGGCAGAGAAGAAGAGATGGAGTGGAAGATTATGAGAAAAGGAAAGCAGCGAGGGAAGCAGAAAATTGTGCTAGAAATTGAGAGACGTTAGATATGAAGACAGTTGGTTATGAAGGTAATGGTTGACAAATATTTGACCGTAAACTGGACAAATAAGGGGTCAACAGAGAGAAAGGGAAGTTATTAGAATATAATAATATATATTAATAAGTGATGGATAGTCAGAAGCCAAACAAAAACGTTGCTGAAAGCCAAAATATAGACATTAAAAATAGATGAAGAAAGGAAGTGAGTTAAGGGGTAAGAAAGGTCTTGAGAAGAAGATTCTAAGTAACAATGTAACATTATTACCAGTAATGATACTCTTTGTGCTCAATGTCTTGTCAACCATTATGAAATAATAAAAATAAATGAAGGATCAGAGAAATGACAGGCATGGGGGGATAACAGGAGGAAAAAATGAAAAGATGGAGGGACCTAGCGGAGAAGAAAACTGTATAGGGACGAGAGGTGACCTCTAAGAAGACACTGGAGGCAAGAGAGAGGGAGAAAAAGAAAAATAGGAAGAGAGGGATAGGGTGACACGAACCATCTGTTAGTCTGGGCTTTGGTTTATTTGTTTGGGTTGTGTATCCATGTGTTGGTTTATTTTGGATGAGGCTACAGGGCACACACTCTTACACACAGATTCAAGCTAATGGAACCATATAGCTGTGTGTTTGATTTCCTGAAGAGAGTTTTATATTTGTAAAATGGCATAGAAGCAGTTCAGCACTGGCTATATGCACAGTTGTATGGGATTTGAGTGGGAGAATGGATTTGATCCAATGTATTCCTTCTAAATGAGACTTGTGAAGCCAGTGGAGTAAACAGAATAGGGTCAGAATGGAGAATGTGTAAAAACACGGACACGTGCCCTCACATAAATCATCCGGGCACGAGGTTGTGTTCAGCTGAAGGGCAACACAGGAACAAGTGTGTGTGTGTGTGTCTGACTCCTGAAATACAAACATGTGAGGTGGTAGCATGTAATGTAGGTGCACTCACAGACTCGTGTTCCTGTGTGCAATTCTATCCTGAACTCCCCTCCAGCCTCTGCACCACAGCACTTTCTTCTCCATCCTCCCTCTGCTTCTTCACTCCGTCTTTCTCTGCGCTCTCACATCATCCACCTTTCCCACTGCTACTCCTCCACACGCCTACGTCTTCTCTTTAGTCCCATCTATGGTGACTTTCCACTGTCTGTAACCAGCTGTATTGAAATCGGGTTGACATAAAAAGTCAGAGAAAGAAGACGACAAATTCATATGCACTGTGGCCGCAGCATTTCCTTTTTCTTGTGGTTTTAATTTGAGACATTTCCGCAGGCGAAGAAATGATTTAACACTTGAAGAAGCTATTGTTTGTTTGGGATAAAAAGAAGACAAAAGAATTATAAAAGGACTTTGTCCTTAAATTGTCACTTTGTTTTGGGTCAGAAGACAGATTGATTATTAACAAAGGTTTCACCAAAATCATTAAAGCAATCTGTAAGCTGTTAAAAGCTGTATGATATCATTTCCTTTGTTTGAAAATAAAACAGCTGTGTTTTCTTTTATTTGTCTTCCAGCAATGTGTAAAACATTTCCTTCTCTTTTGTGCAGCGTTTGCAGAACTGCAGACTGACATCCACGAACTCACCCAGGAACTGGATGGAGCAGGAATCCCTTTCCTGGACTACCGCACCTATGCCATGAGGGTCCTCTTCCCTGGGATTGAGGACCATCCTGTGCTCAAGGAGATGGAGGTACGGGTCAGTAGAGAGCGCGCCGCACACATGTACACACAAGCACTAGATGATTAATCAGAAATGCTTCATTTAAAGAGGAGATTTTAAGTTATGTGTAAGGTAAAATGTGTAAAATGTGTAAGGTATCTGCTTTAATATGATTTGACTCAAAATATAACTTCTAATAGAGTTAGAAGTGAACTACAGCAGAGTTCCAGTACCAGTAAGAATAATTTCAAATTTATAAGGGAAGCTCCACTTTGATTTAATACAGGGAAGGGATAGTTCTTCTTTTTGGGTAGTGAGCAATGTCTGAGCTCCACTTAGACTTGGTGAAAGTGATAGATGGCCTCTGCAGGACCGAGCCTGTTTGAGGCTCCTGAGAAAGCAATGTTCACACGTTCAATAAAACACTCTTTCCTCTGCTGCTGCTCATCCCTCAAGAGGGAACGCTCCCTCTCACTCATATGAACCGCACATGAACTGCATGGACACTGAAATGCAGCATGTGCACTTCAGTGTGCCCGACACAATTAGATTTGAACATTAATATACCTGGGCAGTGTGTGCTGCACTTACTTCCATCTTCTCTCTGTATATATTACACTCTCACACGTGCATTACATGGAGCAGCACAGTTGCCGTCCACTGACATGCATGTGAGGTGGCAACTGTGGGGGGGGATTAGGGGGACACACAGCTTTATGGCAAAGCGGTATCTGCCCGTGCCATCAACTTTATTCCAAAGGGATAGTGTAGCACGACATTGGATTTTCATTTGTTTGGTCCAGGCAATCACAGTCCACAGTAGTGCGCTCGCAGGCAGATCAATTTCTTATTACAGCATGAAGCTCGCATTCTCACTTCAAAACACCGTTGCTCTGCCTCAGAGGGGGAGGCCTGTCTGTCGCTTTGAGAGGAAAAGAATCGGTTGAAAGGAGGGGTATTGAGGGATGGAGGGAGGTAAAAACGAGGGGTGGAAAGAGAGAGAGAGAGAGATATTGCAGATATAATTGTGCATGTGAATGTGCGGCTCTTTTCCCCAATGTACCCTTCATCTGATATTCCTCATTCTCACACATACTCATTAATCCATTTCTCAACTATAACTCATAACCAATGCTTATCTCCATTCCCTCCTCTTCATTCCGGCTCTCACCCTCTTCACTGCCTCTATATTGCTCTTTTTTTTGCTGCATGTCTATACTGCTGATTTTTCTGCCTATTCCCCTCAATTACACCTTTTTCTCTCTCACGCCCCTTCTTTTAACCTCTCTTTTCTTCTTCCTTGCACTCCAACCCCTCTTCTCTGCACCTGTAACTTATTCTCCTCACACACATTTCACTTCCCCTGTGCTACCTTTATCCCCTTCTTCCATCCTGACTGCCGTTTCATTTTCTCTTCCCTTTGTCTACCACATGATCACCTTTCCTTCGTCCAAACCTCCTTCCCTCTCCTCTCACTCCTTCCCACCATTACCTCTCTCACTCTTTCTCCAGGTCCCCGCCAATGTGGAGAAGGCCCTGACGTTGTTTGGCCAGCTGCTTACCAAAAAGCACTTCCTGCTTTCCTTTATCCGCACTCTGGAGGCGCAGCGGTCCTTCTCCATGCGAGACCGAGGCAACGTGGCCTCCCTCATCATGACGGCACTGCAAGGGGAGATGGAGTATGCAACTGGTGTCCTCAAACAGCTACTGTCGGACCTCATTGACAAAAATCTGGAGAGCAAGAACCACCCCAAGCTCTTACTCAGAAGGTATGAAAAGTGACAAGATTGGAACCAAGTCAGAACCTGCATGAGAACATGTCACACGTGCACAGATAGTTTCTACTCAAAGGTTTAGGGTCTGTCCCTTCTTTGTCCTCCTGTGTTCAGGACTTGTCATATGATAACTAACGCAATCGACTGATTTGAAGTGGGGCATGGCAGGAAGTTCACATGTAAAGGTAGATAAATGGCAGATTTACATGGGAGGCTGCAAAGAGATGTAGTAAAAATGTGTGGAAAGAGAGAAAAACAGAGGGCAAAATTATGATGGGAGGAAAATACCATGCCCTCGTAAGGTGGACAAATGCAAAACAGCGAGAGAACAGAGAAATTAAAATGAAGAATTGCAGACAGCCAGGAAAAGATACGCATACTGTATTTAAGGAAAGATACAATTAGAAAAATGGCCTGTCTCCAAATAAATTAGAATTAGACATTAAATGATAAAAAGTTATGTTTTTTTTCCCTCCTACTCCATAGAGAGATATTTAATTAAAAATCTAATCAAATAAATGTTTCTCAGCCAGTGTGCCGGTGTGAAGCCTTTTCCAATCCCCTCTTGGGGCACACGGTCACAACACGCCGTCCCTGTTAACTACACTAGCCTCGGGAGCTGGCATTAATAAGCTTGGCAATTATTACACATGGATCACCCTGTTTTTGGTCTTTTTACTGCAAAAGATAGACTTCAATTTTTTTATTTTTAGACACACTGTATGCACAGCAAAGCAGAGGAGAACATTGTAATAGTGGGCTCTCTTGTGGATTTTGATCGCCTGTGGTGAAACAAAGCTCTATCATGTTCATTTGGTTTGATTTGTACATTATAGTCCGGGAGTTGCCGTGTGTCGGCTCCTCCTCCTGTAGCACATTTAAAAATGTCAGAAAGATAAGAGCTGGCACATTATTCAACATTAGTGAGATGATGTTACAAGTCGCCCAGTATCAAATGCTGACATGCCCATGAGCGTGTTCTGTCCAGGTGTGTTCATCTCGTTCGTCCTTTGTCCCCCAATCCTTCACTCTGCCTCATCTCTCATCCGGTATGGTCTGCTGACAACCAGGGGAGAAAAAACAATGCTCTACATACATCAAACCACAGTCGAACAGGGAGGCTTGCAGCAGCGTAGGAGTTCACGTCTTGTTACTGCTAAAGGCCTTCACTGGATTCATAACCGCAGTGGCCTAGTTTCCTGTGTTTTCCTTTCATATTCTTTTGCTATTCCTCTTGTGTCACTATAAAGGCAGCTCTTCTGTGCGGAGTTGTGCGAGAAAATATCTTCTATATGCTCTCGTAACTCAGCCAAATGCACCCGTCCTCACCTTTTGGCAACTTGTGGCATGCTAATGACAAAAAAAGACTCATATTTACTATCATTATACAAGCATGCCCCAGTTAGACAAACCAGTAATCAGCAGACGACTGTGAAAATTGAAGACGGTTCACGTGCATTCCCTTTCATCTCGCGTAAAAAAACAATGAATGAATAAATTTGCAGTCTTCCTCATTAATGCAAAACAAAGGAAGGATGGTGAAGGTAAATGTTATGATGATACAGAGAGAGGAGAACTTTATTTTTTGGCCCCCTGCCAGCTGTGTCATTTTCAGCCATTTAACACATTAGACACAATAAGTCCATTAATTACAATGGCTTTTAATTGCTTTGTTTTCATTCAGTCATCAGTTGTTAGCGTGTGTGTGTGTGTGTGTGTGTGTGTGAGAGAGTGTGAGTCTGAGGTTCCCTCCATTACACTGCACGTTTGTGATGAACGAGAGAAGTTAGCGAATTATACTAATTGCTGTATTTGTAATGAAGACACTGGCGTTTGTTTTCCTTCACCGTCATCCTCTCACCCCATTTTATTTTATCTCCAACTCACTCTTCACCTTCTCCCCCACCCTGCTTTCACGTCTCTCCCAGGACGGAGTCGGTCGCCGAGAAGATGCTCACCAACTGGTTCACCTTCCTGCTCTACAAGTTCCTCAAGGTAAAATTCAAATCTTTAAAGCAGGTACTAATCGTAAACAAAAAGGCCTCTTCAACACAAGCACACACACTCACAGCTGCAGTATTAGATAAGGCTGAAGACAGCAGGTGACCTGTCCCTTAACTCTGCCTTTCATGTGCTTTCTCCAAACTGAGGAGTGAACTGCGTCTGAAGCCCGAGTCAGACAGAGCTGGCTGTGTTGTTGTGATCACTGAAGCCCGTTGGACTAACCTGTCTCTGCAAAAGAGGAAGCTTTACACAAATGCTTTCTCTCATTTTTTTTTCTGTCTTTTCTCCCTTTGAATTCATGTCTCTCTGATATGGAATCAGAGGGAATAATTGAGGCTTAAACTGTGTTAAATTCTTGTTTGCACACACACTCACACATTCACACACATTCTCCACATCCAAACATTACTGCAGCTAATCAGTTAGCAGCGGGGCCTCAAACCCCTGCCAGGATAGGCGTTCTGGTGGACAGCAAACCAGCCAAACCCCTGGGGGTCGCAGTAAACATCTGTCTGTCCGTGTCTGTGGGTGGGTGTGTGTGTGTGTAAAGTTTGTGTGTGCATGCATGTGTGTATTTTGGCTTGGTTTGCGAGACTGGACAGCTGGATTTGAGTTCAGAGAATGGGGAGTTTCTTACTAGGGAATTTGTACTAGGGAACACATAATTACTACAGAAGAAGAGCAGAGAAAGTGGAGAGAGAGAGGAATAGTTTTTAGGAAATGGGCAGAAGTGGTTATGCAGGTGAAGAGAATGAAGGCTCTAAGATGAACAAAGAGTTCAAAACAGAGTGAGAATTTGAAATGAAAGAAATGGGAAAATTAGAACTGATGTAGAAACAGCAAGGTTAACAGACTAGCTTTAATCTAACCTCTGCATTTCAGCACCTCTCTTTCTCTCTCTGTGTGTCTGGGGTCACGTAAAAGAAAAGCCAGGAACAATTTCAAGGTTCAGCCAGGTGTGAATAGAGATGAGTAAAGGTCAAGTAGTTGTTCAAAGGAAGGAGAGAGCGAACCCACAAAAGAGCACAGAAGAGAGAGGAAAAAAGCTTTTGTCCATTAACCTATTCTAAGGGTTCACTTGTTCTCTTTTGCACTGACTTGTATATGAGAGAGTATGGGAGTCACATGGTTACTCTCCTTCTGCTGCTGAACAAGTTTCCTGTTGCTTTTGGGTAAATGATCAAATTTTGTGTATGGATGCAGTAATAAACGTGTTGTTATTATGGTATAACAAAGTCCAGTGTGTAAGAATTAGTGACATCTAATGGTGAAACTGCAGAATGCACAAAAAGAAATGAGTCCTTCACTCACCTCTCGCTTTCCAAAATGCACCAGGGAATTACAGTGGTGTTCACATACCAGACAGGAACAAACTTTCACTACTCTCTCTGCTGCTTCCTCCGTCTGTGTCAGTAAATGCATCAGGTTTATGTGGATGAAATTTCTGTTTTAAAACACACAACACTTGCCCTCGTTTGGGCTGCTCTCAGAACATTGTCCTTAAGAAAGGCCACTGCATTAAGAACATATAAAAGGCGTATTCTAAGGGTACGAAAACAAATATTTTTTTAATTTATATTGATCATACTAGGGCTGCAACAATTATTGATTGTTAATCATTAATTGATAATCGATTATTTGGTTTTCTTCTTAAATCTGAGTATCTTCTGCTTTCATTGATCCATTTGACAAAAACATTAAAACTGAAAGATTTTGGTTTGTGGACAAGACAAGACATTTGAGAACATCATCATTTCGAGGTTTGGGAAACACGGATAAACATTTTCTGACATTTTATAGACCACGCAGATACTCGATTAATCGAGAAAACAATCATCAGATTAATCAAATATGAAAATAATCTTTAGTTGCAGCCCTAGATCATACATTTCTACAAACATTGGTGCGTAGCATCTTCAGTTTCTGCCAGTTAACCCTCCTAAATGTTACACACTAGCTCTTAAATTTATAGAAATGAAAAGAAAAGCTATTAAAAAACAGTGGAAAATCCAAGTATGCATGCAATTCAGCCTCAGTCTTGCCTTTCCATACTGGTGGCATCTGAAGGAGACTGATTTTGATGCTGTGAGAAAGAGAGGACATCTGTTGGTGTGCTGTTTGTTCTCCATAGGAGGTGGCCAGTGCTAGATGATCCCACTGAGTTTATCTGACAGCTCACCAAGCTGACTGACATGTGATGAGGCATCAACATGCTCAGCTGAGGGACAGAGGGCAGGACGATAACACACACACACACACACACACACACACGTCCTCTGCCCGAAGCCAGCAAGATGATGCACGTTAGGAAACGTGAATCACTTGTTTAACTGCATTCATTCGTTTGATTCAAATACTCCGCTGTGACGTAAATAAAGCAGGCGCAGTTTAGTTGTCAGGCCGTCAGAATGTGACTGAGTGAGCGAAGGAGAGAGAGAGTCAAAGAGAGACAGGGGTCCCAACATCCCAGCGCTCGTTGCCTGGTTGACACGTCTCACGCTCCAAAGTGCTTCTCCAAGCGTTTTTCACCCCTCAGTCATTAACCTTCTATTAACTCCTCCATCAATTTCCACTCACTTACACTCACACTTTCTGTGAATTTTCTCCTTCCTGCTCACTCAATCACATTCACACACACACATGTGAGTTGTTTTTCCCTTAAAACTACTACTGCAGAGAGAAAACCAGTTCTCTGTTAGCGCACAGAGGCCACGGCCTCATCTCGTGTCGTGCTTGTGGTTGACTTTTTTGCACAGTTTGCATTCATAGTTAGCATTTTTGACAATCTGTTTCTTTTCTCTCTTCTCATCCGTCCACTTCCCACCTCCTCCCGTGTCTCTGTCTCCAGGAGTGTGCGGGTGAGCCTCTCTTTATGCTGTACTGTGCCATGAAGCAGCAAATGGAGAAGGGACCGATAGACGCGATCACAGGAGAAGCCCGCTACTCCCTCAGTGAGGACAAACTCATCCGGCAGCAGATTGACTACAAGACTCTGGTTAGTATGCACACGCACGCACATGCTGGTGGACGTAGGGACACTTGGCCCGTCCATCAGGTGCTGCGGAAGAGTGTTCATGTTCACTTTTCATCCACAAATGTCCTCTGATCTTTATGATCTAAACACAAAACAAATGCAAAACCAACTGGACCATTTGATTTGGATAAAATGTCCTTAATAATAATTTTCAGGAGTTAAGAAACTGGACTGAACTTCTTTTAGTGATGGTGAAGACATTTCACCTCTCATTTAAGAGGCTTCCTCAGTTCCTCTGTAAGCTGGTTAATATGCGAAACAATGCAGGTCATTCACCCCCGACCTAGTTTCAACTTGATAATAAAAATCATCTTAATTTAATAAAAGGCTGAGTGTGCATTGTTCCGTGGACAAATATTGATTCTGAAATTCTGTGTGAGGTGTTTGTTTCCAGGTCAAAAATCATCAATAATTAACGTGCTGACTTCCTGCTCTAACTGTGACCTTTGCCTTCTGACCTCCAACTTCTGTAGACGCTGCACTGTGTGAACCCAGAGAATGAAAATGCTCCAGAGGTGACAGTGAAGAGTCTGAACTGTGACACAGTGACGCAGGTGAAGGAGAAGCTGCTGGATGCCGTGTACAAGGGTACACCATACTCACAGAGACCTAAAGCCTCAGATATGGACCTGGGTAAGAGGAGAGGAAGTTTTAAGACTTGCACACTGAACACACACACACACACACACATACCAATTATAGACACAGAGCACAGGTGCACTACGACAGGGAGGGAAAGTGGGAATCATGTCGAGGGTTCTCTCAAACAGGAGGGGGCCCTTCAGGCAGGAGAGGTGATTGTGCAGAAAATAAATTCAAGCGAGGCTTCAGAAGTCTTTGAAATTTTAGTGTCGTACAGATTCTAACTTTGTTGAATCACTGAACATTACTTCTGGCAGCCTTAGTCCCAGCTACTTGATATTGTTTGAAGAAGGAAGGTAATGGTGCAAAGTCACTTGCATCTTTGAGAAGTGCCCTCTGGAATTTCCCATGTTTGTCTCTCTCATATACAAATATATTTATTTATTATTATTTAAATAAAAGTTTATTGTAAAATATAGAACACTCACACTCCGTTATTTTGTGTGACAGAATGGCGGCAGGGCAGGATGGCTCGCATCATCCTGCAGGACGAGGACGTCACCACGAAGATTGACAATGACTGGAAGAGGCTCAACACCCTGGCTCACTACCAGGTACCGCGAGCGTTTAGTTCATGTAAAATGAGCTCTTACAGTAATCGTACACTTAAAGAAGCAGAGAACAAAGGAAGTTTGGTCGTGTTGGTGTCGTTGAACTCTTGTCTCAATGCTGGATGTTCTCTGCTGTGCTCACACATCATGAATGTTGTATTTCAGGTGACAGATGGCTCAGTGATCGCCCTCGTGCCTAAACAGAACTCAGCCTACAACATCTCCAACTCCTCCACCTTCACCAAGTCCCTCAGCAGATACGGTACGAGAGAAGGTGTGTGTGTGTCTGTGTGTGTGTGTGTGTGTGTGTGTGTGTGTGTGTGTGTGTGTTTGTGTGTGTGTGTGTAGTGTGTGTTTCTGTGCATTTTTTTGAAGACATTGCATTCAGGTAGTGTTGTCTCAAAAATTACCATTTGACTTTTATTGTGTCCTTGTTTTTAAACAGTCTACATAGTGGAGTTAATTAGTTCATTAGTTGTGTAGGAAATATCTAATCAGAGCAGGTTTGCAACCAAATTCCCATTTGTGCAACAAAAACGTGTTCTTACGTGTTCCTTCACTGACAAGCTCTTTATCTCTTCTAACTTAAATTCTGCCCGATAACCTTTATGTCTTACTTCCCTATTCAGTGTGTGATGTAATACCACAATCTACATGTAAATTAAAACCTCCATGTGAAAGCTTGTCATTTCTCCTCCTGAAAATGAGCCTGTTTTAATAATTTCCTCGGTTGGAAAGATTAAAAGTGATATTCAACTCAGTCACCCTCACAATAATGACGTTGTGGTAGCATACAGGTAGTCAGGTTTTGAATAGAGAGGTTAAGAGAAATTGGACAAATATCACCAAACAGTCTGGAACACTTAAGCTGTTCTTTGTCCAGCTGTATAATTTCCTAATTTAAAGAGGGAGAGTATCCTGACGTTCCTTTGCTTTTTATGCTTTGCTCGTGGGCAGAGGTGGACTTTCATGTCACACACAGCTGGTTTTCTCTGCCCCTGAATGTTTGAATATGCAGAATCTGTTGCATTCTGGGTAACAGCTTAACCTCAAACACATGACTCCAGCTCATTCCGGGTCCTTGCACACAGGAGCGTGTAAACGGCAGGTGTGAAGTGGACCTCTGTTCTTTATTGTCACTTTTCCCCACTGTGACGTACACATAAATACTCACTAACAGCCCCATCACGGTGACTTACTCTCTACTTCCCTGGTTCATGTTTCCCTCCTGACGTTTTGAACCTCTCAATCCTTTCCTGCTTTGTCACACAAGTGACAAGCATTTAAACTTAAGGCATGTCACAAAATACAGAATCAGTGTCCAATAGAGAGGGCCAGAGAGTGGCAGACAAATTTATTCTGGTTGAGAGTGTCACACAAGTAGAAGAAGCTGTCAAAATACAGAAAATGCTTTTAACTTCACACGGGGTGAGAGTTGACTCTGTGCAGCTGCCTCTTAATTTCGTATTCATGTGTTTTGTCACCTGTGGTTTAAACAGGTTTCCTTGAAATGCTGATTAAGTCGCACTTGTGTGAAATGACACAGCGGCACCAGTTGCAGCTTCTCAAACTAATGAACAGGGTTCACTTCAAACCCACATCGACATTTGACCCTGCTGTGACCACTGACCTGACAGATTTCTATTCCAACAAACATTAGATGAGCCTAAAGAAAAGCAGAACACCATACTCTTTCTACACTGTGGATCCTCTTATCCCCAAATGTTAAACCCAAGCTCCACTCTTCATTTGTGTTGTTTGTTTTCATGTTTTTTCGCCCTCTGTGCTCACCTCTCCTCCATGTCTCCTCCTCCTCCTCCCCCTTCTCCTCCTCCTCCAGAGAGCATGCTGAGGACGGCCAGCAGTCCAGACAGTTTGCGCTCCCGAACGCCCATGATCACCCCTGACCTTGAGAGCGGAACCAAACTGTGGCACCTGGTCAAGAACCACGACCACTCCGACCACAGGGAAGGGGACAGAGGGAGCAAGATGGTCTCTGAGATCTACCTGACCAGACTGCTGGCCACTAAGGTATGGAGACGGCCTATATTCAACGCACACACAATTAAGCCAACCCCCACACACACACACACACACACACACACACACCCACATCCTTGTCATGTTGCCCACTAACACACCAGCAGCCTCTACTGACCTTTGTTTGGTGGTGGTCTCAAAGCTCATTAATATTTTTCATAACCTTTTGCACAAAGACAAACATATGCACAGGAATGAGTGTGTGTGTCTTAATTAGGAGGTTGACCTTTGACTATTGAGTTGTTTGGTCGGTGTTAGTGGGCCCTGTCGGTGGCCTGAGGGCTTTTAGGCCTCAGCTTTTACCGTACGATCATTACTCACACAATCCCTCCTTTTCTTTCTTAAAGCACACAGACACACAGAGCCTGTACTTGCTGTCAGTCTATGTATGTGTTCATTTGTCTGTTTATTAAAAAGGTACAGTAGTAATGCAGGCAGTAATAAATACAGTGACACCAAGTACAACTACTGTGTGATGTAATGTAACAATGGAAAGCACTAACAATACAACACATGTGATAATAAGGACTTCACAAGCATATCGCTTGTTGAACATCATCCGTGTATAATGCAGATTGTCATACATTAGTTCTGGGGTCCACACTGGGACAGAAATGATTTATTGTTATTTGACCTTTATTTAACCAGGTAAGTCAATTGAGGACCAATTCTCCACCTGGCCAAGAGGCAGCATAGAACCAGGGCACACCGACAACAGAAAGGGATGCTTCAACAACAAAATAATATTGTACCATTCATAGCAATTACCTATATGAAGTAAAACAGGTTAATGTTAAGTGCAGGTGCAACAGTCGTGCACTGTTGCCCTCACTAAGTTATTTAGAAATAAGGGGGGAGCGTATTTGTGTTTGCTCTAAAGCAAGACCTGTTCCCTCTTCTGAGCAATGCATTAATATGATAATAATAATTCTAAAAGATTGATTTATTTTTATTAGTCTCAAACAAAAAGCCAGGTTATCATATTCAGAATTATACCGTACATTAAAACACATGGACCCCAGTTTTTCTTGCACATAAGAAAAGTCATTATTTATATGTAAAGGTTTAAAAGGACATTGATGCAAAACAGCTCATCATGTTTACAACATAAACTAAATGTTCAACACAAACTAAACTAAACACACAGACCCCGGTGTTTTGTCCTAAATCCACATCATGCAATTGTAACGTTTCAAACCCAAACACAGAAAAGTCCCTAATGCAGCTGATGAACAGTGTCGGGCTTTTGCTTTCATTTGCGAGCACTAAGAACTCTGGTGATGCAGCTCAGCTGGTACATCCTCTGCTGCGATGTTTTTCTCATTAGCTCTAAATTTCCATTGTTCCAGCTCCAGGTAGGAAAGTTCAAAGTTAGAGGGAGCCAGTGCTGGGAAATGATTAACATGCAAAGCGGATGAAGACAATGGGGGAGCTCAGAGCGATGCAGTTTGTTCTTATTTATTACAGCTCCCACAGCTTTGTGTATTTTGGAAGCTGATTTGTGGCTGAGTGAACAAATAGAAAAGTGCAGATTGAACTTGTAGATTGCTTAAATAAGATTTTGTTAAATCTGAATGCTTAAAAATGAAAATGAAGGCCTTAAATGCTTTTTGGTTTGAAAGCTCAGTGACTTTTGTTGTTATTTAGCCTCTGTTTGGTCGTCATGAACACAAACAATTCAATATTATTTAGAATATAACAGGCAAAACTGTGAAGCAAAACTATCAGACCGGAGCGAGGGAGCGTTTGTGTGTATACACCTGCAGTGCAGGGGTGAGAGGAGTCGAGAAGTGTGTTTTTTCTTTTTTTAAGCAGTAGAATTCATTTCTTTGTGTGTTTGTGTCTTTACCAGCGCGGTGTTGTTGTTGTTGTTGTTGTTGTTGTTGTTGTTGTTGTTGTTGCTGCTGCTGCCTCGTTCTGTCTTGACATAAAACAAATCACTTTCTTTGTGAGCGACACAAGATCGAAACACAGCAATACTGGGAAACAACAGTTAAGTTAAGCAACACCATGACCAGTGATCCCATGATGTGTCTGAAATCTGAAGCCACTTAATATCATGTTACAGTGAAAACATAGCAAACCTAGCAATGGTTTTTATAACAGTAATAACGAGATGTTTGGTCGTAAATATCACATGATTAGATGTATTAAATTCAACGAGATTTCGAGTTATTTTGCACCATAAATATGTTACTATTGTGATGTATACATCATTCCATATCAAATCAAGCACTTAAGATATCTTTATTGCAATCTCATGATGGAATATTGTGTTATAATTTTAAATCATGTTGCCCGCCCGCTGCTGAGCACTTGTTTTTACCTACTTACCCTTTTGACCAGACCAGACGCTCATCGGTCCCCAGGTCATTAGAGTTTGACGGCCCTGGTTTAGTCCCTAATCGAGTGAAACTAATGTTTACGACGCAGTGTTCTGTGTTAAGATGCCAAAGCCCTTTTCATTTCACATTATTTTAGCAATAATTCACACGTCTTTAATAATCCAGCTTTTGTCCTTCATTATGAAAAATAGCCTGAAATCATTATTTTATCAGAAGTCATGAAGTCATTTTGTGGGATTAGAACATTTGGAAACAATGGCTCATATTTTAATCACTGGATTTTTTTTGTATGTATTTAAAATGTCTCAGTGTCTATTATTTTACCTCATGTATGTTTTCCTGGGGGTGGTTTTCTACCTCACCCTCACTCATACTTCTATTTCACTTTTTTATCTTGTATAATATAAATAACCGGTAATTGCTTGTCATGTTCAGGGAACGCTCCAGAA